>NW_004524847.1:1831462-1842099 GCF_000260255.1 Octodon degus | reverse complement strand
TTTCCAGTGTGGCACTTTCTAGTGTGGCACTTCTGCCTCACACCAGTGCTCCTGCCCTGTGCCAGGCCCTGGGCTGGATGCCTAAGAGAACCCGAAGATAAATAAACTCTGGTCCCCAAGGCCCTATGGGATGTTTCGGACAGCAGGGAAGGTAGATGAGATTTTTTGTTTGTTTGTTTCTTGTGTGTGTGTGTTGGGAATCGAACTCAGGATCTTGCGCTTAGCAGGCAGGCCTTTGCCGCTGAGCACATCCCCAGTCCAAGAGAAGACAGATGCACTTGCAGGGAGTCCCAGGCCAGTGTGCTCAAGGTACAGCGGTGGCGCCTGTTTCCGGAGGCCTTGGGGATCTGCAGGCGCTGTGCGAAGCAAGAGGAAGGTAGGATTTAGGTCGGGTGGCAGCTCCCGCTGGGCCGGGGCCTCGGAAAGCCAGGGCTGCGCTGTCTGCTCCTGCCCCTGAAGAGCCCCGGAGCCTTCTACTGGCTGCCAGGTCGACGCTGTCCTTCTTGGGGTGGGCAGAGGGCGGGGCTGTGGCGCAGCATGTGGGTCACCTGCTGGCCGAGTTGGTGATGCGCACACAGGAGCTCCCTGCAAAAACCTCTCAGCTTTGCTGCATGCTTGAAAATGTTCATAATAAAATCTTGGGAGAAAACGAGCTCTTAATTCAAATTTATTATTTCCCTCTTTCTCTTGCAATTTCCAGTTTTTTTCAAGCTGCTCTTTGATTACTAAAGTTGCCAGCTCCAGAGCAATTACTTTCTGCAAACAAGTTGTCAGGAGCCTCAAATGAATGCTAGACCTAATTTAATTCCCAATTTACTTACTTATGGGGGAAAAAAGTCTTAATTTCTCCAAACCCAATCAACTTGATAAACCAGTTAGGATTTCTGTGAAAAAGCTGGCTGTCAGACAGTAAGCGAGGCATCCCGAGATTATCTTAGTCACTTTCCTCCTGGCTCGGTCAAGGTACCTGGTACCCATAATGTAAAGGAGCAAAGATTTATTTTCGCTTGTGATTTTAGTCTGTCGGCGGCTGGCACCACAGTGGGGAGGCCCGGCAGAAGGGTCTGGAGGAGGACAGCTACTTGCCTCATGGTGACCAGGAAGCAGATGCAGCTGGAGGAGGCAGGCAGGGAGCCGGACCCTTCCGGTCACCTGCCTCCTGGGACACCCTGCCCCCAGGCTCTAAGTAGAAGCCATGGCTGCTCTAGGTGAGCTCCTGAGCCTGGGGGAAGGAATGCTGTTCAGAGCTTCGGGACGTGGCAGGGGCCGGGCCGGGGCTGGGCTTGGTAGGTGCAGAGAGAGGCTGGGGGTCCACTCCTGACTGGGCCAGGTTCTGGGTCCAAATTATCGTATACAAGGGACGTTTCACCCAAACTTCTTCCCCAGATGTGACAGCTCCACACGAGCCCTGGCAGACTGCAGGGACAGATGCATTCCAGGGCCACACAGGGGAGCTAAGAGAAGTATTGCTAATGCTCAGAGGACGCGTGGCTGGGCTCTCCATGGGCCTCAAGGTGGTCAGGTCTCCGGGCGCCCAGCTCTCACGCCCTTCCCTCCTCCTTGAAAATCGCCCATCAGCCCGCTTGAACTAGGTCAGACACCCAGCCCATGAAAGCCTCTCTGTGTACCTATCTGGGTTGGTAGCCCCAGTCCTGGGAGTTGGGGAAACTGAGGCAGTGTTGTAGGTTAACAGTTGTCTCCCCAAAAGATATCCTGCCCATGTAAGCCCCAGTATCTGGGAGGGTGACCATACTAGGAAACAGAATCTTTTACAGGCAGAATGAGTTCAGATGAGGTCATAACAGATTTGGTGGTTTTAATCCAATCATGAGGCTTCCTGTCAGGTTAATCTCAACCCAGACTACAGAGAGGAGACTCTGTGTGAGGCCATGCAGACGCACAATGAAGATGGCCAGTGGACATAAGAGGCTTCCTGGGCAGTCAGCCGTGACGTGAGCTGGGGACACCAAGAGCTGGGGGCTGCAGCAAATGTCCTCCCCCTGACCTTCAGACCCCTCTGTTGTCTTAGTTTCTTCTTTCTGTCCCCAGTGCCCTGGAAGAATGAATTTCTGCTGCCCTAAGGTGCTAAGCTGTGTGGCGGGGCAGACAGAACAGCCACTCAAGAGGGGGCGGCAGCCCAGAGGCGGTCTCCAGTGTCCTGTGCTGTGACACTCACATGGCCTCATTTTACCTTAGCTGGTGGCGTTCCAGGCCCTTCTGGTGCTGAGACAACCACAACATGGTTTCAGGGTAGCAAGCTGTAGTGGGCAGAAGCTGCAGAAAGGGTTCCACTTGCAGCACAGATTTGGAAGCCCAGCGCTTGTGTCTTCACGTCTTCCTGTCCTCCCACTTCAACTTCCTGTTTGTCCTCTCCAGGTCAAAAGGGAGCTCTCAGCCCAGCATGGTCCTGGTACCTGTAATCCTGCTCTCTTAGTTACTTTGCACCTTGCTGGGACAAAATACCCTGTAGTGGTGGACACGTTGTGTCAGCGTGAGAAGTTTAGAAGTTAGAGTGACTCAGCAGAAAGCCATGGTGCTTACTTCGTAAACCTCCTCATCCTGTGCAAGAGGAAGGCATGGATGTTGTGTAGTTGTACACTGCCTCCTCAGGGTGTGGAGGCCCCCCAGGGCATGGGGGCCCTGCCTAGGATAACTCAGCACTGAAAGGATACATAAAGGGACTGGAGCAGGATGGCTGGTCCCACTTCCTCTGAGGAGCAGCTACCCGCAGCTGCTACCCGCAGCTGCTACCCTTCCTTTTGCTCTTGCTGTTGGCCACCACCATGAATGGCTGCCCTCTGCCATGTGCCACTCTGCCTTGGAGGCAGCCAGACTTGGACTGAAACCTCCACTAAATGTGAGCTAACTAAACCTTTCCTTTCTTCATGTTGGGTATTTTGTCCTAGCAATGAGTGAAAAGTAACTGAGACATACCTGATACCCAAAGGTAGGAAAAGTTTACGTGGCTCACAGTTATAAAGGGTGAAATCCTTACTCAGCTGGCTCCATGGTAGGGTGGCACAGCAGACAGGCAGCAGCGGAGGAACAGTTCATGGTGGGAGGAAGGTAGCAAAGCAGCAAGGGCCAACCACTGCCCTTTCTGCCCTTCACAGCTTACTCAGGCAGCTCAGGGAGGGCAGCACTCACACCTCCATCTAGTGCCCTTGATGCTGGTGTTGCGCCGTGAGTCTACCCCAGAGTCACACCCTTGATGCAGCCACCTCTGGGAAAGCTCCACCTATGGCAGGCTTTGGGGGACCATCTAGACACAATGCACCAGAATTCTGTGAGGCTGAGGCAGGATGATCACGTACTGAGCCCTGCCTGGGCAATTTAGTGACTTGGTAAGATCCTGTCTCAATGTTTTGTTTTGCTTTAAAAAGGTTTGAACATGTAGCTCAGTGTGAAGCCCCAGGCTTCCATCCCCTGACCTGGGGGTGGGAGAAAGATAGAAAAAAAAAGAAAGAAAGAAAGAAAGAAAGAAAGAGAGAGAAAGAGAGAGAAAGAGAGAAAGAAAGAGAGAGAGAGAGAGAGAGAGGAAGAAGGAGGAAGAGGAAGAGGAGGAGGAGGGAGAGAGGGAGAGAGAGAGAGAAAAGACAGAAGAGGACCTCTCATGGTCCCAGGCACTGTCTGAGTTCTAGTGAGAGAAAACGGCACCTGCCACACCTGTCCCATGCCTCAAGGGGGCTAGGAGGGCGCGTGGCACTTTCCCGCCTGCTCCTGTGTTGTCTCAACCAATCACCAGGAGTGGGCAGCTTGGGACACAGACTCTTACGACTCTTCTGTTCTCACACCTTAGGGGGCTGATGTGGGAAGTCCAGGTGTCAGGGCGGCGCAGAGCTTGGGAAGATCAGCGCTGGCGCCAGGGCGCCTGCACTGGGCTGTGATGCCCGGCATGCTCTGCGGCCACTCTGCCTTGGCTGAGTCTGGGTCTCTTCTCGAGGAAGCTCGTTTTAACTCTGTGACATCTTGTTGCTAAATAGGGCCACATGCACACGGGCTGGGGGTTAGGACTGCCACTGTCCTTGTGAGGACACAGCTAAGCTCCACCCCAACCAAGGTGCCCAGAGAGGAAGTACTGGGAGCAGGGTGCACCTAGGAGAGGCCGGGCCAGTAACCCAGAACGGCTGTCTCGTCCTGAGCCCACTACTGGATTTCCCTCGTGCTGGCCACCTAAAACGTCTCTGGCTTTTATTGTAGAAATAAGACAGTGAACCCCAAATGCTTTTTTTCCTACCAGATGGAGAACAGTGAGACGCTTGTTATTTTTTCCAGGATTGAAGGCCAGAAGAAAAATGACCCCTTATTCTTTTTTCAAATTAACAAACATGATTGCTTTTTAAGTATACAAACAAAACTGCTTAAAACCTTCTAGAATTTCTATTCAAATGTAACTTCAGACATTTCCATTATTAGTAACATCTTGCTATTTCCACAAGCTAACTTATATTCAAGTGCACTTACACATTATAAAATGACCAGCTCACTCTGTTTTGGGGTGCAGGGCTGGTGTGGTATGTGGTGCTGGGGACTGAAGCGCGGTCCCTGCACACTTGCCTAAGCTTGTCTAAGCAGGTGCTTTAGACTTTAGAGCACTGAGCTGTCTTGCTGGCCCTGACCAGCTCACTCTTAGCCTGCTGTGGGAACAGGAGAAAAAGGCTACTCAGGTCGAAAGAAACCTGCTTGCATGAAAACAAAGGCAAATGAACTAACAAATTACCGGTTTTTCCAACAGTGAGATCTATGTAGCACCCGAAGGAATGGCCATGATCAGAAAAGCAGCCAATAGCAAACGTTAGCAAGGATGTCGGGAAATGCAGCACTTTCACGTGATCGGAGGGAATGCACATCAGCGCCGCGATGACACAGATCGGTGTGGAGATGACTTAAGAATCTAAAACTAGAAATTCCACCTGACCCAGTGGTTCTCCTTCTAGGTATCTTCCCAAAAGAGTTAAAGACATTGTATTACAGTGTTATATGCCCACCCATGTTTTTACGTTATCTTTTTTAAAGAATAAAATAGTAAAAAAAGAAAAACATTAGAAATGATAAAAAATTTCATTAAACAAAGTATTAGGAAGTCAACAGTGGTTACTATATTGGTATCTTCAAATTAGTTGTTTAGGTTGCCAAATATAAACCTGCAAAATTAGCTTAAGAAAAACAACAAAAAGTTATAAGAATTTAAAAAGAAAAAGAAGAAACAAACTTGAGCATTAACTGCTCCTTTCAAAGGACCAGTAATAATTGGCAGTGTAATTATCCAAACTATCCTGCAAATATACCTAGACATATTTTTTCCACTTCTTTTGTCCTTCTCTTGATCCCAGTTTTTCCTTCCTTTGAAGAGGTTCTTTACCTTTCAGATTTTATTTATTCTTTCAGGTTCTCACACTAATGAGACAATACGATGTTTGCCCATGTGGCTCTGATTTATTTCACTTACTAGTACAGTCTCTAGTTATGTCCATTTACCTACAAAAGCCTTGAATTTATTTATTTTTTTTATAGCTGAGTAATACTCCCTGGTGTAAACATGCCACACCTTTTTATCCATCCTCAGCTGACAGGCATGCGGGCTGTTGCCAAGATGCAGCTGTGGGTTACAAATTACACGGCTATCCACAGCGCACCCGTGTTCCTTGCAGTGCAGCTCACCGGAGCTAAATCTTGGAGGCAGCCTGATGTCTTTCAGCAGCTATACAGATAAAGAAGATGTGAATGTTTACTCAGTGGAGCACTACTCTGCCATAAAGAAGGATAAACTTGAGCTGTGTGTAGCTAAACAGATGCGACTCGAGACTGTAAAGTGAAACAAGCCAGCCACACAAGCTTAAATATCGCATCGTTTCTTTTTACAAGAAAGCTAAAATATAAAGCACAAAATAAAAGCTAGACAAGAGGAAGTAGGAAGATCCTTTCAAATGGGAAGGTGAACAAAGATGGAAAAGAGAAAGGCGACAGAAACTGAAAGGAAAAAACGGAAATGGAGATTTTGCAAATGGGAAACGACCATGAGATGCAAGGAGCCAGGAGGGACAGGGCATGGACACAGCGTGGCACGTCACGCACGTGGCCCAACACCCGCTCTAAACGGAATCCCGGATTGCAAACATGTACTAATAAAAATAAAAATTTACCAGTTTTTTATTTTGAGATAGGGTCTTGCTTGCAGTTTTGGCTGGCCCTGTGCTCACTTTTGTAGCCTCCAGGCTGGCCTTGAACTCGCAGTGATCCTCCTGTTTCAACCTCCCAAGCTGAATTGTCATAACTCGAATCACAGGCATATGCCACCACGCCTGGTTTGGGGGCTGCATGGCATGAGGGCTGGGGGTCGAACTTAAGACCCTGAGCTAGCCAGGTAGGTGCTTATGCCTCTGAGAAAACTCCCCAGTCCAGATTACCAGTTCTTCATGACTAATTTCCTTATTGAATTGTGAAACCATGCTGTTTAAAGTCTTTTTTAATCAGCTGCAGTGCTCTGGACGCTTTGAAGGACTGGATTTCCTTTTGTGGCCCGAGATGAGATGTCGCCACACTGAAGTGCATTTTAATAAGAGGCAAATTGATTTAGAGAGATCCGAGTCTCACAAGCGAGGGCCCCTCGCGCCCCTGGCTCCTTGGGCTGGGGCGATGCTGGGCTCTGAAGGCCCGAGAGGTCAAACTCCGGCCCGGGGCTGGCATGTTCCGGGTAATTAGGAATCAATTCCTTTCCAATTACCGTAGGCCGGCCAGGGCCTGAGTGACTCTGAGAACCGGCGCATACCCAGTCTCACTTCTCTTGTGGGAGAGGATAAAACAAACTGGGAAGTCATCTGTTCAAAATAATTCATGAAAGGTGTGGGTCCCCAGCCCCCCACCCTGGGTAGGGAATCTGCATGGAGCTGCAGGGTAAGACTCGCGGCCCAGGGGCCTGACGGCGGGCCACGCTCACCCTAAGCTGTTGGCAAGCCAGGCCTACAGCCAGAGCTGATTCTCCCTGGGCTGAGATAAGAATCCTCCAGAGGATTCTGGATGTGTTAAAACGCTGGCTGCCCCGGGTCGTACACAGTGAGGCTCACATCTATTGTCCCAGCACGCAGGGAGGTCGGGGCAGGAGGATCACAAGCTCAAGCCTGGCCTGTGCATTTAGCAACATGGACCTTGTGTGAAAATAAACTAGAAAAAGAGGTGGGGCTATAGCTCAGTGCAAGGGCCCTGGGTTCAATCCCTGTCACCACAAGCCAAACCAAACCAAACCAAACCAAATCAAACCATACCACACCACAGCAAACTCTGGGTACTACTTCTGCTCCCCTAAGGCCTGGGAGAGCCCCAGGAGAGAGCAATTGGGTTGGTTCCCGGCAAGACCACACCAAGCGCACCGGTGGTGTGTGGGCTGTCTTGGTGCTAGGGTTTCCAAAGATCCCCGGCTGGGTACTAGTTAATAAATTACAAAGAGAGATTCTTTAACCTCTGAGATTGTCAAGCAGTAACTTGGGCATTACTAACAAATCCTGTCCAGAAAGGTCCTGGAATACCGATGAGCTCGAATGAACGCCAGCAATTTCTGGCAGGGTTGATGGTGAGGAAAAGGACCTCAGAAAGTGGTTGTGGAAATGGTGTGCCAGAGTGGCTCCGGCTCTGCTCAGTTGCGGAGCACAAGTGACTTGGGATGATGCTGACGACAGATGTGCATCATCTAATCTGACAGAAGGTCTGACTGAGTGATCAGGGCTCACGGAACTGACACCAGCTGGCTGGCCACAAGCCTCTTCAACATCCTGCTCTCCCAGGACAGTATCCTTTGAGGGACGGCTCCTGCTGGCCCAGGGCGCGGGTTCTGAGGCAGCCCAGCTCCCTGCGGAGCTGTCCGCCCACCCAAGGGAAAGGCGCACTTCCCGTCAGGACAGCTGGGGCTTCCTGGCACTGCCATCTGTCCACCAGCCCAGGCTTCCAATCCACAAAGGATTGGGGCCAGTCCTTTGCCTTAGGAAGATTTTGAAGCAGATTTAGCCCAATGGTCTTATGTTTCCAGAATGTATCATTAAAAGAGACATATTATTTAAATTTCCAAGATTGACTGTTACCCATCAGCTGTCAAAACTAACTGGGCTTTCAGGTGTGAGTATGTATAGCTTCTTCAGGGAAATATTGGGTAATGAATGGAACTTCTCACAAGGGACAGAAAGTAAGAGGCCACAAAGTTATGGCTGTGGCAGAGGACTGGTGCTCCTGAGGGCTGGCTGGGAGGAGGAAGCCTCCAGCCAGAAAGCTCTCTGGGAAGGTGAGTGAACTTTGAGAGTTCTGAGCAGGTCCTGGAGGATGCAGGTCAGCTGCCGGGCACCTGGCCCCCCATCAGACAGCTCGGAGCCAAATCTGGTTAACAAGTCATCCCCGCAGCAAGCCAGGCTCCTGTTAGTCTAACAGCGTCGGCACCCAAGTTGTTGATGCAGAAATGACCCACAAGTATTAGATATTAGATAACACATGCCAGAGTGTGACTGTCCAATCAGCATGTCAGTGGAGAGGAGCATGCAGGATTTTGGCTGCTTTGCTGGTGACATCGTGAGGGTGGTCCCACGGCCTGCCTGAGGAATCTCCCCGAGGACTTGTGGTGCAGGGCTGTGGTGGCGCATGCCCATGACCCTTGCCCTCTGGGAGGCTGCGGAAGGAGCATCAGAATTTCGAGCCCAACCTAGGCAACTAGGAAGATGCTATTATGTGCAAAATGTTTTAGAGCCACCAGTAACACCAGACACTTCATACGGTGCCAGGTAAGATTGAAGGTCTCAGCACCAGCTCCCTAGGAGAACGCGTGGGTCGTTGGTAAGAATCCCGTTATTTCTATACTCGCTGCTCTTCTCTTTCGAGCCATGACCTGATAGGGCGGTACACAACTAGGCCCCAGTGGTTGGTGCTGGGGGCTCCAGCAGCAGGGGACATGCCTGAGGCAGCCGGCAGTTACTTTTCCAGCTGCCTGAGAACGGTGGAGCCACTGGCCCTGTTCGTGGAGTTGTTTTCAAATCATTTATTCAGGAGAAAAAGACATCAGTCCACAGGTGCACACTTCCTACCAGTCCTGAATAATTTAAATGCTGAATAAGGATTCATGTCTAGCAAATTGCTTTTTGGCCATCTTTAGCCGACAGTGAGTACCCGGGGCCGGGGGGTATGGCTTGGTTTGTTGCTAGAGCCTCATCTAGTGCGCACCGGGCCCCGGGTTCCATCCCCAGAACTGAAAAAGAACAATCAACTGAAAAGCCAACATTATTAATCTTTGGAAACTGAATTTTCAGGCCCTCGAGGTCGTGCAGCTTCTTCCCAGACGGCCTGGACGTACGGATGCGGATATCACCTTACACAGGGTGACAAAGCACAAGGGGCTACGGACTGCGCGGCTTTATTCTGTGCCAGGGTCACCGTGTTTCACTGTGTGACTGCAGGCAGCTGACACCCAGTCTTAGGCCCCTTGGAAACCTTTCTCCACCTCACGCGGACTAAGGCAAGTAGTGTGAACAAAATGCCTCGCACAGTGCAGCAGATTAAACGCTTTCCTCAGGCTTGAGTTGTCATTACTGTCACCAAGTTAATATGCAGGGTTAGTTGCGACACCTTGTGCAAATTCCATTTTAATCTAATTAAAATAATAGAGATGTGAAACAAGAGGGGAAAATAATTCCCCATAGAGGAAGCCTTCAACTTGCAAACAAGGTATGACCGAAGCGCACTCAAGCTGTTTGGGGAACGCCGTTCCCATAGCAACAGTGGGTAGGTTTCCAAGGGCTCATGGGTCAATCAAGCTTCAGTTATCAGAAAACACAACGCATGTTCTGACACGCGGTCAAAAGGTGATTCAGCACTTGTAATGAAACAAAGTAGAAAAACAAGATGGATGAGGAAGTAGGATTATTTTAAATCCTATGGCTTAAGGAAAGCAGGATTAACTAGGGCCCAAGTGGGGAAGCTGAGGGGGCCTCTGGGCTTGGGAGACGAGGGCACTTAATGGCAGGTTCTTCTTGGGCCATGTGCTCCGTCTTAGCCCTTGGTGGTTCAGGCTGGCTTCACACCTGCAGTGATCCTCCTACCTCAGCCTCCAGAGTGCCGGGCTTGCAGGTGTGCACCACCATGCCTGGCTCCCTAGTATATATTACCCTCAGCGGGGATGCATTGGCCTTAAATGAAGCCTACAGGAGAATGTGGGCTAGACCTTCCCGTGCAGCGCACACCTGAACGAGCACGGCGCACGGCACGGGCATCCCGAGCTGCCCGTGTCCTGAGGGCCACGCAGGGCGTCTCCGGTGCAGGCCCTTTGGGCGGAAGGTGAGCCCCACACAGGTGCCGTCCCAAGGGCAAGGGTACCGCCTTTTCCATCAAGGGTTATTCGGGGCTGAGGCTCTCCACTGAGCATCGAGTTGACCGTTCACAGCTGTGTTTACGAAAGAGCCCAAAGCTACTGTTTAACTGGCACTGCCCGTGCCTGTAGTTTCAGGTAAGATCAAGCCTTAGGTACGAAAAGACCCTTGGGCAGGTAGCTTAGAACTCACAGGTGAAAGTTAAGTCTGTTCTAGGACTCTGAATCTTTAACACGCTGAACTGTGAATGCTCAGGATTCGGATCTAGCGTGGCTTTCTAAACCCAGGTGATCATAAATC
>NW_004524847.1:1801316-1829812 GCF_000260255.1 Octodon degus | reverse complement strand
ACATAGTGGTAGGTTGCAGAAAGCCATTTGGTCTTCTCGTGGCTTGGAAAATGGTGTTCCAGATTTCAGTGCAATTTATCCGCAACCTATTAAAGAATGAAAAATTATCAATGTGTTCATCACATAAGGACAAATTAAAATGATACACAGAATTAACTAAAAATCCTTTCAGAACCATCTACTAAATTACACTGATTTTCTTTGCATATTTTAGCAAAAGACAGACTTAATTGGAAATGTAACATGAAACTTTTTTTTTTTTTTGGTGAAGCCAGGGATTGAACTCAAGCCCTTGAGCTTGCCACGCAAGCACTTATTAAACTGAGCTATCTCCCCAGCCCCAATTCGAAATTTTTTAAAATCCATTTTCTATACCCACTTCCTTTGTTACTAGGCTTGTCTCTTGAATTCTCAATAGATGGGATTTCTGACTGCCACATAACAGAGAGAGCCCAGAGAAGCACCCTGTAGAGCATTTGGCCAATGATCTCGAGATAAGAATAAAGATAACATTAAACATACAGAGGCAGAGCTCTGATTTTTCTCATGGAGTGCTTCAACCCAATCTATCACTAAGTTTTAAGCAAATTTACTCATCTTTAACCTCTCAAACTTCATGTATTCTCTTGGGCCTCTGAGCCATAGTCATTTTTTTTTTTTTTTACAGTTTCTGAAAATCTGGCCTAGAGAATATGCAGAAAATAAAAAAGGAATTAGGCTTCTTTCACTGTATATTGTTAGGTATGCTAGTCATATAAAATTCTTGTTAAATTTTATTTTTTGTCATTTTTGAGACAGGGTCTCACTATGCAGCTCAGGCTGGCCTTGAGCTCACTTTGTAGCCCAGGCTGGTTCTGAACTTGCAATGATCCTCCTGCTTCAGCCTCCCAAGTGCTGGGATTACAGGTGTGCACCAATACACCCGGTCCTTAAGCTTTAAATTAAGATGGCACAAATGGGATGTGAGAAAAAGGAGTTTAAAAGTTTTGTTTTGGGTATAATGAGGCCATCTCACTCCCTCCAAATATAAGCAAAGATGTCAAATGAAGAAACCCACTACATGCAGCGATTACTTCCGATCTGATTTGCTGTATGGAGGGTTTTTTTTTTTTTTGGTAACTTCTGGGTGCCTTAAGGGCAGGTCTGGGGCAGCTTTTAGAGCTGGGAATTGCACCGAAGTATTATACACCTGACTGAATTTGCCCAAGCGCCACTATAAACAACTGAGCTAACCGGCAAAGCCCCTGATTTGTTGTATGGATAGTTTAAATTATTAGTTTTTCCTCCCGATATAGGAAATTACTCAGTGGAAACTCATTTTTTAAGTGTTTTTTGATACAGGGTCTTACTATGTAGTTCATACTGGCATTCAAGTCTCTATGTAGCCCAAGCTGGCCTCAAACTCACAGAGATCTCTCTGCTTCAGTCTTTCTAGTTCTACCACCATGCCCGGCTCTCGGTGGGAATTTAATCAGGTCTACAGTGGGGGCTTTACGTGGCCACAGTCAAATTCATGTAGAAAGTCGCTACAGTGTACAAAGTCCATGAGGGAGGAGTGGGGTGCAACAACAGAGATTATTTACCCAGGTTCATGGCTGGGAACTGATCTAGAGAAAGGAGGTCTACATCTAAATTGTGGGCTAGGGAGATAGTTCAGTGGCATAAGCACATGCCTGGCAAACATAAGGTCCTGAGTTCAATCACCAGTACTGAAAACAAAAATTATACTTACACTTTCATTCTACACTTTTTAAACAGTGAACACAACTGTGTCCTTCCTTACCTTCAACTTTTCTGTGTGGCAGGTATCTTGTTTTCACCTTCCAGTTCCTCGACCCCAGCCTGCGTCATGAGGTCTGCAATGTTTTTCTCCAGATCGTCAATGCGACTACTCATGTCATCGAGTGGTGAAGTTAAGGAACACTAGCGGCGTCTCCCACTGATTACCCTTTTCCTCCAGGGCACTGCAGACTACAGCCTTACACACTATGTCTAAGGAAAATGGTTTCCCGATTTCCTTTGGATATTGTTACAGTGTAGTCTCACGGTGAAGTCCAGGCCCTGACTCTTATGATCGATGGACCCTGCTAATTTCTCTGGTGCTTTTTTTTTAACACCTCAGTTTCTCCAATTGTTTAAATAAAGATGGCAACACTGTGACTTACTTGTAAGATTACAGTTAGGATCACAAGAGACACAGTCACTCAGCTCCCTGTTTGTGCAGTTCTGAGGCCTCCCCACCCTCTTTCTCTGGAACACAGTGCATCCAAGCTCAGTAGGGAAACTCCTGCGCGCCCGTCTGGGGCTGGCCTGCAAACCCTCTGCTTAGCGCGCCACTCACTACCGGGCCCACCAGCTCCAAGGGCCCCAAGAGGCTGAGAGCAAAAAGGATATTTCTTCCAATGATCTGGTCAGACATCGTCTGAAATTTATCCTGCATCTGCTGCAAGAGGGTCTGCACCTAAGGGGGGCGGGGACACAAAAAACAAGCAAACAAGAGCAAACCCACGTTACTCTGAAATTATCCCAGTTACCCCTCTGGGACGGGGCTGGCGCCCTCGCCGGGCGTGGGGACGCAGGAGTCTGGCTTCGCCCCCGGAAGGCCTCTGGGCGGCTGGGCGGCCTTCAGCCAGCGGCGCCGTCTTCGGGCTGCAGCTTGCCGGTCCGCCTAGCCGCACAGAGCGGCGGTGAGGCCCCTCCCGGCGCGGGCCTGGGGCGAGGGGACGCGCGGGTGCCGAGAAGAGGGCTGCGGCTGGGGCCCCGAGGCGGGCAGGCTGGGGGACGGCGCTCGGCGGGGCCACGCCCGGCAGCGGGTCCGGCCAACCCCTCCACGAGCGGGGCCTCCGCGCCTGGGGCCCGCGGCCCGCTTACCACCGAGGTGAGGTCCTGCATGGTCTTGGGGTCGGTCTCGGCCATCTCCCCGGTTCCCAGCTTGGCGGCGAAGTCTCTGACAGTCACCCACACTTCCGTTCGTTCGCTCCAAGGCCCCCGGCCCCTGCTCCTCCTGACGGCTCGGAACACTCGCGGGACCGCAGGGCATTGTGGGGGTCGTAGTTTATGTCACACACAGGAAGGGCCGCCATAGTGCGCACTTCCGTTCCGAGACGAGGCCCCGCCCCATTCACGTAGCCCCTCCCCCTGCCCTGTTCTGTCCCGGCGCCAGTTCCTGGCGGAAAACGGGAGAAAAAAACCGGATGTGTGCTCAAGGAGTCGGAGTGACTTTTACCTCTTTCCGGGACCTAGTAGAATAGGAGTGGTTTTTTTTGGCTGGTGGGTGTGCGCTTGTTGGATGCTTGCCTTGCAATGAAATACAATATTCCAGTGGGTTGCGGTGTTTAAGGAGGTGGGAGTGCTAAAATGTTGGCTGTCCTTGCAGCCCTTCTTTTTCTCTAATTTTTGGTCTGCAAACTTAAGCTGTTAACCCTCCAGAAGAGAAGCTTATTATTATTACCCTATAATACAGGCAGGTGAGCTTAACCTCACTATCTGTCTGAATATCAAACATCTTAGACATAAACTTGGAACAGGTATTTTCCATCAAGTATTGATATGTTAAACTTTAAATCCCTATAGAATGTGAAGAAAAAAAATTTTAAAAATAGGAATAAACAATCACATATTTTTGCACAGAAATTTAGAAATCTAACCACATACAACATTGTAGTAGGACAGTCTTACGACATTCTTTTTCTTGTCTCAAGTTTTCATTTATTACCCCCTTTTTTTTTTTAAAAAAAGAAACATTTACTTGATAGATAGTATAGCAGTAATTGATCTGACATGAGAAGCAGTATGCATTTAGAAGGCCAGAATGACAGGCATTCCAAGCATGACCCTACCATTACACATTGCTATCTTCAGTACAGTTGCTTAGTTCACAGGTATCAGCATGTATAGTTAGTCAGGGTGAGAATCCTACCAATTAACTGCTAGTTTTCAAAGCCTGCTGAAGATTCCCAGGATCACTGCCTTAACCATCTTGTGCATATAAATGTGTGGTTTTGCCCCTGTTGTGGCCCTGGCCATTCAAGGTCAGTGAGGACTCCGGACATAGGAGAACCTGTACTGTAACATCCTGTAACTCAGTGGTGTCCCAAATTTTCTGATGAAGGAGATTATGGGGGCCACAGAAAAGTGATCGAGGATGGAGAGTATGCCTAAGGAGAGTCACATGGAGAGAAAACATTCTCTCAGGCTTCCACAGAGAGCAAATTGGTCAAACAATGGCCGTGACTTATCCACATGGCTGACACTGACAAAGGATCTACACACTGTGTTCTTTGGTTTCAGGGTAAATCCTGAGGGCATTTGACTGACCTTGTCAGATACAGAAGTTACGTGGTTTGTTATATACGTCTTACTTTATCTTGGTCTTAACCATCCAGCAGAAAAGTATAAAAATGAGGTATAAAAACTAAAGCCATACTACTATGCTAAGCTATCAAAGCCTCAAGTCGCCAACTTCTGATGTTGCCAGTCGTACAGATAACCCACTACTATGTATGGACTACTGGACTATATTGGATTATTTTGCTGAACACATGCACCTACACTATTTAAATAGCAATGGAATACCATCTCTGACAAAACTAAACAAAAAAGGGGATATAAATTAAGGACCATTTTGTATCCATTTGTACAAAATAGGATAGATACACAGCTACTTTCTCTTAATTCAATGAGAAGAAAGATTTGTACTAATAGTGTTTGGACAGGATATCATGTCTGCATCTTGCACTATGAATAACTACTATGAAGACAACAACATGCAATGTATTAATTATTGAAACTGTCTTACTAACCTGTTTTGAAATTGTCTCATTGCTATTTGTTTCTCAATAAAATTAATAATAATAAAAAAGGAGGTGGGAGTGCTAACCTGGGACCTGAAGCTCCAGCCACACAAGTGGTCTTGGGAGAGGGTTTTGTGACGGGGCAAGGGGGTCCTCACTGTGGGTCTGGCATGATCCACAATTTAGCCACCTTGGAGGACTGTGTTTAGGGGTCAGTTTCAGGGGAGCTTTGCCGAAGGGAAGCTGCGATCCACCAGTGTCTTTAACAGCCGGAGCAGGGCTGGCCGTGGAGGCCTGAGCCTCACCTGCTCTCCACAGCTATCTCCCAGTGCACCCTCAGACCCTGCACAGAGAGGGATCTTTCTATGCCACAGAACAATTGTTTTTAAAAAAGTTATTGGTGGTTTCTAACTGGTGTTCAGTTAGTACTTTTTCTGATTACTTGATATAAACATAAGTATATTTCAACTTTACCTCCCGAAGACCCCAGTGCCGCAGTTATCACCATTTTATAATTTTTAGAACCTGGGGACAGGACCTAAACTTCAGCAAGGTCATCAGATGAAGGAGGTAAGGGGTGCGGAACTTTCTGACTGCGTCTTTCTCTTTCTCTCTCGAATCCTCCACGGCCAACCCTGCTCCAGTACTAACTGAGAGAGAGGAAGCGGAGGCGTGCCCTGTGTGCTGTACACTCAACCCGCCACACGCTGGGGGCGTCCCACCCCTCCTCATGACAGCGAGGTCTCTCCCAGCCTTTCCCAAATGTCTGCTGTGGGTGGAGGCTGGTGGGCTCTGAGGACACTGCCTACTCCTTCCGGATGAGTTTATTTTTGCCATGGCCATTTTTCTGAGAATGTTGGGATTAAAGGTTGGCATGTTAGTTTTCTAGCGCCCCTGTAACAAGCCAGGTGACATAAAAAAGCAGATATTTATCCTCTCGTAGCTCTGGAGGCCAGAAGGCTGAAACCGTGATACCAGCAGGGGCGTTTTCCTCTGAAGGAGAACCGATGCCGTGTCGCAGTCCGGTCTCCGGTGTGGCCAGCATCTGTAGCTTGTAGGTGGATCACTCAGGTCCCCGTTTCTGTCTTCCCGGGCTTTGTTTTCCTTTTGCATGTGTCTCTCACCTAGTGAAGACAGTAGTCATTTTAAGCTAAGAGCTCAGCCTTAATCCAGTAAAATCTCACTTTAACGAATTAAAATAATGTTGTATTCTGAGCTCCGGAGGGTTAGAACTTTGACAGAGTTTGTCCGGTGGATGTTACAATCTGTAACAGTTGGTAAAGCAATATCACTTTAAATTTGTGACATACTTGTTATTTTATTTTGAGACAGGGTCTCCCTGTGAAGTTCAGGCTCAACTTGAACTCACTGTGTAGCCCAGCCTGGCCTCAAACTGGTTTTATTCTTCCAGTCCCAGCCTCCGGAGTGCGCTGTTTTATAAAGAGTTTACATAAAACTCTAGAGCCATTGAGTGTGTAGCCAAGACCAACAGAGCCTTAGGATTCTGACTTTCGACCCTGATCGCTGGATATTGAAGTCTGGATAGCTGCACTCGCGTTTCTAGTGGGATCCGGCCCTGAACAATGCAAGAATGCAAATTAGCAAGGTCTTGGAAGGTTCTTCCTTCCTTCCTTTTCAGTTCTTTTAAAATCCTAATTGAAATTTTCTGAACATAAGCAGAAAATAAACTTGACACTTTTAGTGAAGTCATATATATATTATATATATATATTGCATTTCGAGAGAAGACATGGTTACTTTGCATGCAGACAAATATCTGTTCAACAGCTGCTGCACGCAGAAGCCTCATTAATTTATGGTCATGGCTGACGCACCTGTGGGAACTGACACGCACAGCCTTCCTGAATATTGTTTCATTAACAAAACTACTGTATTCTGTGTAAGACATTGGAAATTAACCTTTAAACTTCAGTTGTGAACAGCCCTCATTTTTAACCTTTAGTTTAATGCAGTGGTTGTCACATCTGCTGTTAGATTTTGGGGGGATCTTTAGATTAATTGGACAATGCAATTCTCTTTCTCCCTTCCAGGACAGTTCGGTTTTACTCGAGCTTGGTGCGGCACTTTTACAGTAGCTCTTTGGCTCATGCTGGGCCAGCCATTCTGAGTACTGCTTTCTTGGAGCTAAGGAAGGTCTTTATGTGTGCCGTGGCTACGCGTGGCGAGGTTTTGTGTTGGGCTCCCTAGGCAGGCAGGAGGCAGGGCCTCAGAGAGGGCTCTGCTCTGCTCTTTCCCTGCTCAATCTGGGTCAGCCTTGTCGGGCCTCGGTGGGCCCCTGGTTTGAGCTGCCTGGTGGCCGCGTGCGTGTCAGAGGTGCTGCTGCAGTCTCCTGGTGAGACCTCTGCCAACTGGTGGCTTGGGCTCTGCCTTCGACCCTTCCGTGGCCATTCCAAACTTCCTGGCAACCCCAAACCCATGGTTTTATCCCTGTAACTCTCAGAGGATAAAATTGCATTCTAAGAAGAAAAATACTTGTGGAGAAAATAGGCCGCCAGGCAAAACCCCTCTCTTAGCAACCTGGCTGGGAGGCGGGAGCTCCAGAAGGGCCCCGGTCCCTGCAGACACCTTGCTTGGGACAGTTTGGAAAGCTGTCCTTATTCTGTCACTGTTTGGACTCTGCTGTTCTAAAGATGGTCAGAGACCAAGAACACATGTGAAAATCCCAGGTAATCTTTTGAGTGTTTCACACAGAAGTTGGAAATTTCTTTGCTCCGACTTAGCAAAGCAATGCTAATTCAGCTCAGAGACCAAGTTCTTTAGCTAGGGCCCCAGGACTGACCCCTGCAATAGTCAGATATTTTAGAGTGATACATTTTTATCCCTCTTAAGTACCCCCCTGTGCTTGCCAGGCAAGCGCTTATTCTACTGAGCCATCTCCCCGGTCCTGCCCTTTTAAGTTTCTGTATAAAAATGAACTTAAAATGTCTGAGAATTTTTACCTCAAGCACAGGGGAGACTTGTGCCTGAAGGTTTCCACACATCCCCGCCCCCATCCTTCTCGTCTCTTACTAATCCTAATCGGCATGGACACTGCAGGCCTAGAAGGATTTATTAACCCCTAACAGAAAGGCTTTAGAAAAATAGTGGGAGTTTTCTCCGCATGCACTTGTCATGTGTCTGTGAGGCTCTCTCCGGCAACACAGCTCCAGTCTCAGCCCCCTGCTGAGTCCCTCCACGTCCCCAGAGACTAGTGAGGGCTCCAGACATCGCATGAGTGGGGCCAAGGCTTGCCACGTGTGGCCAGCCTCTGACAGTAGTGACACAGCACAAGACTTTTCTACTTAGTGTTACCTAAATGATTTCTACTTATAGACTATACGCTTGTTTCAGTCTTTGAAACAGGGTCTTGCTCTGTAGTTTAGGCCGGCCTTGAACTAGCTATGTAGCAGGGTGCCTGGAAAGTCACAGAGATCAGAGGGGTCCTTTTGCTCCAGCCACACCAGGGCCGGGGTTACAGGTGTGTGCCACCATACCCTCTCTAGATTTAGTTCTAATTTACGGAATTCAAGTTCTTCTCTGGAATTCTCTCTCATACTTCTCACCATTTTTCTCTCTCTGTCTTACAGATGCTTTCATTGAGCATAGTCACAGATGTGGAAGTTGTGCAGTACTTGGACGCATCCACTAGTGAAAGTAAATATAGCAAGGACAACAAATTCGACGCAGCCAAAAATCGTTAATCGCCTCAGACGTGGCCTGCATTTTGGGCCCGTCAGTCACTCACCTGGGTTAGCGTTTACTGTGCTCTTTGTAGGCTGAAGGTGGCGGCCCTTGCCCCAGGCTGCTGTGGGAGGATTCGATGAGCTGATATGTGAAGGGACTTCATGCGGTGAGGGTGGTAACAAGCGGGCAGCATGCACCAGCCGGGGCTGGCGTTAGGACTCCTCGGCATCCTGGGCAGATCCCGGGAGCGGATTCCTTTCCTCAGAACCATCCGGCTGGCGGTGCGTGGGCACAGGTGCACCTGAGCCAGCACCCAACAGACCCTGCAGGGTATTTGACGGTCACATTTCAAAACCAAGACTCGATGTGTTTGTTTTAGCTGAAATGAGATCTCATCTACTCCCCAAGTGTGAGATGGGAGGGACAATTATTCCATTTACCAGACTATTTAAAATTATATGTATGTATGTATATATATATATATATATATATATAGTATTTTAGGGAAGGGTTTACAGGGTGTTGAGGGTCTCACCACTAGATTGGGCTTGTAGTGATCCACCTGTTTACAGGCTCCCAAGAGCTGGGATTACAGGCATGCGCCACCACGCCCAGTCTCAATTGCCATCTCAGCATGCCCTGGGAGCGGGGCCAGCACAGCAGGCCTGGGAATCGAATCCCTGGCCCCTGCGCCTGCTTGCAGGTAAAAGGACATTTCCAAAGTTCAGCATGAGTTGACAGAATTTCTCACACTGTTTTGTAGGCATCAAAGTCTTACTTGATATCTCCTAGGGAACTTAGCTGGCTCTGCTTTGCTTGGACGCTCGGGTCTGCTGGTGTCGGCCAAGGCGCGGCAGGTGCATCTGCCTGAAAAGGTGCTCACTGAAGGGGCTGGCAGGTGTGGAGGAAGCTGCCATCGCAGTTAAGAACATTTCCGTGTTCTTAAAGCAAACTGTCTGATGCAATTAACTTACCACAGGTGCGATGGTGAGCACGCGTACTTTGTGCTCAGTGAAGGTGGTTGATGTGTTAATAAAAGAGAGGCAAAGGAGGGGTAGCTGCTCACTCAGGCTTGCGCTCTGGTTGTTGGCCAGGCCCCAGCTCAAACCAGGGCCATCTCAAAGGCTGGGCGACAGCCTGGCATGCTCAGTAATTGGGAAAGGTGTTTCTGCTTCTTATTTTTTAAAAAAGAGCTTGGGCTAAAGTACTTGTTTATGATGCCTTGATTCTACTTTTGCCTTCCATAAACAATGTTGTGCATTCTAGTGTGTTAACTCATCCTAGGATTTGGGAAGTGCTACTGATGTAGCGTCCATGAATTGGTCATTTTTTTGTTTTAGAAAAGATTATTAGGGACATATCCTAAGGGAAGTTAAGGCATACTCTACAATGAATGAGGTATATGGTTTACTCCTACTGTTCCATGTCCTAGGCTGACTGAGGTTCCTAGTTTGTCTTGCCTAGTGCAGGAGAGCCCACTGGCTTGAGAGACGGGAGTCTTGCCGTTGTTTCCTCAGTGCAGGAGGCATCTAGCCCGTGTTTCTCCTGCACCTGCAGACAACCCGAGCTCATGTCAGATCATTTGATAGTATGAGTCCGGCTGCCCACCACTTGGCGGGCTGAGGATGCTTCTCAGCCTGTCCAAGGGTGTGCATTCTCCTCATGCCTCGAAGGTGGAGGGCAGGGAGGTGTATCCTGTAGGCATGTGGTCTTGCCTGGGAGGCCAGAGAAAGAACCTCATGTGGCATAACCGTGTAGGCTCAGACTCCCTTGCCTTGGACAGGGGCCACTCATTTAAGGACAATCGTCTTTCGTGTTCAAGGTCCTGTCGTGCATCTCCTCCCTAAGCGATAAGACTTGTTTAAGAGTAGGTCCACTTTCTTGGCACTACGGACACATGACTGTGCTTATTGTTTATGTATTTGGTACAGGGTCTCACTATGCAGCTTGGACTCATGGTGAGCATCCTGTTTTCAGCCTCTCCAGCGCTGGGATTACAGGAGTGCGCCACCACGCCTAGTCTCAGTGGCCAGCTCAGCACTGCCCGGGGGTGAGGTCAGCATGGCATGTGGTGCTGGGGATTGGACCCTGGTCCCGGTGCTTGTATAAGCAGGCACTTAGTCCACTGAGCTCTCTCGCTGGCCCATGACTGTGCTTAATGCGGTGACCAAAGCACGATGTTCCCCAGGGTCTGTGAGTGAGGGGCCAGCTTTACAGCTGACTGTGACTGCTTAAATCACGTCCTGTCCTGTGAGTTGGTGCATCTGACTCACTTCCCTACCACCGATGTGAAAGGGACCCTGAATGGCTCACAGATATGAACGTCCGCGCCAGGACATCAGACACAATGTAGAAATCAAAGAGCTGCCGCCCAGGAGTTTTAACCACCAATACCCATTTATTTCAATGGAAAAAGAATCTCTGCATTCTATATGTTCCAAAAAGATTTACTATTGAAACAAATACAATATATGGAACTCTATCCGCATAATTCCACTACAACAAAGACAACGTGTGACTTCTATTTCCTACAGAAGGCGAACTGAAAAGCACGGGGGCAAACATAGATTGCATAAGAAAGCATGGGTGTGCGCGCGTGTGCGTGTGCGTGTGTGTGTGTGTGTGTGTGGTTAAAATCTTTAGTAAGCAACTGCATTAAAATATGCTAAGACACTTACCTTACCATAGTTTGTGGCGAGCTCTAAGAAAAAGCCACAGGCTGTCACTAGTTTTGGATAGAAAAATTTGGTGTGAGCTTTGATGGTTCATTTACAAGCTGAGCAACAAGAAGAGAATCTGAGTACAAGCACTGCCTTTCCTCTCACGTTTACATGCTCACAGAATGAAAATCAATTACATTTCCGACATCATGAACATCGTTTATTGTCAGTTTTGCAAACAACGGTAGTCAAGTCACACAAAAGGCTACTTTTAAAACTACCTGTATTTACTCTATTTTATGCCTGTATATATGAAACGGACAGTGGGTATGTGCATAAATGTGTGTCTATACATGTGGGTGTATATGTGTATACAAGGTGGTACCTGCTGGCTTCTTCATGTCTACATTCGACCCCCAAGCTGACACCTGCAACCCTGCATAGACTGAGGAGGGACAGATTTTCTACCACGATCCGTGTCGCCGTAAGAACAGTGGGCCGATGGGTTCAGGACACGTACAAATGCAGATGGATGCCCACGAGAGTGGCTCAGCCCTTTTCCTGGCCTTGGTGGGCAAGATCTTCTACTCTGCATGTCACCACTTTGGCTGAGGATCCCTGCGTGGTCAGGGAGAATCGGTGACAGTCCTCATTCTGAGGACAAAAGCCTTCTTTCTTTGCCCGCCTACCCGCCCTCTCTGCGGACCTTCCTGGCTGGTCAGTCAGCATTCGGTGCTCTGACCGAGCGGGCTGGTGGAGATGTGACTTCATGGAAAAAGTGACCGCTCTGTGGCCTGGACTGTGCTGAGCGTCTTGCTGAGGTCCTTGAGGGTTCGGGTGGCTCAGCTGCTGTCCCTCCCTGCCTAACCTTTCGAGGAAGAACAACATATCAAAACTAGGCTTCTCCTGTATAGTCTTGCTCTATAAATACCGTGTATATACACATTCAGATACTTATACATGTACAAATACGAGCCCACAGACACAGCTGGATGGATGTGCGCGGCCCTGGCTAGCAACATGTCAACACATCAGGAAAGTAGTCATTGCGCCTGCTCTCAGAAGGTCAAGTTATATGTCATGATCTTTAAACATTCGGCAAAAATTCGGAGGGTTCCATTAATCAAAGGAGGAAAGAAGATGTTCTCAAAACGGCGGAGTACAGACTAAGTGAAATTGCAAAGAAAATGAAAATCGGAACATTTGAGGCCTAGTTGTGAAGTTCAATAGCTGTAAACGGCAGTCTTCAGATTTGGATAGGTCTTTTTTTTTTTTTTCTTCTTTTTTTCCCGTTGCTATGGAAACTTGGGAGTCAAGCTTCAGATGTCAGGAGTTCTCACAGACCTGAATGGAGAAGGCTCAGAGTTAGGTCAGGAATATCAGAACTTGATTCAAAACATTTTAGCTAAACCTCAGATGAATGCCTGACAAAGCGTAAGAAATGCTCCCCCTCCCCCCACTGGCGTGATGCCCGGAGACAGAATGAGCATCCTGCTGTTTTATGTCCTAAGAAGCTGGACTTGGGGCTGAGGCTGCAGCTCAGTGGTAGAGTGTGCACCGCCCTGGGCTCCAGCTCCCTCACCAAAAGGCGAGCCTTCTCTGAACATGCTAATGATGACTACAGACGCCAGACATCTCCTCTGAGACCAGGAGCAGCTATCAGAGTTGCTACAAACGAGCCTTATGTCATGTACATTAGTGCAGAAGTGCTAAGGGATGCACAAGCTGATTCTCTAGCTCAGAGACTGATGGATGACTGAGATGTATGTATCACATAGCCCAAGAGACACATTAGTGATTCTTCCACCAAGGGATGTTAGTTTCCTTTTGCTGCTTTTTGTAGCAAATGGCCACAAATATAGTGGCTTGAAACAAAACATATCTATTCTCTTACAGGAGTGCAGTCACCGGTCTCAAGTGAATCATAGCTGAGGGGCCAAGAGTCCGAGCAGATCTGTGTTCCCCCAGCAGCTCCAGGAGAGTCTACTTCCTTTGCTTGCTCAGCTGCCGAGGCCACCTGCACTCCTTGGACTGGGATCCCTTCCTCCCCCTTGAATGACAGCGATGCTGCCTCTTCCGTCTTCCCACCTTCGAACTTAATCACACTTGCACAGTCTCTTTTCCTGGGTAAGGTGACATGTTCGTGGTTCCAGGGGTCAGGACGTCTTTGGGAGCCAGCAATCATCCAGCCACAGGTGGGAGGCGCCGTGCTCCTGAGAGGACACAAGGCATCTGTTGGGGAGGACTGTAGTCTAGGAGACCAGGTTGCTCTGGTGGCAAAGTCAGAATGACATCAGTGTAGGATGATTTCAGAGACCCGCATTCCATTCCCTGTGCAGGCCGACGGGAGGGCAGCCCAGGGTGAGCCCTGCTACCTGCTCCACTCAGGTGACGCAGCCGGCGTGGAGTTAGGCCGGGGAGGAGCTTTGTCTTCCTAGAATGTCCCGATCCAGTTTAAAATGAAGTTTTGTTTTGCTCTGGGGATTGACCTCCAGGTCTCCTGCATGCTAGGCAAGTGTTCTACCACTGAGCTATACCCACACTCCCATTTTAAGTTTTATTTTGAGGCAGGGTCTCCTAAAGTTGGCCCGGTTGGCCTCAAACTTTGGATCCTGTCGCCTCAGCCTCCCAGGTAGCTGGGATTCCAGGTGTGCACCACTGCGCTCGAAACAGCAAGTTTTGCTCCCTGCTCCCTGCACAGCACAAGGAGTATCTGTACAGTTCTCACGAAGAGGAGTGGTGTGTGCCAGCCCAGGCGTGGATCCCACCTTCTGCAGAACCTCTCTCTCCAGCATGGCGGTTGTCAACTCCTCACTCTTGGGCTTTGGTGAGGGACAACCTAGTGCCACCAGGAGGCAGGCGAAAGAGGGACTCATGGGTCCTGCTCAGCTGGCCTTCGTCAGTCCTGGCAGGGCTGAGCCAGTTGAGCTGGCATCCAGCAGTGCTCACCCACAGGGCAGGCGGTGTGCCACTCGGCGCCCTGTGCCCTGAGGCCATGCTTTCCATGTCACAGTCAACTGGCAAGATAGTCGTAAACATCGGGGGATTGCTGAAGGACTTTGTTTCAGAAGTCCTCTTAGGTTCGGTAAGTGGTCTTTTTATTTTTTGAATGTGAAAGGCCACTTACGCTCAGGGTGCTGTGATGCTTTATACATCTCCATCTCTTGGTCCGTGCTTCCAGGACCTGGGCCGTGCTAGGGAGCAGTGCAAGGAGCCCTGGCATCTGCAGCAGTGACATCTGCGGCTGGATGACCTCTGTGCGTGGGAGGACACCCAGCCACATCCCTGGCTGCCGTCCACTAGATGCCACTGGTAGCCCCCTGTCTGTCATGATAATGGAAAATATTTCTAGATGTTTCCAACTGTCCCTCAGTAGGCAATGGGTTAAAAAATTGGACTGGACAAAAGCCACTGAACAAGTCTCTATCCCTTTGTTTTTGAATTAGAGTCTCCGATTCCCGTTTTAAGTCAATTTAAGCTACAATGTAAATGATCCTCCTCCTGGGGCTGCCGGGGTGATTCATGAGGTGGTCTATGTAATTTATGTAAAGCCGTGAGCTCGGATGTGTGTGGCTCTCAGAAATCCCTCCAGGGTCAGCTCTCAACGTCCACACAGTCATACTGCGTTAGGGGCCACAGCTGTTCCACAAAGCAGACTCCGGGCCATCCTCGGCAAGAAGACAGCCCGTGCTGCTTTGGGTCCCTCCCCACAATGCAGAGGAATACACAATAAGGAAGAACCAAATACTGGCACACTCCAGGGAACTCTAGAAAGGGCAAAAGCTCCACAGACGAAGCAGACCAGTGTGGGGCTTGGGAGTGCATGGGGACCAGGAGCTTGGGGGCTCTCTGCATTGGGGTGCGGCTGCACAACGCACGCAGTCGCCAAACCCCATCCCATGGTGCACTTACACTGGCCGGTCTCACTGTATGCAAGTGATACCTTTATAAATAAAAGAAAAATACTTTAGTGGCTGTCTCTGACTCATCTCGGTGGCCTCTTTAAATTCTAGTGATGGAGATTGCTCTTTAGTAACCCCTCCCCCAAAAGAGACATTAAATTTTCTTCTTGTTACAATGGTTTGCTTGATCTTCTTTTGCTATTCTTGCTCTTTCTGTTTAGTTAAGCCTAAAGCGTTGGTCAGAAAAGTCTTCTTAAGGCTTGCCTGCGTTGAACTGTGCAGAGCTGGGCTGGTGAACTAGAGATGCGATTTGATACGGCACGGTTAGTTGCACTGGGTGGGCACTGAGGGAAGAGTCATGCAACCCCTTCATGCCGCCAGGATGCCACTTACACAGTAGAACTGACAGTGACAATAATTCCATTTCCATTTTTTATTACTCTCAATGCCATTGGTTTTATTTCCTTTATTTTTAGATGTCAAAGAAGGATGGGAAGATCCTGCAGTTCAATTCTCAGTTGCAATAAAGCCATCTCCAGTGCCACCATGAATGCCAGTTTCATCATTTGTTTCCACAAGGAGGTGGTCTAAGGGGCTGGGGAGATGGCTCAGTGGAAAAAACGCTTCATTGGCAAGTGCAAGGGCCTGAGTTCAATCCCTGGTTCCGGTGAAAGCCATCTTCCCTGCGTACTCACCTGGGGAGTTTTCTGAGTACCAGTTTTCTCATCTCTAAAGTGGGATCAAATCACAGACCAGTATAGAAGAAAGCCACAAGCACCAGGGTGTTTGGCACGAATGCTAGTCCTTGGAGATGAATATTATCCGAGGGGAGGAGAAGCCCTTTCTTTACTTTCTGCAATGTATGGTGGGATCTGCTCTTACAACCACTTACGTTCTACAGAGAATGCTTTGCAGGAAGGGCTGGCCAGACTTTCCTGTGGAGGGACAGATGGTAAATATGTTCAACTTTGCAGGCCAGACAGTATCTGCTCCAAGTGCCCACCTCTGCCATCGTAGCAGCACCAGACAGCATGTTGGGGAATGGACATCGCTGTGTTCCCATAAAGCTTTATTTATAAAATGGGTTGTGGACCAGATTCAGCCTGCGGGATGAGGTTTGCAGGCCCTGCTTCAAAGAAACATCAAACAGGTCATGCCACCTTACTTCCCTGACCCCAAAAGGCTTTCAAAGACTCTGACTGAGTTGGAATTCGAGCTTCAGGGCTTTCAGAAAACACGTCCATCCCTAAATCCTGCCAAATTTAGGGTTAACACTGTCTCCAACACTTTCCAGTTGTGAAGTTAATAACTTCCTATTTTATACAGTTTTGCACTCCATAAGCTTCTCAAATGCCTTTTTGGAAGGCTGATGCCACAGCAATCCACGCTGCCAGGGTAGCTTCATCCGTTGCAATGGATGGTGGGCCTGCAGGCCCTGCCGGACCTGAGGTTTCCGAGCACCAGCTGCATTAAGTGTCTTCATGTCCATCTTCTTAAATTCTCCTTCCTGCTCCCTTTTCCCACCAAACAGGAAGTGGTGGGAGCCGGCAAGTGTCCAGGGTGCAGAGCAGACCGGGGGCTGCTATGAGGGTGTCTGGGAGCCTCTGTTCTAGGACAGACCACTGACTAGGGTGCTCTCCACTGTCCAGCACCTTAGAGTCACCCAGTATGCCCTTAGGATGGACGCATGCCTGGGCCGCACCTCCAGCAATGGGGTTTCCACAAGAGCAGGGCCCAGGTGCAGGATATGTATTGGAAAGTCCCCCTGGTGGGCTCCTGTGCACTACAGCTGAGACCCATGCTGGTCTCTGCAGTTGGTGCATCCGGGTGACCTGTGGCTATGGTGATGGCCCAGTAAATGAGCCAGGGCAGCCAGCGCGGGAAGCTTCTGCTCACAGGGGAACTGTCTGGGCCCTAGGACCCCAGGGCCAAGAATCTATCAGTATCAGATATGAGGTGATGCTGGAAACTCAGCATCACTCTGGACCATTCCTGCTCTTTCATAACCCTGTGTCCCTGTCCTGGAAGCCTGGCCACTTCCTGCCTTGTGTCTCTGCCCTTGGATGGCAGTGCCTCCTACATTACCAGAGATGAGCCTCTTGGCTGAGGGGTGGCCCCCTCAGTTCTCACGCAGGCATGGAGCTGGGAACCAAGGCTAGCAAACACAGAGGGGCTGTGATGGGAGTGGGTGCAGGGCCTCAGGTTGGTTGGGATCCACCCGGCTTTGTGGCTTGAGGGTGCTGGTGAAGGCGTGGTTGGCAGAGCAGTTTGGGTGGAGAGCAGGTTGGGCAGGGTGGTGACTTGTTCTCCTGGGATAGTGAGACACAGCTGGGCTTCCATTTCTTAGTTCCCTGCACAGGTGTCTGGTCCACGCAGTGCGCTTTGTACACAGAGGGGACCCGATGTTGAAGTATGTGGTTCCAGTTGGCCTGCTGACTACTGGATAAAATGCCTTTGCCCTCTCTTTCTGCCAATTTTTAACTCCTGAATTTAAAATTAAAGCAAGGATTTCTCAAAATGCAAATAGCAAGGCCCCACAGTCCTTTGGATGGCAAGAACTAACATTGCTGAGGTTAACATTGGACTATTATTGCAAACAGGGAGAACATCAGAGAAGTGCTTACTCATCTTATGCTTACATTTGTATCGCTCAGTGTAATAACTCATTTACTTAAATGCTTCATTATAACAGCACTACTAGTGAAAAAGTATGACTTATACATTTATCTCTCTCATTGTTTTGGTAAGGTATTCAGGGTTGGCCCCAGGGTCTTCCATTGAGCTGCACCCCCAACTTATTAAAGCAAAATTAAGAAAAAAAGTAACATATAGTCTTGCTACAGCATTAAGTTTCCCAGCCTGGGGTCAGATTTATGATCCTCCTGCCTCAGCCTCCCGGAGTGCTGGGATTACAGGCCGGTGTTGCCATGCCTGACTAAATCTGTGATTTCTAAACCTAGAAAGGTTTAATAGCTACTTTAACCTTGTAAAAGATTATTCTGCACAGTGAAGAAAGAAATAGCCTTGTGGTGGACCAGGTCACCAGTCTGGGCACATTTTTTTTCCTTTTTGGTGGAACCGGGGATTGAACTCAGACCCTTGCACTTGCCAGGCAAGCGCTTATTCCACTGAGCCATCTCCCCATCCCCTTGGGCACATTTTGAATTAAGTGGGGGGGGGGGGCTTGGGTAGGATTCGGCCCGCCCTGGGTTTGCCGGAGAGCAGAGTGCCTTGGCACAGTTCGGCCAGCAGGGGGCCCCCAGGGTGCCTTCAAGCATTAGCGGGAGCACGTTTACGTAAGACTTTCTCCCGCGCAAGCATAAACAGTACAGGGGAATGATTCCCGAGGGAGCAATTCCTGGGAACGCTGTATAGGAAATAGAGTGGGTCTCTGACGGCGGCGACGTGCACGCGACGCCGTCCCCGTGCGGGGTCGGGCCAACTCACACACTAAGCTGAGGAGTGAGAGCAGCAGGAGCGAGGCGAGGCGGCTGCGCAGGGCGCCCGCGGCGTTGCAGTCCACTCTGGAGTTCTTGCAGGAGCACACCTGCACCCTGAGGTCCGTGACGTTCGTCATGGGCGGCTTCCCTGAATCTGTCACCATGATGGGCAGGTTGTAGTTGGCTTTGTTCAGGTTCTGCAGAAGGCTCACCAGCGCGTGTGTATCTGGAAGAAGACAAGGGGCCCATGAGGTGGGAGGGGGACAGGACCCCGCAGACCGCGAGGCCCAGCGACCAGAACGGCACAGCACGGGCGCCGCCTTTTAGTTCACAGTCAGGGGACGGTTAGAATCTAAATTAATGAACGTCAAGTAAAAATACCAGTTCAGTTCCTGGGTGGCAGAAGCCACATTTCAGATGCCCAGTGCCACCCACAGCTGGTGCCACCTGTGTGGAGCAGGGCAGCGGCAGGGTGTTTCCACCAGGGCATGTCTGTCCTGTGGCTCTGCTCCGTTAGAGTCAAACTCCCGGGGGCCCACTGTCGTGGAAGTCATCACGTGCTGAGGGCTCCTCCAAACTTACTCTACCTACGAAGAGGGTGTCTCACGCTGGGGAGCGATGTGAAAGTCGTCAGCCCTGCTGCGTGGGGCAGACCCCAGTGCTTGTCGTGCCCACGAGACTTGTAAATGGTGTTTTGCTCAATCGCTAACCCACAGCCCCGGATTGGGGGAGAATTCAGGGCACGGAGGGCGGGGCTTAAGCTTCCCCCAGTTCCCCTAGGCCCACGTGCAGTGGGGCCATCTGTTACCCTGGCCACCCGGTGGTACACAGAAGTGCCCCTCTCCCGTCCTTGGTCTTGGGGCAGGCTGCTTTCAGCCACTCAGAAGGCTGGGGATTTTTTTTTTTTTTGAGATAAAGTATCACGACAAAGTTCACGCTGGCCTCAAACTCTCAGTGCAGTCCAGCCCAGGCTGGCCATGAACTCGTGAACCTCCTGCCTTAGCAGTTGGGGGCTGGCATTAATGGGCGTGGTTGGCAATGGCCTTTTAAAAAGCTTCTTTCTGAGGAAAAGATAGGCACAGCAGAGAGAATTTAGAAGTCATGTATCTAACAAAATCAGGAGGGAGACTGAGTCTGGGGACATGGAAACACAACCGGGGGGGCACTTCCTCACTGGGGTGACCAGTGCAGTGGCTGCCCTGGGCGGTGCAGACTAACTCAAGGGGCAATTCCTGCCTCCCCTCCTCCAGGACTTGGAGGGGGCGGTGTTGAGTGCTCACATCTTCTAGCTGTAGAAACCAAAGAGGAAAACACGGACCCCTTGGCCCAGGGAAGAGCTGCTGTAATTAAAGATATTGGCGTAGAGTTTATTCTTCAGAAAGAAAATAGACAAGCAGAACTGATCATAAGAAAGGTACTTAGCAGATCTGAGCTAGGCCTGTAACAATAGATATGAGATTCCTTGATAGAAAGTTTTATGCACAATTGTGTAAGACTTATTCAAGACAGGATGAAAGGAGCCATCTGTGTCCCCCTCTGCCATCGTACCAGGGACGCAGCAGTGAAACTGACCAGGCGAGGAGCACGATAGAGTCACCACTGAAGATCAAGGGTGTGTAGTGGGCTTTTGTTATTGTTTTTGTGTTGCTTCATTTTGCTCTTCTAAATGAGAGGTGAACTTAGGAAGAAAGCGAAGAGCTACTGTGGATGTAGGAATGCTTCAGAGTTCCTCAGGTGGAGAATGGGAATTTGGGGTCAAATTTTGAAATCCACTTGCCTATGTGGAAAGACTGGGAGAGACACACTGTTTGGCAGCTTTCATAAACGATGCCAGGTGTGGTGGCACACATCTATAATACCCGCACTCTGGGAGGTTGAGGCCGGAGGATAGCAAGTTTGAGCTGAGCCTAGGCAACTTAGGGACTTAGGCCCTGTCTGAAAAAAAATATAATAAAAAGGGCTGGGGATATCGCTTCGTGTGAAGGTTCTGGGTTTGATTCTCAGTACTGGGTGGACATAGGAAGAACAACGGCACAGTCTTCAGTGAAAGCCAAGGTCATCAGAGAGATGAGGTTAAGCTTGGGGAGGCCTGCAATGTACGTGGAAGACTGGCACTGCCGTTGCCCACACATCCCGTGCTTCTGTTTCTCATGAAGGTGAGTAAACCACAGAGGAGTTCTCCAAGGTTATGGCAAAAGCCCAAACAGATACAATTCTCTGTCTCGGAGACAGGAGACAGCAGAGCCAGAGACCCATGGGGAGAAGCAGCGAGACTGGCTTTCACAGGCTGAAGGCTGAGCTGGTTGGCCAATGTTCCAAGCAAGCCAGGAACAAAGAGAGAACCTGAGGAGCTTAATTAAAATGAAGAGTGAAGAGAAAGGACAAAGAATCACCACCTTGTGACTGGCTGCTCCAGGGTGGCAGAAACGCAGAGACTACATATGCATCAGGAGAATACTGAGGCTAAGCATAGGGCATCAGGTATACTGCACAGAGGGCATCGTGGAGGTGGGCATGTACAGCTTGCACTTAAAAGAAACTGATATTCAGTATTTGTACAGACTGTGTTCACTTGCCGGCAGGGGAGCTGTCAGTAGTCTACACTGTATATGACCTAAGGTAGATGGGAACACGTGGGCGAGTGGGAGAGAAAGCGGGCTGGGAAAGAGAAATGGAGTTCAAAGTGGAGAAGAAGGGGAGGCTGTCAGACCCCGGCTTACTGTTGATCTTGGTGATCTTCCAAACTTTGTCAGGGACGGTTTGTTTGTGAATTTCGAACTTGAAGGGATCCGTGTTTGGGTGCAGATCTTTGTCCGATGCCCCCACGATGACCACACTCAGGTTTTTGGCGTCATCGCAGACCTCGGCTACTGTGGGGTAGATGAAGGGAGCGTTGTCGTTCACATCTTCCAGGGTTATCAGCAAGGTGCCCGTGCCGGTGGCAGGAGGGCTGCCTGTGGGAGAGGGAAGACGCTAGGATGTGACCAGGGTAGCCGAAAGCGGCTCGGCAGGCAGCGGCTTCCGCAGCGCACGCTTAGCATGTCTTGGATGAGCTATTACCAACGGTTCCATTTGGCCTTACAACCTACATAATAGGAAAACAATTTTTTTTGACAGCCATTCCACCAAGGACTAATATCAAGAATGTAGAAAGCATTAAAAAAAAAGTTAGGTTCTCCCAATAAAAGACATAATCAGAAAATTTGCAACTGAAATGAATAGATACTTCTCAGAAGAAGTACGAATGGTCAATAAATACATTAAAATGCTTGTTATCACTGGGCGTCAGAGAAAGGCAAATTAGAACTCCAGCGAGACAACACCTTACCCCTGAATGGCTGTTATCAAAAAACCCCTAAAAATAACAAATGTGGGTGATGATGTGGGGAGAAGGGAAGTCTAGTGCATTGTTGGTGTGAATATAAACTAGTACAACCACTGTGGAAACCAGTGTGGAGAGTCCTCAGAAAATGAGAACTAGAAATATTCAAACCAGCTGTCTTCCTACTAGGTATCTTCCCCAAAGAGTTAAATCATCATACTATAGAAATACATGCACGCCCATGTTTATAGAAGCACAACTTAGGGCCGGCCTGATAGCTCAGCGGACTAAAGCGCGCCTGCTGAGGCAGAGCTCAGGGGCTGGGGTTCGATCCCTGGCATGCTGTGCCCGCCCCACCTGTGGGGCGAGCTGAGATGGTGATTGAGACTGCGCGTGGTGGCGCATGCCTGTAATCCCAGCAGTTGGAGGCTGCAAACAGGAGTCCAGTCTACATAGTGAGCCCCTGTACACCCTGTAGACCTGTAGACCTTGTCCTAAATACAGGAAAAAAGAAAAAGAGAAGCACAATTTATGATATCTATATGTTGCAAACAAAGCTCATGACCATCAACAGACCAAAGGACAAGGGAAATGTGGCATTTATACGCCATGGAGTGCTGCACTGCCATGCCAGAAGATAAACTTAAGGCGCTTGTAGGTGAGTGCATGCACCGCGAGAACATCATTTTAAGTGCAACGAGTCACACACACAAGCTCAAATATCCTGCGGTTTCTCTTATAAGATACACTATGTACAAACTGGCACATGTAAATATACACACACAAGCACCAAAATAGAAGACACATAAACAGGAAGCAGGAGAAGGCCAGCTACTTCCACAAATTACATGTGTTTAAACAACAGAATATATAATTGGGGGAAGCATTTGGCCTTACACTAAAAATTTATCTTAGTCCAGGGGTATGTTTGTTTTTTTTGTAAGAATTTTTTTGGCTTGCATCTTGTACTGAGTAACTACTTTGCAGATAATGTTACACATTATTAAGTGTAATAAGCTGTTGCTTTTCTCTTCTTATTTGGTTATAAAAATGTGTTATTCTTTCATCAAATAAAATACAAAAATATTAACAGTTTCAGTCAGGAGTAGCAATAGTAGATTACATTTTTGCATGAAGTTTAGTAGTTTATGAAGCATTTAAAAAATAGTGTACATGAGATTGTTAGCTGGCTTCTTCAGGCTTCGTCCTTGCCTTCTTGTACAAAGTCCTAGAGACTGAAGGGCGCTAAAGACGGAGGATGACAAGGGCAGCCTTTCTTGCTCATCACATTGAAACCTGCCTGCGAAGAGCTGGGATTCGGGATTGGCATCTGTGCGCTTGGGATGGTGGAGCTCCGGGGCGGGGCCAAGGCTCCTGCGGGCAGCTCAGCCTGAGGCGGGCATTACCCGAGGAGCCAGAGCTCTGACCCGGGTGGGGCTGCCTTCCTGGGTGTGGAGTGGGTCGGAGGCCCATGGGTGCGTGGGGTGGCCGAGCGTGCGAATGGACGATTCAGAAAGTGATGAGAAAAAAAGTCACCTGCGGGCCACAGGGGCAGGAGAAGCAATCGTGACATAATCTCTGGGCTTGATTTTTTAAAGCCCTTTTAGTTTAATATTTCTGTTAGTACCTGAAATGTTTTCCATTTTAGGAAACATTATTATTATTATTATTAATTTAGTACAGGGTCTACAGGGTCTCACTACACATAGATCGGACTCATAGTGAGCGTCCTGTTTTCAGCCTCCCAAGTGCTGGGATTATAGGTGAGCACCACATTGTCTCAGTGCGCCCGTGCTAGGCACGCTGGGCATCCAACCCTGGTCTTTGAATCTGCCGAAGCAGGCACTTTAGTCTGCTGACCTATCTGGCTGTCCCAAGGAAACATTATTTTTAAAAGCCTTTCTAATCCCTAATTTAATAATGTGTTTTACTTAAAGGCTGTTCAGAGCTGGCAACAGGGCTTAGTGGTAGAGTGCTTGCCTAGCACGCATGAGGTCCTGAGTTCAACTCCCAGCAAGAAAAATTAAAGTAAATAGAAAAGGATGTTTAATGTTAATAAAGCTCAAATTGATTTAAGTTTCCCGGTTTCATTTTGTGCCATCTGCTAATTAGAGGTTTGTTCTTGGACAAACTATTCATTGGTAGTTTCTAATTTTAATTTAGAAAAGTTAGAGCCAAATTTGTAGGGCACAAATTGTAGGTATGCACATTTGCCTTACTGCCCAAAACATGTGACACATCGCTGTAAAATTCTTGTACTATACAGATGGCCCCCATTGATGATGGCTCAACATTTTCAGCTGTATTACGGTGCCAATGTGTATCTGTACCAAAATTCTGCTTGTTGCTTTCAGTGCAGTACTTAAATTACACAAGATACTCAAAGCTTTATTATGTAATTGACTTTGTGTTAGAGGTTTTCACTCAACTACATACTAATGTTATTAACATTTTACAGGTAGAACAGGCTGAGCTATGATGGGTTAAGCTTGTTAAGTAAATCTTTTGATTATGATATTTTCAGCTTCTGATGAGTTTATTGGGTTATAACCCACCGCAAGTTGGAGAGAATCACACAGGAGCGTTACAGAGTTAGCCGAATGTATGGCTCCATTTTATTTTTCTTATTCCTACTTGCACTTACCCAGACTTTAGTTTATCTCTTATTTACTTATGTATTTTTGTCAAAGGTTGACAAATTCACCCATATAAAACCTGGATGGAGAAGAGATCATCTTTAATACTAAGTGAATTACCACATTTTGTTTGTTAGGTACTTCTCTAAAGTAAGAAAAAGATATTTGATGAAGGAAGGTGGAGAATTTAAGCAGTCAATATGAAGTATTCAGATTCTCATTTTAAAGATGAAATTGAAAACAATGAAATGATGCTTCCTTATCATACTACCTTGGCTGTGATGGAAATTAAAAAGAAATCAACAGCTAGTCTGGTACCATATTAGGACAAAGTGTGATCATCCAGCCCACCACAGCCGTTATGCTCACTCAGCTTGACTGGCTATGCCGGGCTGTAGGCCAGAGACAGCCTGACCCAGCTCGGGCTGACCACAGTTAGCTGCACACCCTGTGCTTCCTAGCCACAGACATATCCTGTTTGCTAACTTGTTTCAAGGAATTTCTGCCTGGCAACAAAAGATGACTGACACTATCCAATAAGAATTCACCACGCTTTCAAGCTTCTGTACTTCCTGCTTGCCAATCCCAGAGGGCCTGGGGTTGATGCTTTGGGAGCGACCTCCACCAGCCTGCCAGTGTGCCCCAGCGGGTTGCCTTCCTGCCCCTGGGTGCACAGCGTCTTCTACACAGTTCGGTACTGGGTTTCCAACATGCCCATGGAGGGAAACCAAGACTCACAGCTGAGATGGGTAGCAGTGAATGAATCATCTTTGGAGAAGCCCAGTGGTGCTGCAAGACCGATTCGCACCTCAGACCGTCAGCTCTCTGTCTATCACTTTCCCTTGGACATGTTCCTTGCATGTGGAGATCTGTATTCACAGGAAATCCCAGCACAGTAAGAGCACATACTTTCGATTCCCCCAGTGTCCACCAACAAAGGACTCAGATAAGCAGGTTAGTGAACTATCAAAATACTGCCTAAGTTTAGTGTCCTGAACAAATATAGTTTTGCAATGCTCCTATGACACTTCATTAAGGAGATACAGGATTTTCTTTTGTTAGTGTATGTTTGCAAAACATAATGATGTTCCTTCTGGAAATTAGTGCATGCATGTGACATATCCTGATCATTTTTGACTCCTGTACCCCTCTGTCCCTCACCTTCCTCCTCTCTCCTATCTCCTACTTACTTTTTGAGGTACCAAGTGGGTTTCCAGCTATCAAATAGCATGGGGCTTCCAAGAACAGTAGGCAATGAGAGAGCGTAGGTGTCAAGGGCAAGGCAAGGGTGAGCGAAGCAGCCACCAGCCCTTTCCACATTCAGACCTTTTCCTACTTACATGGACAGAATAGGCAGAGTGGACACGGTGGCCTGTGGGCAGCTGATGCCATACAACTGCAGCACAAATGAAGTTACATACCAAGGAGCCCCTCCACTCTGCTTCTGGGCAGTTTTATGGCCTGCAGCTGTGCCCTGACGGGGTGTGCAGGAAGCCCCAGAGCTCACAGAACCCCGGAGTGATGAGAAACAGGGAGGATCACATGGTGCCCTGCCAAGGCTCAGCTCTGCGGAGGCCCAAGCCCCCACTATGTGGCTCTCGGCCCACAGTATCCAGGTGCCGCTGTGGGGCTGGCTGCTCCTTCACAGCTGCACAGCGGAGGACAGTGCGGGGCTGAGGCTGAGAGGGCTAGTGGGGCCTGGGAGCCTTGCTGGTCGCGGCAAAGAGTCATGCTCCTTCTGGAGATTTCATAAAGCAACCTTGGGATTTTCAGGAAAGGGGTGTGACAATCTGATCTAACTCATTTCTGGAAAACACGAAATTGTATTGATAGGAAATGTAGATGTTGTTGGCAACGGATTAAGTGAGTCAGGGCATAGTGAGGTTAAACAGGAGGCAAAGGCCTGGCCTTGGAGATGAGATGCGTATGTGGGGCTGCCAGAGGAAAAGCAGAGGGTGGAGGGGGCCCAGGAGACTGGCTTTGACTGTGCTAAGGGCACCAAGTAGAAGCTTGCGGCTTAGCAGAAATGCCGGAGCTGAGTTCAAGGCTGCATAGCCATCTGGGTGGATGCATTGGAAACCCTTCTGGAAAGTTAGGCTCCTGAGGTGAAAGTGCAGGATACGTGAGGGGTGGAGCCTTACAAAACCTCAAACTTAAAGGATGGATGATTGTTTTGCAGAAGATGCAAGGGAGGTCAACTGCAAGGGGGAGAAGAGGATTCACGGTTAAATCTGCGTGGACCCTGTAGGATGGATGAGTAGCAAAAGAGCAAGGAGCCTTTGCAGGCACTGCTCCTGGGGTCCTCTCAGAGGAAGTTTCTGTTAATTGGGAAGAACTTGGCCTGAAGGAAGCCAAGCATGGAGCAGAGAGACTCTTATGCAGACCAGTGGAAATTTAAATGTTTGAACACTCTAAGACAGTTTCAGAATAAATATTCAGATAAACATCTGCTCACAGAGGACGCATATGTAATTAATCGTCAGAGGGATGGCTATTTCTAAAGTGGTACACCATCAACTTCTGTGAGAGCAAGAACTCCAAAGACATGCGTGATTACTTTGAAGTTGGTTTTTCACCGTCAGCTTTAGTCATTTGGCTAAATTTCTTTATTGAAAAATTATTTTTCTCTTTTTATTGAGCTAATTGAATAGCTCAGAAAAATCCATTATATATTTTTTTCACCCTGAATGTATTATGAAGTAGTCATTTGGTAGAATGGATGAGAAGGCATTACAAGCATTTGAAATACGGCCAGAAGAGCCGGCCCTCCGCGAACTTAATTACACCACTGTCTTCAGTTTCCCATGCGCTCTGCCCGGGCCAGCTGGTGCTGTCTTTTTCTGCAGTCAGTAGAATGAGCTCATTTTTTTGGGTGATGAGGTAAAGAAAGGCTGAATTCACCATCCTCTGGAGAGAACTGTTCCCTGTCCCTGTGGCCAGCAGGCAGAAAAGTCATATCCAAAATCCAGCTGCAGTTCCAAATGTATCTTCACAAAGATCCTGGGCTCCAAGAGTTTCTGGTAATGTTGGGGCTCCTGCACATTTTCTAGATATTCAGCCAAGTCCTTTACCCTTCTGTTCCCCCTTCTGTTACTAGCCCCTGTCCAGGGGATCCCTCTAGGACTAATTCTCAGAACCACAGCTTTCATGGGCTTTCTGTCTTGGTAGGAAAAAGCATCAACTGGGACAAACCGCTGGAGGGCAGTGCTTGGGAGAAAGGTGCTTCTGTCCTCAGAGGAAGCCCAGGGCTGTGTCTTATGCAGCCAGGACAAGGATCAGACGAAGCCCAAGCTGCAACCGGGGGGAGGGGAACTGGCGCCCGTCCTTAGAGTGCTGGGGCTGGAAGAGTCCCTGAGACGAGCGTTCTAGTCAGCGGGTCTTCACTAAGGCAGGGAGGTGGGTGTTGTGAGGGAAGACATCAGGGAGGACCAGCAGGCTGCGTCCTTCAGCTGCTCGGGCCTTTGCGTGGATGGGGTCGGCGATCGCCATGCGACCATGCGACTGGGATGTAAACAGACTGTGGTGCTTTGGATAGAAAATGTCCCCAAAGACTCAGGTGCTCATCGGTGGACTTCTGGAAGGTGATCTGACCATGGGAGGGTAAAGGTGACTGGCCCTCAGGAGGCGGGGTCTGGTCGGAAGAGGTGGGCGGCTGGGAGCGTGGCCGGGAGGCTCCAGGTCCCGCCTCTCAGCCCTGGCCTCCGCGGCTGCCAGCCTTGAGCAGCTCTCCTTGGCCACCTGTCTCTGCCACGAGGTCCTGCCTTGGAGCCAGCAAATGAGGGTCTGAAGTCTCTACGAACTGTGATCCCAAATACACTTTTCCTTTAAGTTGCCTTGTGTATCGGCACTGAGCATGCAACTGAGACAGAGATATTTTGGGGGGGGGAGGGTTTGCTTTTATTTTTCATTTTATTAGTACACGTGTACATGTTTTTCAGTTTATAATTGCCTCAGGGAGCGGTTAGGTGTATACACCCCTGGCTAGTTCCTTTACCCCTAGTTTACGTTAGTTGAGGTGATCAGAGTCCTGGGCGTAGAGGCTTTACTCTACCCAGTCCC
>NW_004524847.1:1789977-1800101 GCF_000260255.1 Octodon degus | reverse complement strand
CTATTTTCCCACAAATAAATAAGATAATAAAAAAAAAGAGGATAATGTGAGCACTGGCCGCGCCCTATCTTTCCTTTTCTGAGGTCCTCTTCAGTCTGCTTTTCCAGAGATGTGACGAATGTTTCAAGCACTGCGTTGCCTAGGAGAGGCGACAGTGGGCACCCTGTCTTGTTCCTGACTCTAGGGGATGGTTGTAGTTTTTCCCAGTTTGCTATTGGTGAGACAGACGTATTTTGACCTTTTTCTGTAGTGCCCGGGATGGAATCCAGGAGCCCACATGAGCTAGAAAAGGGGTCTTCCCCCGAGCCGCACCCCGGCCCAAGCACAGCCGCACCAAATCCCATTTCCAAACGCGAAGAGGCCCGAGAAGCCGGGCGGAGCTGGTGTGAGCCTCCGCGGTCCTGCTTCCTCTTCAGGGACTCCGATTCAGGCAGAGAAGCCGAGTTGCTTCGGGCTGTCCCGGCACCACAGAAGTGTGGATGTGAGTGAGAAGCAGGGCTGGGCTCTCACATTTTGAGTTTTTATTCTTGGAATTTTATTCTACTCAAATTGTCACCAAAGAGGATTTCTCCTTTGCCAGAAAGTGCTGGGTTTTTTCCTAGCAGCTTTCATTATTCAGAAACCATATGAATAAGCTTTATATTCATTATACTTTGTGGCTAGCAGACACAGCTAAAAACAGTATGGTCCTAATTAAAAAATGGGTGTATGATTGGAAAAAAGATTAGAAAGGAATATATTAAAACCTAAGTGGTGATTATCTTCCCAGGTAATTAGCATTAAAATAATACTTTTCTCTATTTTTAATTTTCTTTACAATAACTGTGATTACTATAATAATCAGAAAGAAAACATTAAACTTAAAAGTTATATAAGGATTAAAAATATTTTTCCAATTGTTTGCTTGCTTTTCCTTTACTCATTTTTTTTTAAGAACAAATTGATTTTTAGTACATTTAGGGAGTTATGTACCTGTCTCCACTATTTACTTTAGGACACTTTCATTCCCCCCCACAAAAAAGAAACCCTCTCTATTAACCCCTTATCCACTCATCTATTTCCTGTCACTCTAGATTTGCCTATCCTGGACTCCATGTAAAAGGAGCCATGTGATATGTAGTCTTTTGGAGTCTGGATTCTTTTACTTAGCATGTTTTTGAGGCTCATGCATGTTGGAGCACGTGTTAATTAGCACTGTGTCCCATTTCATGGCAAAGTGGCAATCTGCTGCGCGGACGGACCGTGTTTTGTTCATCCATTGGCGAGCTGATGGACGCCCGGCTGCTTCTCCTTTCTGTCTGCAGTGAACCATGCCGCGATCCACACCTACATGGAAAGAGCCAGATCTGCGCATGCTGTGACATCCCTAGAAGAGTGAGGTAAGACTCCAAATGCATGTCCCAAGAGGGCGGCATTGGATGACAGGGTCCCCGGTACCACAAGAGCGGGATAAGCTGATTTCATATAGACGGCATGTTAGCGTCCCAGCAAGAACTTTGCTCTGAGAAGAAGCAGAAAGCGATCCATTCTCCCTGGCCGCCTGGTTTCCTAGTCACCTCTGCGGCACAAACTACACAAGTGGTGCTGCGTGCACAGTGCGCAAGGCGAGGACGCGCCTGCAGAGCCGCGTGGAGGCAGCAGGGGCAGTGAGAAGGAGACTAGAGAAGTGTGTGTGTGCGGAGCGTGCGTGCAAAGCAGGGCGTGCGTGTCTACGCCGGGGACAACGAGTGAGACCTCGCGTAGTGTCTCACGGAAGCTTGAGGCCCCAGTTTTGGGAGGACAAACAGGAGGACCGGCCAGTGGAAGAGGAGCCTGCGTCAGAGAGGTGCTGAGCATGGCCGGCTGGGTTTTCAGGCTGTTTGCGGGGGCGGAATGCCGAGGTGGCGCCACCTACTGTCCGTCAATCCCTTCTGCTGAACCTTCTGTCAGCAGCCACGAGCAAAAAGTCACACCTTTAACTGCCTCGGACTAACCTTGCCCTTTGTTTTACAGTTGAGAAGTCAGGTTTCTCTGCAGGGTTGTCCTTTGCGTGATTTTGTTTACCCCTGTGTCTTATTTAGTGTTGCTTTTCAGCGTCAGTATTTTTCCTACCATCTTAGCTTGGGCCTCTTAAGGTGAGAACCTCTCTGTCTCTTAAATCACAAGCATTCGTTATGGCTTTGTTAATAGACATCTTGATAACTTCATTTTAGAAAGTGTACATATTGAAACAATTCAATAGTGTACCACCAAAAAACCTTGGCAGAAAATAAATTTGCAAAATATGATGCCAGTTTTCCACGTGTAGTTCTTAATGTAGAACCTAAGAAATTAGCCACATAATTTATATGTTAAAATTCTGTAAGAAAAGACAGTAATTTGAAGCTAGTTTTACAAAATGAATTTGGTATGGGGTGTCACTATGCACCTTGGACCCGTAACGATGCTCCCGTTTGGGATTACAGGCGTGCGCTATCACGCCCAGTCTTGGTTGTGGGCTCAGTGCGTCTGGGAGTGGGGCCGCGCAGCATGTGATGCTGGGGATTGAACTCTGGTCGCTGTGCTTGCCTAAGCAGGCGCTTAGTCCACTGAGCTTTCTCACCAGCCCTAAATTAATTTTAAATTGTAGCTTTTTGGCTTTTCTTGTGTTTATTTTGTTAACTTTAAAGAAAAGTGAAAAAAGAGAGAAAGAATTGACACTCAGGCCATGTTTAAACGTGACACTTAAAAAAAAAATTCTTTCAGTCGATACAATAACCATTCGCTGGGACTCCTCTGCCTTCTGCCTGATTGCACATGCTCAAAATCAGCAGTGCAAGTGCCTGTGCTGGGGATGCTCCCACACACCGAGGAGAGGGTGGGGTTGGGCCCTTGCGGGAGGAAGTGGGGGGCTATTTTGCAAGAAGGTCAAGAACTTCAGCAGGAGAACAGCTCTGGTTAGAGGCAGAGGGTGCTGCAGACACAGGAACGGGTGGATCTGAGTGCATGGAGCATGCGCAGGAAGACCGCGAGGAGGCCACAACGAAGGGGACAACCACGAGGGGCGGAGGAAGGCAGCGAGGATACAGGCGGAGGCGGCCTCAGGAGGCCGATCAGACGCTCACGACCAGCTGGGGGTGTTGGGGTGGCGGCCGCACAGGGGTGCGTTCCAGCCTGGGGCCTGGGCAGGTGCTGATGCTGCTACCCAGCTAGGTGCTAGGTGATGCAGAGCGGGCTCAGCTAAAGGCAGGAGGAGCTGAGCTGCTCCCTGTGGGAGTGACGGGCAGCGAATGCATGCCCAATCAGCTTCTTTCCTGTGAGAATGAATGAAAACTATGTTTCAGATGGTTCAGTTGGCAATACCCTATCTTCAGGAGGACAGATGTCAGCTTCTACCTCCCTCAGCGTGGGTCCCCCACTTCCACGCCACACTGCAGGAGGCATTCTGGGGTCACTGTGCTGGCGCAGCACCCTCCTCTGGGTAGAGGCTGCCAGGGCCCATCACTTCCCTCGAAAAATGCCCCGCCGCCACCAGAGTGCGCACGGTCAGCTCACTGAACAACGTGGCATTCACCATTTCTCGTCCTCATAACAACCTAGCGGGCAGCCTGCCTCTGCAGGCAGGGAAGCTAAGGCTGGGAGAGGATAGGTCTCATGCCTGTGGTTGCCCTGCTTAGACGGGAGCCAGGCTCCTTCTGATATGTCTGCCCGCAGCATCCCTCACCAGACCCCAAGAATTCTTTTATTGTACCATTTTTCTCAGTGACAAAACTGTAGATGGTATTTTCAACTTGACTGATGTTTTACTGTACTTGAAATAACAAGGAATGATGGCTGGGTCTTCAATTTATTTTTATTCCTCAATTAATATAACAGCTGAGATAAGGGGTGTTAAACTGGCTTAATTGGGTTGCCATCATAACTAATGGCTTGATTTTATCCAAACTAGTATCTTTTAAGTAAAATCAATCTAAATAATCTTCTTCAGTCCTCCATGCAGTCTAGAGCTTGGATGATCTATGAAAGAGAAGGAACGAAGACTGGGTCTCTTTTGAAGTTTAGATCCTTTCTTGTCCCTGGGTTTGGGGCTCTCTTATTATTCTGTGGTTGAGTCGCTTCACTACAGGACTGAATAGACTTTGTCTTCCTTTAATCAATCTCGGTGTACTTTGAACAATATTTCACTGTTGAATCAGTGGCATTTTCAGGGTATCTATCATGTAGGAGACTAAGGAGAAAGACAGATTGGAACATGATATATCTTTGGCTATGAAAAATTGTGATCTTAGTCAATTCCACTCTAATTTTATAGCTGTTATACTTGCTTCTATATCTATGCATCTTCTTGGTAGACACATTTTTCACAAAGACTCAGATAGACTCCATACAAGTTGCTAAGTCATGAGAAAGGGCTGCTGAATTTGGCATCAATTTGGGTTGTTTTTAGGCTCTAGCTCTCCTCCTCTTTCAGATGATGAGAACACAACATTTTTGGCCATCACAGAACGTCAGGTTGGCCCTAGAGATGCTACGGACTTCCTAGTTGATAAGCGCCGAGTCTCAGGAAGGATTAACAGGATTCACTTTTTATTTCAACATTCTCTCATAGCATGAGTGCTGGCCACTTGGGTATGGCAGAGGAAGATACTGGTCTTGTGTTGGGAGTCCCCATTCAGGTCTTGTCAGAGGACACATGAGTTTCAGTCAGTAACGCTGAATCCTGTACAGTGTCTGAACACAAGGGGGAATCAAGTGGTGTTATGGGTGAGGAGGAGCCCAGAACTCTTACAAGAAATGACTTGTGACAGTTTGCAGGCCACATAAGACAGGGAGGCTAACCCTTGGCTTTGAGAGGGTCACCTGGGCAGGCGCAGTTATCACCCTGGGGTGTGTCTCACGCTAATTGCTATACACTGTCCATTACCAGCATGCCACCCACAAGATTGTACGTTATTGCATTTCTGAATGTTCTCTTTCCAGGTTGGCATTTTCATTAACAGTTGCTATTTTTTCTTTCTTAAGACTGGACAACAATTCTGGTTCATTGAAGTCTTTAATAAGAGTTTCTGTTCTCTGCAGGGACTATCTTAACCTTTTCAGAAAATCTGGGCCATAGAAGGCAAATGATGATGTTCATCCTAGTGATAAAATGCTTGCCAGTTATAAAGGTCCTATCTTATTAATCTGTAGCATTAAAACCTTTACATTCAGCAACTGGAGGACATAGTCTTAAGTGAAATAAATCAGACCTGCATGTGCAAACATCATGTTGTCTCCTTAGTGTGAGACCCTGAAAGAAAAATAAATGGAATCTGAAGGGTACAGTAGATACTAGGAAAAGGGAATAAACTTACTGAAAAGGAAAGTCACTAAGTTGAGGAGAAGGGCAAGAGAGGGAGTGGGGGAAAGAGATTTATCTAGGTATGTAAGCACGATGGTTTGGACAACTGTCCCATGCATGTCTGCTGGTCTATGGAAAAGAGCATTTAATGCTTAATTTGTTTTGTCTCCTTTTTTTTCAATTGTTTTACTTTTTCTCTTCTTAATTTCTTAGACATTTTTTTCTTTCCTTTTCTAATTTTACATGCATATACCTGGTAATAGGAATAACTGGTTGTAAGACAACACTATGTATTGAAACAAATACTGTGAAAGCCATATTAGTTTGTCAAGTGAAATTCTGTGTCACTTGTAATTTTTCTGTTTTAATTCTAATTTGTACTTTCCTTTAAAAAAAGCTTTACATCTAAATCATTTAACTGAGGCCAGTTCTGATTTACAAAGCAAGAGCTTTGTATTTGTACTGAAATGACAATCTTGGGTAATTTGTAGCCCATTAAAGTTGATAACAGTTTAAGAAAACTATCACGAATATTCTGTTGATTAAAAAGTATCTTTTCTTTCTAAATCATCTACAAGATAGGCATTATCAATATTATTATGAGACATGATTCTAGACTTTACCAGCTAGATCCAAAGGACTGTATTTCTGTTAGCCTTAGGTTCAGTGTGCGTCTTTTTACATTACTCTATTTCGACCTCACAGTTTGGTTCCTAAAAGGAAATACTCAAGGGGTTCTGTTTTTCCTTGTTCTGAACTGAGTGGAACAGTGGGCAGCACGCTATGACAGGATCCCTTCTGCCCTTTGCAAACACGGGTTGCAGAGGGCTGCTTTGCTTTGCTTTCTCTGCAGAAATCCCATCATTTTCCTTTCCAGAAGAACTGGTCATCAGCAGCTAAGGATTGCCCTTTCCTGGGATAATAAGGTGCTGAGAGTCTGTCTGTAGGGCTGGCAGTTACTTGGAAAATATGAGAACGGCTACAGTGCTTCAGCTGACTAGACACACGCTCTGTTTCTGCGCACTCCCAGGCTCTTACCGAAACCCAGGAACATTCATGTGTCATAAATACACAGGTTGAAGAATTTTCAAGATCTGAACATGCCCATGCAATTCAGCGCAAATAGATCAAGAAACTCTTCGAAAAGTAATCGAAGCCATGATTTGTTTCAACCCCAGTTTGCTCTTTATCTAGATGGACTTGTTTATCAGTGGCCTGTTGTTCATGCATTCTTCTGCTCAGCATTGCGTCTGTGAGGTTCGTCCGTGTCTTGGTGAACAGCTGCAGATCACTCTTTCTCTAATGATTGTGCAATCGTGCCTAGATCATAATTTATTATTCTGCTTTTGCTGAGCAGTTGAATAATTTCTAACTCGGGGTTCTTGGGGACGGTGCTGCTGCTCGTATCCTGGCACTGCGAGTTGGAGAATGCATTTATTGCTGGCAGAGAATATTTCAGTGTGCAGTTCTGAGTGGTGGAGTGATGTACGTCTACACAACTTGATTTTATTCTTGGTACCAGGAATGGAACTCAGGACTTGGCGTTTGCCGGGCAGGTGCTGTGCCACTGAGCTGTATCCTTGGTGCTTCCACCCAACTTTAGCTGACACTGTTTCCAGAATGGCTGTACCAATTATGCTTCTACTGGGTGTGTTATGAGAGTGCTGAACATTTCATAGCCCAGCCGGCGCCTGATATGTTCCATTCAGATATTTTGTAGAAGCACCACTATACTGTATTTCCTTATGTTTGCCTGATTAGTTTTCCAAAACCGGAAGAGAACACAACCAAAAATGCACACAGATGCAAAAACCCTTAGCAAGATCATGACAAACATGACACAAGAAATAAAAAAGGTCGTACATCATGTCCAAGAAGGATTCATCTCAGGGATGCAGAGATGGTTCAACATACACAAATCAATAAAGTGTAATATATCACATAAACAGCATCAAGCACAAAAATCACATGATAACCTCAACTGATGCAGAGTCCAATATGAACAGAACCCAACTGTATATGAACAGAGCTCCAACTGTAGATGAAAAATATTGAGTCAACAAATGAGATCATGTCCAGTTAAAAAGCTGCTTCACAGCAAAGAAAATAACAGAGTGAAGAGCAACCTACAGAATGGAAATAAAGTGTTTGTCAGCTCTTCTTTGCAGAAAGGACTAATATCCAGAATATGAAAATAATTCAAGAAAACTAGACCTCCCAAATGAAAGACCTGATAATAAATGGGCCACTGAAGTGAACAGACACTTCTCAGAAGAAATATAAATTGTCAATAATGCACACAAAAAAGTTCCACTTCACCAATCATGAGAGAAATGCAAATTACAGGAACACTGGAAGTCCGTCCTCCAGAAAGAGCAACTAACACCAATAAAGCAAATAACCAATGCTGGTGAAGGTGCAGGAAAAAGCAAGTCTTCTACATTGCTGGTGGGAATGTAAACTAGTACAACCACTGTGGAAATTAGTATGGAGATGCCTCAAACAATTAAAAGTGAAAATTCCACTGGACCAGTTATTCCCCCTCTAGCTATCTTCCTGGAAAGAGTTAAAGACGTGCTATTACAGTGACACATGCATGCCCAGCTTTATAGCCGCACAATTCATGAGAGCTAAACTTGGAGCCAGCCTCGATGTCCATCATAGTATTCATACACACTGGAGTACTACTCTGCCATAAAGAAAGAAAAACTTGAGTTATTATAGGAAACGGAGGCACCCTGAGACAGTAATGTTTAGTGAAGTAAATCAGGTGCACCAGCTTAGACATCACATGATTTCTGTTCTGTGAGAAAGCCAAAATATAAATAAAGAGCAAAAGAGAGGATACGTGATAGGCAATGGGGAGATAATTCTTTAGCAAATGGGGAAGGGACCAAGTGATGGAGGAAGATGGGAGAGAAAGGAAGGTAAAGGACTAAAAAAAAATCAAGATGTTGTATATGTGTATTAGACCTCCATAAAGAATGTCATCATTATGTATTATGAATGTGTAGTTATAAAAATACTGTAATTTTAAACAATTTAAAAAGATTCCCTTGCGTCCTTTCAGCCTTTGTACTGTGACATAAATTCTGTCGGCAGCATCTCAGTGTCTGTTTCCCCCACCTCCTGAAATGTTCTGTGATTCTGCTTGGTGCAATGCTGTATTCCTCAGGCCAGTGGTGGTGAGCCTGCGGCACGCCCTCCAGCGGTGGTGAGCCTGCGGCACGCCCTCCAGCAAGCACGCCGACCTCTGCTGGGTCATGAGCCAAGTGGATGCGTTGTTTTTTAAACTAAAATCTCAGGATTCGGGTTTAACTTCAGTGTTGGCATTTCGTGATAAGTGGATGGGCTTTGGGTTGCAGTCTGGGCAGTGAGTCTCCAGGAGGTTCGCCGTCACTGCCTGAAGCCAATTTCCAGAGAGCCGACATTTCAACGGCACCGAGCCTTCCAACCCAGTCGTGGTGTATTTCCCTATTTGTGGTACTGAGGCTTTGCAAGAAAAATTCTCATAAGAGGTCACCTGTAGTTTCTCAGGTAAGAATTTGGACAATTTTCTTTAAACTTATAAACATTAGGGCCCCAAAATTTAAAGACCCAATTGAGAAATGGGCATTTGAGATGAACACACACATCTCAGAGGACGAAATTAAAGAAGTGACTAAATATATGAAAAAATGCTCCCCATCACTAGCTATCCATGAAATGCAAATTAAAACAACACTGAGATATCATCTCACCCCAGAAAGAATGGCTATCATAAAGAAATCATAATAGAAGGATCATGCTTGGAATGCCTGTCAGTTTGGTCTTCTAAATACGTACTTCTTGTCATGATGTACCAATTATTACCATACTGTCTCTCAAGTAAAAGTTTTTTTTTTTAAATAAAGGGTAATAAGTGGAAAAAAGACACAAGAAAAAAAATGTCACAGGGCTGTCCTGCTACAATGCTGTATATGGTTAGATTTCTAAATTTCTGTGTAAAATAAGTAAGTATTTATTCTTATTTTTTAAATTATTATTTTTTCTCCATATTCTGTAAGGACTTAAAGTTCAATGTATCAATACTTGATGGAAAATACTTGTTCCATGTTATGCCTAAGATGTTTGGTACTTAGACAGATAGAGTAAACTGAACTGAATAAGTTGCAGGGTAATAATAAAGTTCTCTTCTGGAGGGTTAACAACCTAAGTTTGCAGATCAAAAACCAGAGAAAAGGAAGGGCTAAAAGGTCAGCCAACATTTTGGCCCTAGCCTTTCAAGGTCAGTGAGGACTCAGGACATAAGAGAACCTGTGCTGTGACATCCTATAACTCAGTGGTGTCCAAAATTTTCTGATCAAGGAGATTGTGGGGCCACAGAGGAAAGTGATCAATGATATATAGTGTGACTAGGGAGAATCACCTAGAGAGAAAACAATTCTCTCAGGCTTTCACAGAGAACAAATTGGTCAAGCAATGGCCATGACTCATCCACATGGCTGACACTGACAAAGGATCTACAGAGTGTGGTACAGGGTTACAGGATAAATCCTGAGGGTACTTGACTGGCCTTATCAGATACCAATGTTACATTTCTTGTTATATAGGTCTTGCTTTATCTTGGTCTTAACCATACTGCAGAAAAGAATAAAAGTGAGGTATATAAAGTAACGCCATATTAATATACTGAGCTGTGAAAGGCTCGTCAACAACTTCTGTGGATGACCCACTACTATTGCGGACTGCTGGACCGTGTTGGATTGTTTTGCTGAATCCACACACCTATAGTATTTAGATGCCGATGGAATACCCATATCTGACAGGACTAAACAAAAAAAGG
>NW_004524847.1:1788219-1789421 GCF_000260255.1 Octodon degus | reverse complement strand
TATTTTTATACAATAGAGTATTACTCAGCTATAAAGAATGATAAACTCAAAGCCTTCATATTTAAGTGGATGCCACTTGAAGATATACTCATAAGTGAAATAAATCAGACCCACATGTGTAAATATTTTATAGTCTTCCTAGTATAAGAACTCAGAAGAAGAAATAAAAATAGGTATAACACAATTAAAGGAAAGCGAGAACTTGAGGATTAGACAATGAAGAGAGATCAAGGAAAAAAGCTAGGAAACATGAGAGGGGCAAAGCTATACATATATATGTACAAGATGGGTGAGGGAATGATCCTGAGAATCTGCAGCAGCTTTTTGAAACTAGCAGTTAATAGGTAGATTCTCACTCTGACTAACTCTATATGCTGATACCTGTGAACTAAGCAACTGCACTGAAGATACCAATGTGCGATAGTAAGGTCATGCTCGGAGTGCCTGTCATTCTGGTCTTCTGAATACGTGCCGCTTGTCATGACACACCAGTTGCTGCCATGCTGTCTCTCAGGTAGATGTTTGTTTAAAAAGGAAGGGGTGGTGAATGAAGGCAGGAGACAGGAAAAGGGGTGTCGCGGGACTGTCCTGCTACAATGCTGTACATGGTTAGATTTCTAAACTTCTGTGTAAAAATATGTAATTATTTATTCCTATTTTTAAAATATATTTTTATTTTTTATTTTTTTCTTCCTATTCTGTAGGGACTTGAAGTTTAACATATCAATACTTGATGAAAAATACCTGTTCCATGTTATGCCTAAAATGTTTGATATTCAGACAGATAGTGAGGTTAAGCTCAACAGCCTAGGTTGTAGGATGATAACAACTTCTCTTCTGGAGGGTTAACAACCTAAGTTTACAGACCAAAAAATAGAGGAAAAGGAGGGTTGCAAGGACAGCCAACATTTTGGCCCTAGCCTTTCAAGGTCAGTGAAGACTCAAGACGTAGGAGAACCTGTACTCTAACACCATGTAACTGTTGTGTCCCAAATTTTCTGATCAAGGAGATTATGGGGCCACAGAGGAAAGTGATAGAGGATGTAGAGTGTGCCTAAAGAGAGTCACATGGAGAGAAAACATTCTCTCAGGTTTTCACAGAGAGCAAATTGGTCAAACAATGGCCGTGACTCATCCACATGGCTGACACTGACAAAGGATCTACAAACTGCAGTACAGGATCTCAGGATAAATCCTGAGGG
>NW_004524847.1:1778525-1787798 GCF_000260255.1 Octodon degus | reverse complement strand
ACAGCTACATTCTCTTAATTCAATGAATAGAAATATTTGTTCTAATAGTGTTTGTAAACAGGATATCATGTCTGCATCTTGTACAATGAATAACCACTAAGACAACAATATGCAATGTATTAATTATTGAAACTGTCCTACTAATTGGATTTGGAACTGTCTCATTGCTATTTGTTTCTCAATGAAATTACATATATAAAAAAAAGAAGTGTGAGAAAGAAAAAACCTTATACCTTGCTATTTGAGGTTTTCTTTTTGTGCCTTGTCAGTGGTATCTTTTAAAATTTTCTTTTTCCAAATGTTTGTTTCCAGGTTATAGAGTACAACTAATTTTGTATGTTAATCTTGTACCTGATAACTTTTACTTTATTTACTACATTTTTCTGAATATTCCTTTGGATTAAATGGCCTGCAAGAATATTATTTGCAAATAAAAGAGCTTTACTTCTTTTAAAGCCTCCTTTTTCTTTCTTGATCTGGTTTGGCCTCATCCCAGGAAAGTTGTTAGCATCTCACTGTCAAGCAAGATGGTTGTTGACGCCACACCTCCCTTTCTAAGGTCCTATCAGGTTAGGGAAGCTTTCTAGCTTGCTACAGGTTTTGTTTTTTTTAATTTAAATCATGAATTAAATTTTTTCATATGCAGCTATTAAGATGGTCACATTAGTTTGCTGGATTTATTTACATTTTGTTAAGAGGTCTGTGGAATTTTTTGGGGTTCATCATATTCTGTTCATTTATATTTTAAAATGTATCCTTACGAGCCTTCTTGTAAGACTCTAGGTTTTGTGAAAAAACTCATTTTATAAAGTGGTTGCTAAGTGTTTCTTCAATTTTATTTCTGGAGGAGTTTGTATAAGTTTGGTTCTTTTCTTTTTTAAATGTTTGGAAACATGTAGTGAGCCATCTGGACCTTTAGTTTCCTTTGTGGAAAACTAGAGATTTTGCTTTTCATAAATGTTGGGCAATTTAAGATTAGGATGTTTCTTTTTAGGTCACTTTTTTTTTTAAATTTTATTTATTTATTTGTGTGTGTGTGTGTGTGTGTGTGTGTGGCCAGCTCAGCCCACCAGGGGGCGGGGCTGGCTGGCATGTGGTGCTGGGGGATTGAACCGCGGTCCCTGTGCTTTGCTAAGCTTGTTCTAAGTAGGTGCGTTAGACCACTGAGCCATCTCACCAGCCCTAGGTCACTTTTGATATACTTAAATTTTTGAGAAACTTATCCATTATCTGACCTGTCAAATTTATATCATAAAATTATTCACAATACTCTTACCTTTTGATATCTACAGTCATCTCCCTTTTTAATTTCTGGTATTTCTAGTATTTCTTTTCTTTTTTTATCTTTATGAGTTGATCAATTTTATTGCATATTTTTCTAGTATTGGAGATTGAACCCAGGGCCTTCACACTGAGTTTTACCCCTCAGCCCTTTTAATTATTATTATTTTTTTTGAGACATCTCGATAAATCACTGGGCTGTCCAGGGTGAGCCCAAGCCTGAGATGCCGTCTCAGCTTCCCAGAGTGCCCGGCTTCCAGGCGTGCGCTGACGCGTCCAGCTGTGACCAGCTTTTTCTGAGTTTTCTACCCGAGCATTGCTAGTGTGCTGCCACATCCAAGCTTTGGTATTTCACATTTTTTTTCATAATATTTTCTATTTAATATTACTTTGATGAGGAATTATTACAAGAGTATTGTTCTATTTTCAGGCTGTTGAGATGCTCTATCTTAATTTCACTGTAATGGTAAGACATACTCCGAGTGATAGGTGTGGGAGTTTTATGTCTGCATATGGAATTGGTGAATTACTGGGAATTTGTAAAGAATGTATTCAGGGTTCTATATGTTAGTTGACTTGAGTTTATGCATCATTCTGTTCAAATGTTCTGTATCTTTACTTATTTCATCTCTCAGCTAATGCAAGAGACGTGCTAAAGGATCTCACATGGTAGTGGATGTCTCCCCTTTTTTTGCTTTCTTTGTTCTCTATATATTTTGAATCTGTGCGGATTTAGGATTGTGGATTATGATATTTCCCCTTAGATTACTCGTCTATCGTGAAAGGGGCCTTTTACCTTTATGTTTTTTTTTTTTTTTTGTTAAGATATGCTTTCATGGTGTTTGTTTCAGGTATATAGTATTATGAAAGTCCATTTTTGTCTTCTGCTTTCATTCTTTGTTCTTTTACTTCAAGTATTTATTATAAGTAAGTAGCATGTAGTTCATTGATTTTTAAAAGTCTGATCATCTTCCTTGAAGTATTTAATCCATTTGCATTGAATTATGGTACAATTAGGTTTGTGCTGATTGTATTACTATGTGGCTCATTAAAAATGTTCTTTGTCTGTCCTTTCTTTATTAACTACCTTTTCCTTCATTAATTTGTTAGTTTTGCCTACGTTTTCTATTTACCCTGGCTGCTCTAGGCGACAATGAACATGCTTGACTTATTACAGCCTGACACAAGGTACCGACGTAGTTACGTTTTCCATGCTGTAGACTTGCTTTACCTGTCCTTCCCTGCCCTCACCTTTTGTGTTAGTGTCATCACGTGTTTTAGTTCTGTAAGTATGTAGGACTCCCCATGCTGTCACAGTCACTGGCTTACTCCTATTTCGCCTGTTTCTCCTGGTGCTTCCGCAGCTCTCTGGGCTCACCTTCTCTTTTCCTGAACTAATCGCTTACAATGCATGTCCTCCTTGGCTTCTGTTTGCCCACAAGAGTCTTCACTTTACCTTCATGTTGAAGGAAAAGTTGAAGCTCATAGAAGTCTAGGATGGGAGATGCTGCACTTTGGATCTGGAAGGTCCTCCAGGGTCTATGTGTCAAAGGGTGGCAATTATGGGGGAGATGATGTGACCGTTAGGGGCGAGGCCTGGTGGGAGGACCACAGGTCACTGGGGTGTGCCCTCGAGGGGGACCCTGGATGTCTGGTCCTTCCTTCTCCTCTCCTAGCTCTCTGGGTCGTGATGTGAGTGTCTTGGCCCGGCCATGTGACCCAGATCTGACATCCTGGCTTGCCATAAGCCCAGCTCAGCTGGCCTTGGTAGAAGCTAGCAAAACTGTGAGCTAAACTAAGTGCATTCTCTTTAGAAGTTAATTCTGTCAGTTGCTTCACGGTGACATGACTGACACAGCAGGAAGTTGTGACGCACTCAGAGGCTGTTGCTGCCCTGCTGGCCCCGTTATCTCCGTGGAGAAGTCAATCATCAGTCATGCAGCGCTCCTTCGTAGGCAAAGGTCTGCTTGCTTGTTGATTTTGGTGCTGCTGGGTCAGAACCAGGAGCTGTGGTTGGTTGGTAAGCAGGCAACCGGCCGTGGAGCCAGACCTGCTGCTGTCAGCGCCTGCCCTGGCCTCAACTGCTCCCTGCCGTCTTCTTGGATTTTGGCCGTCATCAGATTGGTGATGACGTCCTGAATGTGTTTCTCTGTTTGTCCTATCTGTGGTTTATGGGACTTCTTAAGTTAATTGGTGGATGTCTCACTCTCAGGGCTAGAACATTGCTAGATTTATATCTTCAAAAGTTTTTGTTCCATTCTATTTTCATGCCCTTAATCTGTCTGTGATTTAATCTCACACATGCCCTATTGGCCTCTTTTGTTGTTTTTCTGTCTGTGCCTCACTTTGAGTGTTTTCTGTAGATTTGTATTCCCAGTCACGAGTCATATGTTCAAATGTTAGCTTTAGGGCTGAGTATGTGGCTCAGTGACTCAGCACCTGCCTGGCAAGTGTGAGGCCATGAGTTTGACACCAGGCACGTGTGCGCACGCACACACACACACACACACACACACACAGGTAGCTCTATTTGTTGAATTCTCCATATCAGATGACATGCATTTTAAGAATACCTATTTGATTCACTTTTATAGATTCCAGATCTGTAGTGTTATTCCCTGTGTCTTATTTTTATTTTTATTTTTATTTAAAATTAAAAAAAAACAACTGGGTCGACCAAATAGCTCAGCAGATTAAAGCACCTGCAAGTAGGCTCAGAGGCTGGAGTTTTGATCCCTGGGCCTGCTGTGCCGCCCTGCCCCCAGGACACTCTGAGACAGCGATTGAGACTGGGCGTGGTGGCACACACCTGTCATCCCAGCACTTGGGAGGCTATAAGCAGGAGGGTCACTATGAGTCTGATCTACATAGTGAGACCCTGAACACTCTATAGACCCTTCCCTAAAAAATACAGAAAAAAATAAATAAAATTAAAAAACTTTATTAATTATTTTATCTATTTGATACAGGGGCTCACTACACAGCTTAGACTCATAGTGATCATCCTGCCTCAGCCTCCCCAGTGCTGAGATTACAGGCGTGCACCACCATGCTTGGTTTCAGTGGCTGGCACAGTGCACCTGGGGTTCCGGGGCTGGTACGCACACAGTGTCAAACCCAGGTCCTTGTGCTTGCCAGGCAGGCCCTCAGACTGCCGCACTATCCCCCTGCCCACCTGTCGATCCTTTAAAGTCCTTGTGTGCTCACTCAAACATCTGGACCCTTATATGTCTGATTTTCCTGTTGATGGTCAGTTATAGTTGTTTTTCTACAGTTGCAGAAATTTATTAATTTGTAAATTTGGAGCAAAGCACAAATGAACGCTGGCAGTTCCAGAGGATGTGCTCTGCCAAAGCTTTGCCTTCTCCAAGCCAGCCGCGTAGGTGGAGGGCTCACTGTGCCATTCAGTCTGAGGCTAGGACCGGTCCCTGGGTCACATGCCTAATACGGCCTGCTCTGCCTCTGGCCACCCATGCTGCTCGGCGTGGTCCTGGAGGAGTCTGAGACCTTGAGCGGCTCAGCCCTGAAAGGCTGCAGAGACTCAGCTCGGGCCCGGAGCTGCAGCCGCACCCTCCTCCCTCCATCTCGGGAATCTGGCAGGGGTCTAGACGGAGGAGACCTGTGTGTGTGCAGAGGGCTCAGTTCCTCGGCTTGTTCTGCTTCCTGGGAGCTCCGGGAGACAGCCCTTTGCCTTCGGAAAAGTGTCTGTCCGCGGCAGGCAGAGGCAACAGCCCTGGCTTTAAAGCCCCACAACCTCCCACTTGGTCTCCCCAGCCTGCTGACTCCTGCAAGCATTTCTGATTTCTTTCCCTCCTTCTGCAGGTCTCTGGGAAAATCTGACTCACTAAGAACCAGAAGATGGCCCCAGAGGAAAACTGGCCGGCTGTGTGGTGCCTTTGGAATGGTTCTTCTCTTCTCTTTGGCATTAGCTCATTTAGGCGTCTTCTTTCATGGTTGTCTGATGTCTTTATGAGAATTATGATTTTCTTTTGTATTTTCCGATTTTTCTAAGTTAGCTGGACTTTCCCAGTTTTATAATAAGGATGTCACTTTACCACATCCTACCACGAAGCCCCTTGACATACAAATGCCCGAGTGAACCCTTGTTTGGAGAAAATCAAGCTAGGAGATTTAGTGTTTCTCATGCTACATGACAGAAGTCCTTATTCTTCCAATCCATCAAACAAATTGAATTGCCGTAAAATTAATAAAAACAAATGCTCACTTTGGGTAAAGATGAAACACCAGTGAGTGCTGTTAACTGTGATCTAACAGATAAATGCTGGTTTTCCCTGCTTAAACATAATACAAGGAGGTACAGTTTCAGTGAGTGACAAAAAGGAGCTTTACACAAGAGTTACTCTGATTTATGTGATCTTTGAAGTTTATGATCTTTTTGTTCAAAGTCTTTTGGGCCTTGTTCAAGATTATTATTTCTGACAATGGCTCTGTATATTAATTAATGACAACCTGTTTACTCCTTACATCTTCAGGAACATTTTAGCATTTTGGAAATATCTGTAACACCAGCTTCTGAGTTTCTTTCTCCGACCTGAGTATTGAGAGAGGCTGTCCCTCTTGGGCTGTGGGGGATTACTGCCAGCCTCGCTCTCTCCTTTCTGGAACCCCCACTGGGGTGGGATTAGCATTTTGTGAGCTGCTACCGTGGCTTTTGCTGGGGGTCTGGAGGGCATGGCATGCCACCTTCGCGTTTCTCTCAACAATGTGACAAGTGGGAATTATCCTTCTCACTGCAGAAGTACGGCCAGAGCCTCATAGAGAATAAGCAGCTTTTGCAGTCACCCTGCCAGACGGCTCACGCAGGGGCACACTGAGAAACACGAGACCCACTTTCCTGCACCGAAATGCGGGACTCTAATACGTCCGCAGGTCCTGACTACGTTGTAAGACAAATTAGATAGCTAGCAACTGTCACGGTGGGACTTTAAACCCATTTGCTGCTCCCAGATAGAAATTCTAAAGGATGCCAAGGATGTAAGAAACCAAAGATAGGAAACAGTGTGCGCAAAGAAATATTTTTCTTTCTTTTTTTGTGGTGCTGGGATCAAACCCAGGGCCTTGTCCATGACAGACCCGAGCTCTGCCACTGAGCCCCATCCCCGGTCCTGGAAAGCAACGTCCTCGCGATGGGAGAGTCCGTGGAACTGTGTGTCGGTTTCCCAAGCTGCAGACTGTGACACTCCTTGTTTATTCAGCACTCTTGGCTAACTGTCGCTGTTGGTGGCCTTAGTCATCGTGTGCAGACCTGTTCCTTCTGGAAGCTTCTGTGTTTCAATGGCTGCCAGCTTCTCCAGGAACAGCACCTCAACTTCTACCCCCAAATCAAGATAGGCGTCATGCCCTGACATGAGCTCTGGTTCCTGTCCAAGGAATAATCTTCCCTGCCTTTCACACTAGACAGCGTAAAGCCACCTTTCTCTAAGTCAAGTCCGGCGTGGGTTCTTCACAAAACCTGTTCCTTCATTTCTGGTTCCATCTACCTTCTCCTTTCTGCCGGCCTAGGAGCTGCGGGCTGTCCCTCAGACACCTGCTGTGGTCTTCATCACGCTTCCAGCCGCAGATGCTGTAGCCAAAGTAGACCCGCCGCCTTTGTGGAGGTCCCTGCTTCTCTCACCTGTTCCACAGCTGGGAGGGCCAGGCACTGGGACAAGTGCTGAGTCTCTACCGCAGCACGCCGATGCACCTCAGCCCACTGCCTTCCCGGCTCTGCACACTCCTCTTTGCACACTCACGGCCTTCTGTGCCGTCCATCTTGCTGCCTGCCTCACTCGCTTCCAGGAAGGCCGGCCACCTCGCTGGCTTCCCATGTGTCCTTTCCAGGGTTAGAATATCCTGCATCTCATCAGTGTATCCGCTCTTCAGCTTCGATATCCCCTTCCCCTGAAATCTCTCTCCTGACACCACTTTTCAGGGTGGACAGGTTCCTCTGGGGTTGGCCCCATCAGAACGGGTGTAAGGACGCTCCACTGTGCTTTTCTGTTTACTTGATAATTGGACGCTCCACTGTGCTTTTCTGTTTACTTGACTAATTGAACACAAACACCACCCAGAGAGGTGGCTACGGGGCACAGGGAGACTGGCTCGCAGAGACCTTAGTTCACACCTCACGGCTGAGTATGATGATGAATACCATGAGTATTCGTCTTGAGACCCAAGGACTCAGAACGGCGGAGTCTGTGGCTATAAACACCTAGCTCGAGGACCGACAGGGAGTTTGACACTTCTTGCACATCTCACCTAGCAGACATCTCAGTTTAGCAGGTCCGAAGCCCCCGTCTGAGCACTCAGCTCAGTTAATGGCAAGTCCCATGAGCTCTGCATTCACACTGTGCAGGATGTTTCTAGACCCAGATCCTCTCTTAGGCCCACCCCTGTAATTGTTCCAAGCCCCCAGATACGAAAAGCTGCTAAAAGTCTCCTGCGAGGGCTCCCCCACTTCGGCGTGCCTCCAGGCACAGCTTGCTCGCAGCGCTCGGAACTCTGCTTGCTTGCTGCAGCAGCCTGCCGGCCATGGGAGGGCAGGTACAGTCAGTTTTGTTTCGTCTCCCAGCATCTAAAAAGGGGCCAGCAGCTGGCTGTTTGTTGTAGTATTAGTTTTTGAATGAGCATCAGGTGTTTTGCTGTAAGGATGCGGCTTCCGTGTCTTTCCATGGGGGCATTTCTTAGTAAGATCAGAGCCGCAGGAGCAATTCCACGGTCAGAGGCGGTGCAGTCCTGCGGGACTTCCTTCACCTTGTAGCACATCACAGAGCCCTCTGCTCAGACAAGAGCACCGCTCTCCTAGGGACGCCAGCCTGGCTTCCCAGCTCGGGGCCTGCGCAGCTGGAGAACAGGAGCTCGCGGCTCTCACCCCTAGCTGCACGCATTCATCTTTCCACAGACAAGACGAATTCCCAGACTGGGATGCCACGAACTCAGGATGCATGTTTCCATACTTGCTTCCCCAGACCACTTGCTTCTACTCTGCCCAGTAGCACCCCAAGGTGAATCAGAAAATGTGTAGAAATATAAAAATATATTTGTAACTGAAAGGCGAACCCTCCAATCGTCTTTTTGATAGTACTCACCACTGTCGATCGCCAGGAAGAGGGCTGTGTACACGCTATTGTGGACGAAGGGGGACTCCCGGTCTAGCACAGCCGTGGTGTCAACTGTCCCATTGATGGGGTTAATATTCAGCCAGCCTGCTGGGTCCTTGTAAACAGAATACCTGAAAAAAGGAAAAAAACCCAAACAATGTCAGATTGCATTTAAATTAGAGACAAGCAATATTTACTGAGCCCGGGCACGGTTGCCTGTGCTAGGTGCCAGGCCATGCTTGGCACAATCGTAATGTTCCCACAGTCACAGTTCTCAGCTGGAGAGCGCAAGCTGGCCATCCCCGAGGCTGCTCCGGGTTGAAGGCTTTGCACGTGCGCCCCCTTGTGTTCAGGACAAGCCTACAGGGAGGGTGAGACTGAATCTCAGCCTGCATGGCAGGTCCAGCCTGGTTTCTCTTCCGCCTGGAATGCACGCCACGTGCAGAGAAGGTGGGGGAAGGGCTGGCGTGAAGCTGCAGGCTGGGAGAACACTTGGGCATGCCATTACCTCTGACTGAGGGCAGCCCCGGGCACAGCACAGGTGTGGACATGTGAACTGAGACAGGAGGAATGCGGTAGAAGTGCTATCAGAGGATGAGGGGTGAACATGAGTTAGTCCCTAGAACAGAACAGATACTAGGATGTCACTGTGACAAGGGCAACGGCATGAGTCTGTTCGCAGCCAGGACTTTCGGTCCTAGAACTTGAAGTACTCTACTCCATGCTCTTCTTGCCTTCATGGTTTGTGAAGAGAAGTCAGCCGTAATTCTGATGGGTTTTCCTTTGAATGTGATCTGCTTCTTTTCTCTAGCAGTTTTCAGTATATTATTCTTGTGCTGGATTTCTGGGATCTTGACTATTATATGTCTCGGTGTGTTTTTAATTGGGTTGA
>NW_004524847.1:1773907-1778175 GCF_000260255.1 Octodon degus | reverse complement strand
CCTAGTTGTTTTTAAGAGACCTTTTCTTACCTTTTCACTAGCTGCACCAGTGTCTCCAAGATCTGAAACTCTGTCTTCACTTTCACTTAAATGGTTTTGCAAGCTTGTGATTGAGATTTTAGGTTCCTCTATATCTCTTTGACTCTGCTTCATGTGATCTATTTCTTTCCTGTATTGCTCATTCAAGGAATCCATCATTTTTCTAACCTCTATTTTTTTTTTTTTATCAATGTCTTCTTTAGAACCAGTTATTAATTCTTTTGCTGCAGAGTTTTTTCAGATCGGGGTTTCCTCCATATATTTCTGCATTTGATTCTTTACTTCAGATGCTATTAATTCAGGGATTTCTTTTTTTATTTCTGATCTGAGTTCCTCTATACCTTTCTGCAGCTGTTTCTTTATTTTAGAAGCTGTTGATTCATTTATTTCAGCTGTGTGGTTCCCAATTTGTTCTGTGCTAGTGTCCTCTGCACTTGTTATGGCTGGGCTTGGGGTCTGAGACTGCATTTTGCTCCTTCTCATTGTCATTTTATGTAGTACTGTCTTCTGACCTTTGTTGTAGATCTTCGTTGTAGTCATAATCTTAGCACCTACTGTAGTTCAGGTGCAGATCTACAAAGTTTGAATTTATCCAGCTGTGCCTGGCTTGGATCTGGCTGCTGTGCTCAGCTCCTTCCTGCTGCCGCCCTTGGGAGCAAACCTGTTGTGCCCCTCTGGCAAGATGTTCTGATCCTGGACTAGCTGGGTGGTTCTGTCCCCTACTCTCTCTGCAGGGATTGCAGCTGCAGGGTTTCACCCCACGCCTGTATACCAGGCCTGAGCTAGGTCTGAAGGGGACAAGGGGGCATAGGGGAGAAGGCAAGCTCTCCTCCACACTCACCAGGCCTGGGCTTGGGCTGGATCTGGTGGTCCCAGAATGAGGCAGAAGTTCTCAGGCACTCGGCAGGCGTGGGGGGGGGCACTCTGGAATGGTGGGGGGGGGTCCCCAGGGTGTGGCTGAGGGTCTCACTCACATGGTGTGCCTGGGTTTGGACTGGATACTGGGGAAGGCAGTTCTGACAACCAAATTTGAAGCAGTTTATAAAGGTAGTGTCCCTAAGTTATCTCGGTGGGTATAGCATCCCATTTACAGATGAGGAAACTGAGGCACAGATTACACACCTGCTCAAGGCGCAGAGTCAGGATGTGGGCCCTGAGCCCTCATTCTGAACCACATGCTAACCCCCACCCCCAACCATTCTTGCTCAAGGTGGGGGTCAGAAGATAGCTTTATTTTAAGTTAATGCTGAATTCAAAGAAGATGCTGCATGCTGAGGTAGTGCTGTCTCTGAGACAGATGAGGGTGGTCTGTGTGATTATTCAGGTGAGGAGTTGCCAGTGATGGAGGAGAGGGAGCCATGGTCATCCCTGCCTGTGACCTGGAGGTGATCTCGGGGGTTGCAATGCAACTGTCTCTTGGGGAGGCCATGGCCAGTGGAAGGAGGGACAGTCCATCTGGTTGTCAAGAGTGGGAACCAGGAATGAGAAATGTTGAGTCATCAAAGGGAAGGGGCATCTCTGCAGTGGCCAAGGACCTCCTGGCATCCTAGGACAGGTCCCAGTTCACCCAATGCCGTGGCCTGACTACCAGAAACCCTCACTCCCTCCATCACTGGCATCCAGGCCAGTGACCTGGGGGCTTCGCAAGGGAAAGCATGGACATCCGACACAGTAGCACAGCCATGCTGACCCACGGAGACGCTCTGTGGCTTTGCCACATCCCCCAGCACGGGCCGCGTCGCTCCCTTGAAGGTGCCTGGACTTGTCTTTCTCATGCAGCCGTAGGGGCATGGTGCCTTCTAACAGTGACCATCCTGGGGACAGCCACCAACATCTCCCTGAATGTGCCACCCATAGGCACAGTTCCCGGGTCCAGACTTGCTCTGGCAGTCCTCGCTTCAAGCCTGGGGGCCCAGTGAAATATGTACTTTCGCTTCCTGATGAGGACATTAAGAGGACACCATGGTGTGGCCAGGCCAGGCCCCCACGTCAGGGCTCACTGGGGTCAGCAGCCAGTGTGTCCTCTTTCCAGAGCTCGCCCCATGCCTGGGATGTTCTGTAGATGCCCAGCCTGGCAGAGCTCTGCAAACAGCGTCTGCAGCTGCCGCAGTGCAGGGGCAGCCGGAGGGAGCCTGGGGCTCTCATGGGGCACCCCTCCCCCTCACTGCCTCATTATCATCTCAATAATTTTTAAAAACAGAAGAGGCCCGCTGCTTCTGAGAAGCAGCTGCTTTAGGAACACCAGCCTTTCCTTTCAGCAGTAATTTACACTTCCACTTGGCAAGAGCCCACTATTTCTCAAGCTCCCACTCAGACGTCTCCTCTCTGTCACCCGGTGTGACTTCCCAGGTAGAATTAATCACCCACCACTAGGTCCTCGCTGGGCACACGCATAAATTCAAATGCTGGCTACAGCCTGATAAGTACCGTATGGATCTACCGACTTCGCTGAACCCTGAATTCCTTGGTGTCAGGATCGAGTACACGGATAAAGCGGGCGGAGTGCTTGCTTTGCTCGCTCGGGGCTCAGCTTTTTGTGTGCTGCTGAAAACGTCGGTTTTCACGACTCACAACCTGATGAAGTGGGTACCACCCTTGTTTTCAAGGTGAGATAATGAAAAATCGGAAAATCTTAGCCACCTGCCCAAAGCAGCTTCACTCAGGGCTGGCGGAGCTGGCGCTCGGATGTGGGGGTCACGGGAGCCAGCCTTGGCCGCGTGCAGTGCGTGCCTCACGCCTCACGCTGTGGCCAGGAGAGGGGGTGGCCTGACACGTGGCGGGGGCCCAGGGAAAGCTTGCTGCCTCTTTGCTCCTTCAGTTGGGAAAAATCTTGGAAAAAGGAAAGGCAAAGAAAGGCGATACTTGTTTTCCATTTTGTCAGGTGACAGGCTCAGAGCTGAACCAGGTGTGGCTCACTAGGCTAGCAAGAACGGAAAACTCAGCACATTTTGTGTGTTGGTTATTCAGTTTTGTTTTCACGGTGGTGTGCAAGCAGTGCTCTGGATTTCTCATATTTATTTATTTATTTGTCTTATGATGCTAAAGTTTTGCAGTATAATTAATAAGTCTGCTTCTTCTTTTTTTTTTTTTTTTGAATTTGGAAAGCCGTTTATTACTGAGCTCAGGGCCTCCCAGTCTGCTCTCACGCAGGAGAGGACTGAAAGACGCCTGCTTCTTCTCTTGACTAAAGAGCCATTATGATCTGCTCAGTGCTGAGACTGGAATGTGGATGCCGTGCCTGACAGTGCCACCCTGGCCACATCTGCCTGCGCATGTCACAGTTCACTACCTTAAAAAAAAGACCAGGTACCCATAGCTCTGTTATAGGTATGGCCCAGGACCATTGAAGTTTGATTTTCTTTATTGTTTTTTATTTGGCACCTCTTCCTGTGGACACCTAGCAGAGGTCTCCTTGACCAAAGTACCCTGGAAGCCTAATGCCCCTCAGAACCACACCTCCAGGTCCAGGGCAGCGGGCTCTGCAGGTCTGATGGCCCCCAGCCCCACGGCCCCCAGCCCTGCACTGGCTTGTGCTGCATGCTAGTCCAAGCTAAGAGCTGGGGGCTCTGAGTACCAGGCGCATCCTTCCCGATCTGCAGGAGACGGGGCTCAAGGCCACAGCCAGCCTGCTCTTCTGCTGCCCGGTTTTGGATTTGTCAAATCAGCCCTTTTGACCAACTGGCTGGGTACACTATGTAAATTTCTGACATTTTCAAAGCTGTCTTTTTAATAAGCCTTTCAGTATAAAAATACCAGTGTGCAAGATGTTTTCTGTGCTTTTAGGCCTGAAAATGTATCTGCCTTATTAAATTGGAATTTCTGGGCAATTTATCTATAATGTGAACTTTGCTTGTTACAGGAGAGAAAAAATCAAATTAAAAACCAAATTCATTTTAGTCTGTGGTGCAAATTCACAGAGCTGCTCAGGGCCTTGCTGGGGCTCAGCCTTGCCTGGCTGCAGGGGCAAGGAGGGGCGGGACGCACTGATGGGCAGGGCTGTCATAGCTACTGTTCTTCTCGCTCAGGCACAGTGTCTGACGCCCACGGTGTAATGAAGCCCATGTTCAGCTGGCTCCAAGGCAGGGTGGTAGGGAGCATGACAGGTGGCATGGCAGGGTGGCATGGCTGGGTGGCATTGCAGAGGGCATGGCAGAGGAAAAATGGTTCATATCACAGAGGCCAGGAATGAGAGAGGGGGAGAGAGAGAGAGGGAGAGAGAGAGAGAGAGA
>NW_004524847.1:1749690-1773387 GCF_000260255.1 Octodon degus | reverse complement strand
GGGAGGGAGACGAGCCGCCCATCCAGGCCTTGCCCCAGTGATCCACCTCTCCCAAGACCCCACCTCCTCTTAGCAAATCAGCTGTGGTGCCGCCATTTCCCAGCCCCTTTCCGGAAGTCCTGCTTCTCAGCACACGAGGCTCCTGCGGGACCTCCAGGTATAAATCGTAGCCTCTGTGCAGGGGGCGAGGGGAGGCTCAGCAGCAGCATGGCGCTGCCAGGCAGGGGCGGGGTTCAGGTCTGACCTGGGGGAGCTGCCCAGAGCCAAGGCTGCTGGTCTGGGGGCCTGGGGGTGCCAAGGAGGAAGCCAGCGAAGGCTCGACAGGTCCTTTCTGCAGGCTTCTTAGGGTCACTATGATGCAGGGGCCCTTGCTTGTGCAGTGCGGGTGGCAATAGTCTGTGGGTCAGCAGAGCCTCCCTTTTATTTTAGATGGTGCGGAGTTCATGTCTATTTATATGTGGTAAGTAGAGCCTCCTCTATTGGTACACAAAGTGTGACTGAAGTACATGATGGACACTTAGATGAAAATTTGTGAGGGCAAAAGTCACATTGCCCCAGATCCCCTTCAGAGTATATCCCCTCCTTTCAAACACACTTATCCCATCATTTATTCCACTTTTTTCCCTCTTTTTTTTAGTACCTGTTTACATAATGATGTTTACATTTGTCTCCGGGAGTGGGGGCAATACTCAATGTCTCTTGCCTCTTATTTCTCTTCCTCTCCCCACCCACCTCCTTCCCTCTGTCTTTAGATTCCATTTATTATTATTGTTATTCCATTTGTGTAATTTACTGTTTGATATAGATGTCAAATTGGATTGTTAAGAAAAGCCATGCCATGGGGCCGGGGAGATGGCTCAGCGGAATAAGTGCTTCCCTGGCAAGTGCAAGGGCCTGAGTTCAATCCCTGGTTCACCCCCGCCCAAAAAAAAAAAAAAAAAAAAGAAAAAGAAAAGTCATACCCTTCAGTAAATTGTATTAGCTCACATCATTTAGAAATAAAAAGGATATCTCAGCTCAGTCCCAAAAGTAAATTCAAGAGGAACTTAAGAGAAAAAACAAAAGTATTAGAACTTAAAACTGGAGAAGGAGGAAACCACTTGGGACACGAATAACAAAGGTTCTTACCCAGGATACAGAAAGGATTTCTATAGGCACAGGCTACAAACAGACCATTCACAGTGATGGAGATGGACGGCGGCCCCAAATGGCCAAAAAGGCATTCAACCAAACACATATTGATACAATTTCATATTAACACTATGTCAACGCACCACTTTTTAGTCCTTCAGATGAGCCGAATCTCGGAGTTTGATAGTGCTGTCTTGGGGAGAAGCGTTAGTTCGTTATTGTAGCTGTTACCAACGACTGCACACTCAGCAACTTGCGCAGTGGAAAGTCTTTCTCTCAGAGTTGCAGAGGTCCGAGGTCAGACCTGGCCTCACTGGGCTGAGGTTGGGGTGCGGGCCGGGCTGGGCTGGGCTTGCCCTGCCTGTTCTGCCCACCCTCCCTGGCTCGGCTCCCTTCCCCTACCTTCACGGCCAGCAATGGTGGCACCTCCTCACGCTACCGTAGCGGGCCACGACTCTTTGATTGGAAGCACTCATGAGTAAATCTGCCCCGTCTAGAACAATATTGCTATTCCAGGGCCCTAAACCTTAGCCACGTTTTCCTTTTAGTTCACTTGCTTCCTCTGGCGGAGGGCCTCGCGATACTGCCCAGCCTGCCTTGAGCTCACGGTCCTCCCACCTCAGGCTCCCGAGTGGCTGGAGTCACAGTGTGCACCCTGGTGCCTGGCTTGTGCGCACTTTCCAAGCCCATTCTTGCCAAGCAGCAAGCATATTCACAGGTTCCGTGGACAGGATGTGGGTGCGTTGGGGTGGGTTACCCCGCTGACTGTGAGCGCTTTCAGTGGCTGCTGGGACACAAATGGGTCAGTGTCTACGGAGAGAAATGGTAATCCTTACCAAGATCGAAAACATGTCTAAGCTTAACCCAGCAACGTCAACACAGGGACTTTATCCAACAGATAGGTGTGCTTATGCGTGAAACGGCGATACGCAAGGCTCACGAAGGTACTGTTCATTGCAGTAGAAGACTGGAAGTGACCCAACCATGGATTCTAATTAGGGCATTATGCTACATCCACATAGCAAATGGCGGGCTAGAAAAAAGAGTAAGGGTGTTTTCTGAACTAGACCCCAAAACAGTAAGCAGAAAAAGCGAGGAGCAAAACAATATGCTGGGATTTAAGGGCGGCCGTTCATAAATAAACTTAGGAATCACATACAGGTGATTATTAAAACTGGTTGTGAGGGAGGAGGGCTGGGGATCTTGTGGGAGCAAGTGTTCAGGTACAACTTGTTGCACTATTTTAGATGTTTGAAGCATGTGAATAGATTTGACAGTGAAAGAGAAATGTACAGGACAAAGACAAAAATAAGACCTACAGGATGAGGTCATTCACAAGAGAGCCTTGAACGCCAGTGAATGCCTGTATTAATAATCTCATTAGTAAATAGGAGCATGAGGATTCGACCAATAGCAAGGTAACCATACTCTACACCCCTGGGGGACAAAGCCAAAATGCTACAGTGCTGGTGAAGGTGTGTCGTAACAGAGACTGGGGCATGGTGGCAGGTGTGAGTTGGAAGTCACTCTGGAGGGCACTTTGGCTTTATGGATTAAGATGTCTTTGCCCTTTGCCCCTTGGGCACTTTGGAATGTATTAAGAGACATTTGGGTAGCTGTTCACAGACAAAACACAGAGTACCCTGTTGTGGGGATGTGAGCTGGGGCTGGTATCAGAAGTAGTCAGTCCAAGACGCCACAGCTCTGTCTCCTGTACCCTGTTGTGGGGATGTGAGCTGGGGCTGGTATCAGAAGTAGTCAGTCCAACACGCCACAGCTCTGTCTCCACACTGCTCTTACGGAGATGCTGGTGTGCAGCAACTAACAAGGGCCATCTGGGAGCTCCTGGCTGAGGTCAGGCATGGTGGGGGGCACTGGTGTCTGAGCCACACTCAGCAGACCTCAGTGGAACCATAGCTGGTCCTCACGGAGAGGGCACAGGCCGAGTCAGGCTGGGAGAAGCCTGGGAAAGAGAACTGGGCAGAGAGCACAGGAACAACGCCATGTTCCCACTGAGGGAATGTTCCAGCTGCTCTCAAGCCACGATGCGAGCAGAAGCTGTAGGGGGACACTTAACTCCTCACTTGATTGCAGCCCCCTGGTCCCCATGGTGGATGTGCACCTGCTGGGGTGATCAGAATCAGCACTCTATTTAAAACACAACTGGAAAGGTACAGAATTCTCAACTGAACAAAAAGCACCATCTTCAAATAGCTCATACAACCACGGCTCTGAGTATAAAAATATTCTGATTTAAAGTCTTCTGACAGCAGCTACAGACGAGACTGAAGGGCTGGTGGATTCCAGAACGCCAAGTTAGTTAGCAGTCATAGCCCAGTAAGGTGTAGGGCCACAGAGAGATGAGGGAGTAGAGTTCACTTTCTCTCCCAGGGAACCCATGCCAAGAAGGCAGCATCAGCAACTAGAGAGGACTGGCTTCCAGCAGAACCAGCAGAGCTTCCTGGGAGCATCTTGGGAAGGACCTTTTAGGGCTGGGAGGGTGAGGATGTGGCTTGTCTGGCTTGGTATGGTGCTATGATGTTACGTGGTCCAATAACAGGAAGAGCAGAGGGGCTCTTGATGTTCCCTGGCACTCCAGAGCCTTTGGTAGCACCTGTGAGCATCCTGGTGGCATCCTGCATGAGGCTCTACTAGGTTACAATTCTGACCATCTTTTGGTCATGGCAGCTGTCATGGACCAAGGTTGGGTCACCATGCCCATGGCCACGCACACCAGCCCCAAGAGGACCAGCACCTCCACACCAAGGCTGTGGACCAAGGCTGCTTTGCCCTGGGTCCATTTCCTTCACTCTGTTGTAGGAAGGAGGAGGTGAGACTATTACAGTGCCTTGCTTCCTTTGTGTTGTTATAATCCACTTTGTGAATGGCAGACAGGACTGTGTGAACTCCCTGCTTCAAGCCTTCCAGCAGCTTCTCATTAGGCAGAGAATAAATCCAAACCTCCAACTGTGATCCTTCAGGGCCTAGAGGACCCAGTTGACCCTGTCTAGGTCTCTGCCTGCCCTTGCTTTTCTATCCTCACCCTCCCCAAGTGGCACACACACTGAACTTCCACTCGCTCCTTGAAAATACCACATTGATTCTAGTCTCAAGACCTTTCACTTCATTTCATAGAATGGAGGTTCTTTTCATTTCTTCCAGTACATGTCACCATCTTGGGGCTCTAAACTCAAATAAGAGGGCTCCCTGTCCTTTGGGACTGTGGGGAACTGCTCAGACTGCTTCAAAACTCAGGGTGTTTAAGGACATGTTGAGGGCATGAGCCCACTGTCCAGCACAGTTGTGGAGTGGGATGTGCTCACATGCCCTGACTTAGCACTAGACAGCTACACACGCGCCAGTGAGGCCAGCTTGCGAGAATGTAACTATGTGATAGCAGCACGTATAAAAAAGTGCAGGTACTCTGGCTCTGCTGGGCTGCGTGCTTCTGCTGTGGTACTGATGTCCTGCACTCGTGCATGCTTTAACATGGGGACCTCACCTGCAGAATCTCCCTAGAGCTCCCTGGCCCTGACACGGACCACAGGTGACTGCCAGGCTAAAGTCTGCCTCCTTCCCTGACCAGCTCTGAGGGTAAGCAGCTTGGGCAGGGGCCTCAGCTCTCTGGGTCACGCCTCTGTTCCTAGGACCTACAGCATCAAACTCAGTTGTCAAATGAATGACAAAAAGAAAGAAAACACATGCCTCTTTTAGCATGCTTTGACCAAGCCATGTCCTGTGGGACCCAGAATCTAAAAGTGCTTTGTCCTGAGACGCTGGTCTGTACCTTTAGCACGGCAGACTTGTCTCTCCTCCTGGCCAATGGCCCTCTGGCCCAGTTCCAGCCAAACTCCACCTCTGCCATTCCAGGCCCCTGCCCTTCCTGCAGGCTTGGGCCCCACCCATGCTGCCGACTTGGGGTTTGATCAGAATAGCCCATGTATCCCAGACTCAGTGACTTGCCAAGAAGATGTATGTCATCTGTGGTCACACCATGACTAAAATGCATCACAGTGGCAGGATGGGGAGCAAAGCCAGTGCAGGGAAGAGGCGCACAGAGCAAAGCCCAGGGCCAACCAGGACCAAGCTCTCCATGGCCCTGTCTTGGGGTCACACAGGATGTGCTGTATTCCAGTAACAAGTCGTGATGATGCATGTGTGATGCCAGTGACAATGGGACTCACTTGAGACTGCACAGCTGGGCATTTGACTGAGGGCTGGCCACGCAGTTGCCCTCTGTGTGGCATTAGCCAAATTCTTGGCTCCCAGGAGGACAGAAGGTGTTCAGTCCAAACTGTCCTTGTTTGCACCCATTTAGCTCAGGTAGGAAAGCTGGTCTGTCCCCAAATCCAGGGTCAGAGGCTGGGGAGAGCACTCTCAGGCTGGCTCTGCAATGTCTCTGCGTAGACTGTGCATCGGTTAGCAGGGTGAGGAGGCGTGACAGGCCCTTTTCCTTTCCTTTCCTTTCCTTTCCTTTCCTTTCCTTTCCTTTCCTTTCCTTTCTCATTTCTTCTCTTTCTTTACTGTTCCCTTTCTTTTCTTTTTCTTCCGTCTTCTTTCCTCTTAGCCTCCCCCTTCCCTTCTTTTCTTCCTTTCTTTCTTCTTCTCTTTTCATACCAGGGACTGAGTCCAGGCATGGGCCTCTCACTGAGCCACATCCCGAACTGTTGTCCTGTTTTTTCATTTTTGAGATAGGGTCTCACTATGTCACTAAGTTGCCCAGCCTTGACTCACATTGGCATGATTTTCATTTCTAATACACTTTCTAGGGGGTTGTGTTTCACCAAGTATGAGAACCACCATTCCATGACCCATGTTTCAATTCTGTGCTGAAAACCGGGGCTATGTCCCCTAGCATGTTGTCCTTAGGTGACAACTCTGGAACACAGGGCTGGAATCTACAGAATGGTGTATTTCCAAAGTGGGAGGCAATTAAGTTGATATAACAGATTCTCAAAATTATATTTCAGTTTATGAAAAAAATCATACACTCTTGAGAAGGGCGCAATGCAGTGCAGCATATGTGTGATTTGCTATCACCTTCACAGAGTTCATCGCGTCTTTGGTGGATTAACTAGTGGTCACCGTGAGTGGGACTGCCCAGATGAAGAGTCTGCGGCTGCCACGCTGGGGATTGTTGCCAACAGCATGGAGGGAGAACCAGTGGAGCAGGTTGCATGCTGCTGACGTTCCAGGAGAAGCCTTGTTGTAGCTGATTTTCCTGATAGGAACTCAGTGGTTCGTACTGTGGAGAAGCTCGGGTCCTCGCTGGCATGGGGAATGGCTGCTGCTCTCTTTGGGGGAGCTCTGGCCTCCACCCTGGGCATCGCTTCCTGGCTCCAGCGCAGATCCCTCAGCACTTGTAGCACAGATCCTTCCCCTGACTCACCCAGACTTTGTCGCTTCCACCACTGGCCCTCGGGTCTCGCTGACGGAGTTCTTCGAAACGGACTGCAGGAAACATTGTTGTGGGCTCTGGTCTTCAGCTGGACTTGGGTGGGGCAGCGCCGTGGGAGCCAGGCTTCAGCTGGGTTCTTCAGATCCCTCGTGCGTGGGCAGATCTCTTGCACTGTTCTGCATCTGACTTTTTGGGTGAGTATTCTACGACATTCCTATTAATTTATGTGTCCTGTAGCAGATCTGTTTCTTTGCAAACCAATGGGTGTAACAGTGGCCTAAGCTATTCCTTATTAGAAGTTTACATTGAGGAGTCCTGTGCTACCTTAGGGGCTCACCCCGGGCACCCATGTGGCCGTGACACAGGTGTCAGCGAATTGATGTCCAGTCATAAGAGAGCTCAGAGACTGGTTAACTACCCCTAACCCTAAAAACTGATCTCTCTGTCAGTAGTCACTGGGAGGGGTGGGCCCTGCCAGGTGCCACCCCTGTGCCTGTGCCTGTCAGGAGCCAGCGGTGCCTGCAGAGCCCCATCTGACACTGAGCTCCTGCCCCCGCCTGTCTGCGCTCAGCCTCTGCAGCGGTCACGTGAGTCCCGTGTGCTCCAGCTGCCTCAGCACGGCAAGAACGCTGCCAGCGCCCGGGCACCGGCTGCTGAAGCCCTGGCAGCTACACACCTCCTCTCGGAGAGCTCTCTCCTACTGGTGCACAAAGCAAGGCCAAGGCTGGCCTCTTTTCTGAGGCCATCAACTCTTCATTAAAATTCGCCAATCACCTCCTTGCAGCAGCCGCAGTGGGAACCGCAACTGGTCTTTGCCTTGAGAATTTATTTCCAGGGATTATTTATAAAATTTCCTGGCCATTACCCCTTCTTCTCCAATTTTTGAAACGTGCGTGACTGCAGCAGTTATTAAAGACGGATAACAATCTTCACAATGATGCTTTATAAATGTCAAGTGTTCTTTCATTCTTGCCTTAGGCCAAGCTGATTGCAAAGCAATGTGGAGAAATAAAGAAATGCAGACTCAGTGTGTGACGTCACAAATTGAACAAGGTCCCAGGAATCTGGGTCCCTGCTCATGTGACAAAATATGTGGCACTTTGAATGGTAGGCCAAGACACAGAAGTTGGAGAAATCCAGGATTTCTTAGCTCCAGGTGAACGCATAGATCAGCATTCAGAATGTTGAGAAAGGTTAAAACAGTGACTTAAAGACACAGCCTTGAGGTGGTTTCATTGTCAATTAGCATCATTGTTAATTTCACTACGCTGGTCACGTTGGCTCACCCTCCTGCAGCCTGCCCCGGCCAGGGCTGAGTTTCCCACATCCATGCACACAGATTGGTGGCTTCTCCTCAGCACTGGAAACTACCCAGCAAAGTGCCAGTGACTTGGACCTTGGAGTGAGTGGGTAGCCCTACGCTTTCCTTACGGGGAGTACATCATCTTGTGCCCAAGATGTGAGCACTACGTCTTGTGAAAATTTACCCTGCTTTACAGTGTTCCCAGGCTCAAGAACACGACCATGAACAAAACCCTTCAGCTGGGTTTCCGAGCTCAGCACCTAGGAATCCTCGTGGGATTTTCTGGGCAAACTCCCAATTGGGCCTGTAGCTGCCACCTGTGTCCCCACAACACTGTTCTCAGTCCTGGCACCTGCTGGTTAGCAGAGTCAGTGAGATGTCCCTCAGGGGCTCACACCATTCCAGGCAACCCCGATCCTGCCCAAGGGCACCTGTCAGTCACACGAAAGAGCTGGGGCTGCAGGAGGACATTCAAAGTGATCCTGGGCAATTTGGGGAATCAAAAGTAAACCTAGGACAAGGGACAGCAAGGCAGAGGGGAGTCAAGGACAGAAGAGTGGTTTGTGGGTGCTCCAGAGGGGAACTGATGTCAAAGAGGCTCTTTGGGAAACAGATGAATTCTTCACGTGGTTGGGAAGAGGCCCTCCCCAGCAGTGTGCGGCTCCAGCTGCGGGTGAGGCGCCGCGTGCCCTGGCCAGAGATGGTGGTGGAGAACCACTGCCAAGAGCCAGGCAGTTCCGAGCTCATGCATGTCCATGCTGAGAACCGCCTAGGGTTGGAGGCGGGGAGACAAACTTATTGTCATCATTCTTTCCTGCCTGGATCAGGGTTTCTTCTTCTGAGGGCTGAGGCACACTTTGGTGCTGTGAATCACACCATTGCATGCAGTGCTTGTCTGCTACCTGCCTTCTTTAGATAAGGGCTTGTGGTAGACATCATTGTTAAACTCATGATTTGGGGCAGGGAGCAGGGCAGTGTGGTGGGGAACACTCTGTGATTTACTCTGCCAGCCACCAAATGTTCATAGCCCTTTATCATAAGACAGAAAAGCAGAGCTAAGATAGACCAGGCTGCTGTTTCAGAGGGTTAATTTTTGTGCCAGAAATTGAACTCAGGACCTTGCACTTGCCAGGTAGGCTACTTGTGCCACTGAGCCACATCCCCAGCCCCTGTTTTAGAGATTTTGAGGGACCAGGGCCTATGTCTGTGGCATGTGACCAAGGGCTGGCTGCTCATGGGTCAGGCTCAGCTCTGGTCTGCTTCCTACAAGGGTGTGGAGGCACCTGGCGCAGGCCCGGTTTCCCAGAGCTGATTGCAAGCTGCCAGGAAGGCAGAGCAGGATGTCGGGCCAGCATGCGAAAGCCAGGCAGACCCCTGTGTATTTGTTCCCTGAGTATATTTTTATTGAGTGATTAATCGCCATGTTAAGGCCTTTGTCCCCACACCCGGGTTTGTGAGCCCAGGGCAGCCTAAGCTAACAGAGGTGGTGGCACTTCTGAGAAGCTGCTAAGGCCAGCTGCAGCCAGGCCCCTGTGCAACATAGAGCCTGGGCCTTGCGATGCCTTGGTCAGCGACACAGCCTGGCGGCCTCCTCTAGGCAGCATGTTAGATGCCTGACCTCTTGTGGGCTCTAAGCAGCAAGCCTTCTGCAGCCAGTGTGCTCCTGAGGGGGGCTGGTATGGGAACAACACGCAGGGGTGTCTGAATTTGAACTGGAGAGGGCTGGTATGGCTACGTGCAGGCCCTCCTCTGGCTTACCACACACACCAGGGCCCTGCAGCTGCTCCAGGAGCCTGAGGGGTTTCCCACCTCAGTGTGCAGGAGCCACACTTCCCACCCCACATGCTGCCATGTGCCCATTCAGTTCCCACTCCCAGGCACCTATGTGCATGGGCCTCTGCAGGGACCAGGGAGTCCGTGGGAATGTAGCAGGTGCTTCCTGCCCTCGCCATGCCTGCCTCTGCCAAGTACACTCAACACCTGAGAGTGCAGTTTTGCACGAGACGGTGAGCACCCTAGGGGAGGTCTGGGTGTCCCTGCCTTCAGATAGGCACCAGCTACATGTGTGGCCCATGTGTGCCTGTCAGTGACAGGTGAGCAGAGGGGCAGGTGCGCGATGGTTTCAAAAGCCGATGTGTCAGACAACAGGAGAGTGGCCCGGGGAGGGCAAGGAGTTGAGGACACGCGTGGGCCTGGCTCTGAAGGAGGCTGTAGGTTTGCTGCCCCTGGCGTGGCTGGGCGCCGAGGCAGAGGTGTACCACAGGAGGCACCAGTGCATCGTGGGCCTGTGACTGCTGCCACCACAGGGCCACCTCCGCTTTCGCTTGCCTTCCAGTACAGTGTGTGTATTATACCATGAGCATAACATGTATGCCACAAAGTATAAAAATGTGTGCGTGCCTAAGCAAAAGTGGAGAAAATCATGACAGTGAAGGACACACGCACATCTGGCTCCAGTAACAGGGCGTGACTCGCGTGCCTCTCCCGCCGTTCCTGCATGCGCTGATAGCGTGATTCCTGCCACTTTCTCAAGCAGCTCTGGAGGTCTTCTTCTGTGAGTGTCTTTAGAGGACTGATCAAAAACACGGTGCATGCAGCCGCTGCATGTCATCCAATGAAAGGCGGGCTTGGAGGGACATTCTTGTGTGTCGGCGACCGTCCTATTCCCTGGCGCTGTGTTCCTCCTGGCTCTTCCCCAAGGTCAAGATGACCATGAGAAGGAACAAAATTGAACCGGCTCAGGTCCTCGAGATAGCGATGGCGGCACAATTAACGACACTCACAGAAAGGACTTCCAGAGACTCTGCTTTAGAAGGTGGCAAGAAAGACAGGATAAGTGTATATGAAGTGTGTGTGTGTGTGTGTGTGTGTGTGTGTGTGTAATTTTGACTGGGACCAATGGGAATGTACCATAATAAATTTTCAAAAATTACATATTCACCATATTTTTTACTTCAAAGACAATAAAAATAAAAATGATTTTGATCAAACACCCTTCTGTGTCTCTGTCTCTCTTTCTCAGTGTATTCATCTCATAGGATTAAGGACTGAATGCTTCTAACCTCCCCAAAGTTCATACGTGGAAGCCCTAACCCACCGTGTGCGCCTCCAGGGAAGCAGTGAAGGTTCTGTGAGGCTGTATGGTAGGGCTTTGTGCTAACGGGATCAGTGTCCTTGTAAGAAGCATGGCCAGAGAGTGCCCCCTCTTTGGTCTCTCTCTCCCTGGTGTCCACACTGAGGAGGGACTGACTGCGTAAGGACTGTGAGAAGGTGGCTGCCAGTGAGTCAGGAACATGGCATCCCAGAAATGGAAGTGGCTGGAACCTTGAGCTTGAACTTCCAGTCTCCAGGCCTTGGAAAACAAACTGTCGTTGTTTAGGTGGTCCAGGCTGTTCTGGCACCCTGAGCTAAGGCAGTGCTGCATACACTGCAGCGTGGCCCATCGAGTTGCGGTGCTTATTGGGTGAGACCCTCATGTATCAGCAGTTCCCCATGGCCCACCCTACCTGTGGATATGTAGCAATGACTCCTCAGAGTTGCCCACTTTCTCTTCACTGGACAGAGTTCTCTGAGGGCTGTGGATAGAGGAGACTCTACGTGACCCTGCGTTACACCATGCACAGTGAGCAAACACATGCAAAGTATGAGAGAGTATAGGTGCTCAAGAGAAAGTAGAAAACGATTAGAGTAAGAGACGCACCGGCACGAGCCACCCTCACATTGCTCCCCTCACTCTGAACACTTTGTCCCATCCTTCTTGGGACATTCTTGTGTTTGCCTCCCCCTCTCCCCATGGCATTTGGTAAGTGTTGGTGAATGATAAGTGAATAAGAGGTGCACTGGAATTCCCGCTCCAGCTGATGCTTCTGCAGAGTTGATATCAGAATATGCCAATTCGCTCCTCATAAGGAATCACCTTGCACGGATCAGCGGGAGCTGGGAGGCTGCTCACCAGGCCTACCTCTCCTCCTGCCATGGAACTCAAACTGAACATTCTTTACAACACACACACACACACACACACACACATGCACACACACAAACACATGCACACATACATGTAAACACACATGCATGTGCATACACACACATGCACACACTTGCACACACACACACACAACATCAGTGCGTGGCCCCCCCGAGCAGCAGGCACCTTCTCTTGGGCTCTGGGGGGTGTGTCCACACAGTGAAGTCAGTGTGTAAAGTCTGAGGTGATGGCTGTGTGACTCTGACCCAAGCTCAGGGTCCTGTCCCCTCTTTCCATGTGCAGCCACAAGGTGCTGGACAATCAACTCCTTGCTGGAGCTGAAGCTCTCTGCAGTTTGCAAAAGCTTATGTTATACATGAGAAGTAGATAAATGGCTCCTTCAAGTGTTTTCTGCTTTCTGTCTAAATGCAAGGACAAAAGTGATACATAAGTAAGCCTGTGAGTCCCAGAAGATCCTCTGCAAAGTGAGCAGGGTGGGAAAAGCCTGCTGTGTTCTCCAGCCACGTGGTCACTCCCTGGCTGCCCTTCCTGGGTGTCCCTGCCTGGCCTGGTGCTGCCCCAGTCCTTAGGTCTCCAGTCTCGGTCTTCCCTGGATAGCTGTTCTGAAACTTCTTCGTCCTTTTGAGCCTGTCTTTTGGAGCTTCTGATGTTGACTAACATTTTTAGCTTTTCAAACCTATCGTGGCATCTTATTTTGCAAAATGGAGTATTTTTCCTCTTGGAATAGAAGGGACTTCAAAGAGAAAGTGCCACGAAGGTGGTGATCTGGGGGACAGTCCCATGCCTGCAGGCTTAACTAAGGGGTCGCAGAAGGTAACAGCAGAACTCCAGCGATGGGTGAAAAGGTGCACCTGCAGCATCCTCCTAACATTTTGAGTGCATTTGAAAACATTTGCAAAGTTGAGGAAAAAAGGCAGTGTGATGAGTCTGTCTTTCTGCAGACACCAAGCAGTTTCCTTCCTCATTCACATCTTTCTGCGTGGAATCTTTAAGAAGATGACAAACCATCTGAGCCCATTCAAGCAAAGCATTCAGCCTGCAGCACCGCTAGCCAGGAAGCAGATTAGAGGCTGCCTAGGGTAAGGGGCGGGGGACGGCGTGCGGGTAGGGGGCAGAGTTTGTCTTCAGGGTGATGAAAACGTGTTCCAACAGTGATGGTGGTCATGCGATTGTGAACACCCTAAAAGCCACTCCATTATATGTTTCAAATGGGTGAATTGTGCACTGCGTGAATTATACCCCCATAAAGCTGTTTATGGAGGAGAAAAATACCTTCAAGGGAGTGGGCTGTCATTTTTCTTAAGGTGATTAAAGAAAAACAAAATCAGACAAAAACCAAATGCTTTTCCCCTGACAGTCTGTAGAATAGTCTAGTACTGAATTGCAAAAGGCAACAAAACAAAACACAAAACAAAGAAAATCTGGCAGAGGCATTTTGATGTATTTCCTGCTTGACATATGCTTAGCCAGTCTTTAGGATCCAAGTGTCCAGCCTCGAAGACTGTAGCAGCCGGGCACTGGTGTTGGCCTGAAAGAAGCTGTCACTAGCTAAGGTCCAAATGGAGGCAGAAGCCAGGCTCCATCACGAACTCGGCCTGCGACCTTCAGCACGCTATGACCTTCAACTTGTTTACTTTTACCACTGGACCTCCGTCTCCCCATCTATAAAACAGAGGACAGGTTAAACTATGGCTGCTGCAGTGCCTCTTAACGCCAATAAATTATGACAGTCTTGACCAAAGTGGTCATTCTTTGTAGATGAGCAAACAATGCTAGGAAACTTTTCACGGAAGGCAGATACAAACCGAAATCTTGGCAAACCGACATCGTGTGACATGTGACATTTGACAGTGTAGTGTAAGTGCAGAAAGTAAAAAGACAGTCATTGCCGGTGAGAAAAATAAATATCCAGGAAAGGAGGCCTGTGTAAACTGCTCGCCCTGACTTCAGGGGCATAATTTTTTCCTCACATGAGATCATGAGAAGTCGATTTACGCCGCTGGGGCCGGTGCACGAGCAGGTTTGCACCGCACCCATTTATCAGCTTCCGAAGAGCCGACTTCCGGCCCGGCCGCTCTGCGATGCGATCCGACTGCTCAGAAGGTTAACTGACAGCACAGGAAGAAATATTCTCCGTCTCATTGCGGATGACAGCTGAGAAATGAGCACAACTTGATTTTCTGCTCTGGAAAATTAGTGTTTTGAAACTCCCTTTAGAAATTAGTCGTTTCAGCTGTTCCCAGACGTGGCTGTTTGGTTTGTCACTTTGTTGTTGCTTTAGCCATTTGGTTTCCCGACAGTGCTGGGCGCTGCAGAGCCTTTGGGTGGACCTCTTCACCTGGATTAAAGCCACACCGCCTGCCAGGCTGTGCTGGGGACACAACGCACTGCTTGTCCCCTGGAGGAGTTGGTGCCCACATGGGAGAGGGCAGGCAGTGGGGAAAGGGCACCGGGCATGTGAGTGACATGAGAATCGGCCCGGATGATGTGGCAAGTCCTGCAGAGCCCACAGAGACAGAGGCCTGGCTTCTTCTTAATCCTGCTCCCTGGACCTTAGTGGAGAAGCCGGAAGTGCGTCTCCCAGACCTGGTGCCCTGGCCTGCAGTCGGGAGTCACCTGTGCCGCTTAGAGACGCTCAAGCCTGACGTGGTGGGGTCCGAGGCGCTGTGCTTTTAACATTCCCCATGGGTTTCATAGAGTTGGTGTGGATTCACTGAAGATCCAGCTCCCTGTCATGTTCTTGGGCCTGAGGCCCAGACCAGAGTCAAGTGGCTTAGATCCCAGGGAGCTGGGTAAAGGGTTGGGAACCTTCTCTAGACTCAGGGGGTGCTCAGAACTTCCCTTACCATGTTGAGCTGACCCCCAACCATTACGATTCCACCTCCCTGTGTTTCTTAGCTTTTGTGCACCTTCAGATCCCCTTAGCTCCTCCTCTGGTCCAGCCACATCAACTCCTATATGGCCTTCTGGCCCCTCCACTCTTTCCACAAAGGCTGTCTTGTGCCTGAATGAGTTTTCTCTCCCTTTACCTTGCCTTCCCCTCCCCTTCCCCCTCCCATCCCCTTCCTTCCCTTCTCTTTCCTTCCCTTCCCTCTTCTTCTCCCCTCTCCCCTTCCTCCTTCTCCTTTTCCTCTTCATCAACTCTCTCTCTCTCTCTCTCTCTCTCTCTCTCTCTCTCTCTCTCTCTTTCTCTCGGGATTGAACCAGGACTTTTACACTGAGCTATACCCCAGCCCTTTTAAAAAAATATGCTTGAGACAAAGTCTCACTGAATCACTAAGTTGCCCAGGTTGGGATCCAACTTACCAACCCCCTGCCTCAGAATGAGCTTTTTCTAACAGTCAGACAAATTTCAATGCCCTTCTAAACCCAGGCCTTCAGGAGTCCTCACGATCTTCAGAACAAGGATCAGACTCCACAGCAGGGCACCAGGGCCCTTTGCAGTCTGTTCTTGGCAGCTCCAGGCGCTTGGAACCTCTGCAGATGCTGTTTCCTCTGCTAGAACATCCTCACCCTGGTCTGCCCTCACAGCCTACGCATGCTTTTGCAGATTGATGTGCCTTTCTCTCTGCCCTTGCCACAATGTCCTGTCTGACTTTGAATGTCACCTTCATCACAGCTTTTAGACAGCAAGTGTTTGTTTATACATCTCCTCCTTCCTCTAGACTGGATGAGCCTGGGCAATGTAAGGCACAGGTGCTTCAGTGACACTGTGTCCCCAGTGTCTGTGACTTAGGGCCAAGTTGACCTCTGTTGACTGATGGTGCCCAGGAGCAAGTCCCAGGAGAGGAGGGCCCTGGGGCCAGTGGGAAGGCTGGTGAGAGATGCAGGGCGGTGTCCAAAGGCACCGTGAGGGAGCAGCTCCTCCTGAGACTTGCTTTCGCTTGGACATAGGCCCTCTTGGCCAGCAGCATGGACCCCTGATGATGCCTGTCCCACCCAAGTCTTGTTCCTGTGGGAGGCTCACACTGCTCAGCCTGGGGGAGAGGGGAAGGTAAGGGTACAGGCCTCTAGCAGAGTTTTCCAGAGCCCCGCTAGAGGCACTGCAGGAGACAGGGTGCAGCACAGTCACAGGGTCCTTGAACTGAGAAGGAGCTGGTCTGAGCTCAGATAACTTCATTCATCCATCTGTCCATCTGTGGATCCATGTAACCATGCAGGCATGCATCCACGCACCCATCCATCCCATCCATCCCATTTATCTATCCATCCCATCTCTATCCCATCCATCCCATCCACTCATCCAATCTAATCCATCCATTCATCCATCCATCTATCATATCTATCCATCCATTCCATTCCATCCCTCTATCCATCCATTCTATCCATCCATCCATCCATCCATCCATCCATCCATCCATCCATCCATCCACCCATCCACGCATGCATCCTGTGGCTACTCCATACTGGGCACCCTTCTATACACAGCTTTTGTGAACAGCAGGAGATTCCTGTTCTCATGAAACATGTGGTTTAGTGGAGGAAGGGGGCAATGGTGAGCAGGTAGCCAATAGTACCACGAGCTCAGAGAATGCCCTCTGAAAGCTGTGGGGAAGGACTGTTGAGTGAGGGTGTCACTTGGGTGTCTGGAGAGGGGAGAACATTCAGGCACAGGAAACCATGGTGAGATGGTGTCAGGGAGGGGCCCTCAGCTGAGAAACGGCTTGGAGGTGATCACAGGGACCTCCGCGCAGGTCCTGCCTGAGCACTCAGCACGTGTGGGTCCCTGAGAGCGGCGCTGGCCTTGCTGGGTTGCTTCCCTATGTCTAAGGTGGAGATACTGACACCTTCCCCACAGGTGGCCGTGAAAAATAACACCCATGTGCAGCCTGGTTCCTGGCACCGGTCAGGTGGCCAAGCACGGAGGCTGCACAACGTCGCTGCCCGGGGAAAGTCACGGTGCTCTTTGCTTCCGCACAGACAGGCACAAGATTGATCACCTTGGTTCTGCTCGCCGGTTTCAGACTGACACTTCTATCTGATTTCGGTTTCGTCCCATATTTTAAAAATGCTTCACATTCTTCCTTTATTATGCATGTCACCCAGCTCTAGTTACTGTGAAACTCGAAGGTCACAGGCGCAGGGCTCAGAAATATGGCAGCTGTCAGGAGCATGATTTAGGAACTTGGCCTTCTTCGGTGGGACCACAGAACAGTAAAATCAAGTCAACGGCTCCATTCCTGGCTGCTGAATAGAAGCTGGGAGGAATCTGAAACTGCTGTACTCACATAAACTTTTTATTAGCAAACTCTTTTTTTTTTTTTTTTTGTTAGCAAGATGACATTGAGATCTGCCCTACCTCTGGCCTGGTCTCCAAAGAGCTCAGCCCAGGCAGGTGTGGGTGTATGGTGGTGACTGAGACCCTGAATGAATGGATGCCGTGGCCTGTCCAGACCAGCAAAAGCAGAATGCCATATGGGGTTGCGGGACAGTGGGACGGGGAGCTGTGCGGAGCCAGGCGTGCTGCTCAGAACTCCTTCGTGCAACCACACTCACACCTGCTGTAGATGGGCACGAGGGCTCGCCTCGCCCCACCCTGGTGCTGGGGGCTGCGGCAGAAGCCCAGAGAAGCAGCATCTGGTCTATTCCCATGGTGTGAATACTTCCACTGTGGCTGATTTCAGGGCACTCCTGCCATGTCACTGGGAGTGGGGTTGGAAAGAGAGGGTGCCAGGTGGCTCTGGCATGCTGGGATGAACCAGCCCTGGGACAGCCCTGTGACACCACCTTTCCAAGGTCACTACAGCTCTCCTGTGGGTTGGAGACCTTATTGGTCATTGTGCATGTGAGATTTTGTGTAAATGTAGTCATTGCTTTTCAGAGCAGAGACTGCTACGTCATTTCAGTGATGAGGAAGTGGAGGCACAGAGAGCGTGCTCAGCACAATTAGAAGGTGGCAGAGCAGAGCTGGGATTTGACAACCGCTGGTACCAGTCACTCCCGAGCCACCATTCTGAGTCCTTCCCTTTTTTTCCTGGGTTTGTACCTTGCTTCCCACCAGGCCTCATGAGTCCAGTTTCCCTGGGCCTGCTGCACACGTACCACACACGCCTGGTGCAGGCCTTCACCATAGACGTGGCCTGGCTCCGGAGCACAGCCTGCACCTCCTCATTCAATGCCTCTACCCCGGCGAAATGAGTTTCCTCACTGTCCCTCCTGTGCTTAGCATCATGGACCTTCCTGCTCCATCAGCTTTCCTTTGTCTCGCATATGCATCGCGGACCCCTCCTGTCAGCCCTTCTTGTCCCCCAGTGCCTCCTGCTCCCTTCACTGGCTGCAGCGCTGACACCCTGATGCTCACATGGCATTTAGCACAGCAGGTTTTTATAAAAAAAAAAACAACAAAAAACAAACAAACAAACAAAACAAAAAAAAAACCAAACCACTTGTCTTCCAGTGGCTTCCAGGAGACCCCAGCTGCTTGGGGCGAGACAGTGTGACGGACATAAAGACAGGAGAGTCACGAGGAGTCCCCTGCTCTGACAGCTGTGCGGAGCAGAGCATGCCTGCCTGGACCTGCCGGCACATGGGGAGGGAAAGCAGCCACCCCTGGGTCGCAGAGCCCCCGCGGCAGTGCCAGCCCAGGGACAAATTCAGCCCACTTCGAAAGAATCTCCGACAGCAAATCTCATTCTCTCCCCAGGCTACACCACACTGAAGTGCTATGGAGACTGAGAGAAGGCAACTTCCCCGCGGCCAGGTGCAACGATGAGTCCCCTACACTCACCTTCAGTGACTACAGTCCAGCTTGGCCTCGCTTGAAACCGAGGAGGGCTTGGCACGGAGCTGAGTCGTGAATACGCGGATCGCGACACCGCGGGTGAGCCGCACGCACTCGGGAAAGCGCAGCTTCAGGGGGACGATGGCCCTCCCTGGGCTTCTCAGCGCAGTTTAGCTCATTCCATAAAGACTGTGTCGGGCAAAGGGGGCCAGGACCTTGCTGGAGAGGAGACAGTCTCTAGCCCCCCCCCCCGGGTGTGTTCTTCAGGGAGGACTGGCGGTGGGCTCAGGATGGCGTCAGGTCCTCGCCCGGCTCCCGGGAGCCACATTCTCCGCTCGCAGGGCCGCGGTCCCGGTCCCGGGAGGGAGGCTGGGCTGCCCACCCAAGGGCCAGACAGCTGTCTCTGGTGCGCCGCATGAAAAGAGGCCAGCACACTCCACCGCACTGTTTGGTTCCTGGGCTCCCCTGGTCTTCTAAAACTACACTGAATGTTTAATGCTCAAAGTTACAGAAATTTGCAGTAAAATTGCCACCCATCCTTTTCTTTCTTTCTTTAGTACTTTCTTTTTTCCCCCACAGTTTTATTGAGAAACAGATAGCAATGAGACAGTTTCAAACCAATTGGTAGGACAGATTCAATAATTAATACTATTATGGACTACTGAACTCCTTTAGAATATTTTGCTGAGTTTACACACCTATAATATTTAAATGATGGAACTTAACAGAAAAAGGGGATACAGATGAATGTCCATTTTGTATCAGTGTATTCAAAGTGGTTAGGATAGATATATAGTTACATTCTCTTAATGAATAGAGGGATTTGCTCTAATGGTGCTTGTAAATAGGATATCATGTCCACATCTTGTACAGCAATTAACCACGAGGAAGAATGTATGCAATGTGTTAATTACTGAAACTGTCCTACCAATTTGGTTTAAAACTGTCTCATTGCTATTTGTTTCTCAATAAAATTATGGAAAAAAATAAAATAAATAGAAAATGGAAAAAAAGAGATATCATCTCACCCCAGAAAGAATGGCTATCATAACAAAATCACCCAACAACAAATGTTGGAGAGGCTGTGGGGAAAAAGGAACCCTTCTCCACTGCTGGTGGGAGTGTAGACTGGTGCAACCATTATGGAAATCAGTGTGGAGACTACTTAGAAAAGTTGGTCTGGAAATCCCCTTTAAACCAGCTATTCCTCTACTGGGAATTTTCCCGGAGGATCTGAAAACATCATATCATAGGGATATATGTGTGCCTATGTTTGTAGCAGCACAATTTGTGATAGCCAAATCTTGGAAACAATCAAGATGCCCATCACCTGAGGATTGGTTGAGAAAGATGTGGTATTTTTACACAATGGGGTATTACTCAGCTATAAAGAATGACAAACTCGAAGCCTTTATATTGAAGTGGATGCCACTTGAAGATATGCTCATAAGTGAAATAAACCATCCTTTTCAAAATACTCCTGCCACAGGTGTGGTTTTTTTTTTGTTTTTTTGTTTTTGTTTTTGTTGGAACCGGGGATTGAACTCAGGCCCTTGCGCTTGCCAGGGAAGCACTTATTCTACTGTGCCATCTCCCCGGGCCCCACTCAGAATACTCCCTCTCCACTTTGCACTCGCCCTTCCCGTCACTCTTGGTGCTTCTAGAAGCCATCCTGGAAGACCTCTCCAGTTAGGCACTGGAGGCTGCCTCGGCGCGCTGCTGACCCGAAGCGTTTACCTTGCACGGCATCTTGACTTTGGGCCCGTCCAGCGCACGTGTGGGAGCACACGTGGGCACACACACACGCACACATGCACGTGGATGGCACGAAGGCGTATGCGCTCACTTGCTGCGCAGAGCCGGGTCCAGGGCTGAAGCGATGCGGATGCGCAGTGGCGCCGCTGTGTGAGGCACGCGCTCTCAGCTTCTGGGCAGCTGCAGAAAGGCCTGGAAAGGCTTGTAGTGTGACTTCAGGAAATCGAGTGACAGAAGGAGGGCGTTGGACGTGAGAGGGGGCACTCTGAGGAGGAATTGACGGCAGCGTGTCCTTTGCTCTCTAATGAATTTTTAAAAATTACATATTCACTGTAGTTTTTGATTAGATCTTGTAATGGGGGTTCAAAAACTGCTGACTGAGATGTAATGTTGACCATCTTTGCAAAGCCTACTGGAGAGAAAGAGGGAGGGAGAGAGCGCATACGCCTTCGTGCCGTCTAGGTGCATGTGTGCGTGTGTACTCACGTGTTCCCACACATGCGCTGGATGGGGCCAGGCAGATCCTGCACTCACAAAACCGCCAGCAGCATCTCTGCCATAAATGCCGCAGCAGCAGCAGCCATTTGACACCCAGTGGATGTCTGAGGACACAGCCCTGGACACCTGGGTGCTGCTGTGTGCCTCTGGAACTTTCTGGAATGTTTCCGCTACTGTCTCTGCTGTGCTTTCAGCTGCCCACGGAACGCAGCAAATGCCTAGTAAACACACCTTGCCTCTTTGGTCCTAAGAAATGCTACCTTGAGCTGGCTGCTGTGCCTGGAAATGTGGTAGGAAACGACCAAGGATTCAGTGTGAGACGGATGCGGGCTGTGCTCCCAAAGTTCAGTGATAGGGCAGGGTCAGTTGACAGGTGTGCCTGGTGACAAGCAGCAACACACCTGCCCTGGGCTTCCCTGGGCTTGCCCAGAGGTTGGGGGTGGTCACAGCTCCTCGCAGCGCCGCTGGCATGACTGAATGAGGTGAGGTGATGGATGGAAGAGCCCCTTCCTGGGGCCTGTGTAGGTGCCGCCTTCACCAAGATCTGGTGTATACTGAAGGCAACCATCAACAAGTCCTGGAATCAAAGAGTCACTGTCCAGCGCATCTGCTCAGTGGAACTCCATGGGGTCACTCACTGCTCAAGGATCACTGCCGCAGAGAAAGGCAGAAACCGAGGAGGCGAGGAAGTGCCCACGAAGTTGGGCGCCCTGACCCTCTGCCCCCTGGGCGAGTTCCTCCTGCTAGTACTGACATTTCCTGCTGAGCCCTTTTCTGCCTCATTCTCTGTCAGCCGACGGGCTGGGTTGGTGTGGCATCTGCCCCCGGGAGTGGCCAGTGCTGGGGGTGGTGCACAGACACACGGTTCAGCTGCTCCTGGAGGGGACAAGCCATGCTCACACCCATCATGGTGGTGGCTGGCTCTGTGAGTGTGTGGGCTGCACTCTCTGCCTGCCCCATTCCCATTCCATCACTGGCACTGTATCAGGCCTTTTCTCAAGTGATTTCTTCTAAAATCCTTGTCTCCACGTTGGCTTCTGGGGCAACCCAAAGTAAGACACAATGTCAACAGGCTTCCCATCAGGCAGTGTGGTAGATTCTCCCAGAAGCCCATGCTTGGACCAGCCGAACAAGGACATCAGCGCACAAGCACTGCTGGAGACGCCAGGAGTGCGCAACAGGAAAGGAATGAGTGGAGTCCTGGAGAAGGGCGTCCGGGTGGAGCCGGCAGCTTGGGCTCTTACAGAGCTGCCCCAGGGGGCCATAGAGAGACCCCACTCTACACCCAGAGGAACTGGTAGATGAGACTAATTTTTCTCAACTGCTCCCTCCGACTTCACCACAGCCCTGGAAGAAGATGTTATCATTTCTGGTTGTAATAAGGAAATGGAGGCATTGAGAGGGTAGAAGAGCTCCCAGCCGCCCTGTGAGAATTAAATAAGGAAGTCCAGCCCCAGCCCCAGCCTCTGGCTCCTGGTGACTGCTCCTCTCACACCATTTCCTGTTTCTTCTGTAGTGGAAAGTACAAAGAGACCTTAAAACTCAACTGATAGTCGGACACCATATTAGGACAAAATAAAATCACACAGCCCACCCACCGCGTCGCTTGCTCAGTCTTGATTGATGACGCCAAAGCTGACCTGACCCGGCTCGGTCTGACAGCACCCACTGTACAGCCTGTGCTTTCTCCCCCACAAACACACCCTGTTTGCTGACTTGTTTCAAGGACTTTCTGCCCAGCAACAGAGAATAACTGGTGTTACCCAATGAAAATACTCCATGCTTTCCAGCTTTTGTGTCTCCCACTTGCAAAACTACGTAAGCTAAGCCCATAGCTGGCTCTGGGCTGATGCTTTGAGAACAAGCCCCGCTGGGTTGCCAGCATCACTGGTTGCCTTCCAACTCCCAGTGCAGAGCATTTTCCTTTTGGTTCGGTACCAGGTTCCATAATACTCCCTGACATCTTGGTGTCGTCCTTAGAGGCTTAAATCTGTTCTGAGTGACAGAGATGATACCACAGGGGCCCTCCTGTCTGTTAATGGTGGATGAGGCGACGAAGACCAACCCGCCCGCTAGCCATGATGTAAGAAGCTGGGAAATGCACCTTAGAAAGGAGAAGTCAGGACAGGTTAGTGGATGCAGGAAGCAATCACTGGGAACTTACATTTGCTCCCACCCCTAACTCTGGTACCCCAGGGCAAGGAGGGGTGCAGAGAGCTTTGCACAGAATGGTGCCACTCAGAATTTTTAGCCATTTCCAAGGAGGGTCTGATTTTTGGAAAGAATGTGCCAGACTGGAAGTTATAACCTATGCAGGTAAACAAGCTTTAATGAGGCCTGCAGGGGAACAATGAAGATTCCTGGTGGCAGGCGCTGGGGGTGGGAGGGATGATCCAGTGAATCACATCAGATTGTTATGGCCCCAAAACTACGCAGTGTAAGGCTAATGGTGGGTATGTGTCATTCCACATTTGTCCAAGCCTAGCGTGTCCAATACTAAGACAGAAGGCGCAAGTACGCCATTTACCCTGGGTGACGGTCAGATGCCGGGCTAGGGTCGTCAGCGCTAGCAAATGGCCCCCTCCCTTGCTGCTGGGAGAGGTGTGTGTACAAGGTGGGGAGGGGCTTGTGGGACCTCTCCAGTCTTCTGCTCGCTTTTGCTGTGAACCTACTGCTGCTCTAAAAATATAAACTCTACTGAAAATATATAGTTGTTTCATTGCTATTTTATCACTTTTTTCTCATTAAAATGAATAAAAAATTAAAAAATATAAGCAAGTCTAAGTTTACCCAGCTTTATGGGAAACAAATTGAATTTGGCAAAATGAAGATTATACTGAGAAGATAACATTAAAGGTAAGTTACTTATACCAGAGAGAGTCTAACAACCTCTGACACCACAG
>NW_004524847.1:1734367-1749485 GCF_000260255.1 Octodon degus | reverse complement strand
TTTAGGGAAGGGCCAACAGGGTGTTCAGGGTCTCACTACTAAATCGGACTTCTAGTGATCCACCTGTTTACAGCCTCCCAAGAGCTGGGATTACAGGTGTACGCCAACACGCCCAGTCTCAATCACCATCTCAGCATGCCATGGGAGCAGGGCTGGCACGGCAGGCCCGGGGATCGAACCCCCGGTCCCTGTACCTGCTTGTAGGTGCTTTAATCCACTGAGCTATTTGGCTGGCCCTCACTTTGCTTTTTATATATGTTTTCTAGAGTTGATTTCTGTTGCTTGTATCCATCTCTCATGAGTAAAAGAATGATTTCAGAAACAGGACATTTTGGGGAAATGAACCAGACTGCAAATGCTAATGCATTAGAGACTGGGGCCCAGTAGTTAAGAACCCAGAACTCTGGGGTTAAAATCTTGGCTCCCCAATGTAGCCAGTAAAAATATGTGAAAATGTGAAGACATCTCCCTGCAGCAAGTCCTGGCACCACCCGCTGCAGGAGGTCAGCACGGATGTGGTGGAAGGTTCTCAACAAGGAGGAATAGCTACTTGTGAGTATTAGCCAGACCCTGATCAAGAGAGGGAACATTAACTTCAGATGGAAAAGGGGTTTGCATTAGCCATAAGTAACTTTTCACATCATGTAGGAATAGCCCAAGTGATTATTACACGGAATTTAATATTTATGCCAGCATGAACTCGTAGCAATAAAGCTCCATTCCCTGCTTCTGTGGAATGAGGTGGGGTATTTATGAGCAAAGGCACGCATGAGTGAGTGAGGAAATACACTGCGTGAGAGCAATAAAATGCTCCCTCTGCAGCCCAGCGCCGCTGCCGCAGCCGCTCCAAGGCGGAAAGGCTTGCTCAGCAACAGCCCTTGCTCTCAGCCAAAAGACCAAGAAGCAATCTCAGCAAAAAGCATCGCCCGAGATCACAGAGTGGGTGCTGGGAGGTCTCATGCCCCCTTCCCCCCTGCAGTACTGGGGATCAAAGTCAGGGGCCTCCCACAACTGGGCTGCATCTCCTGTCCTCTCTATTTTATATTTTGAATCAGGGTCTTGCTTAGTTACCCAGACTTGGTCTGAATGTTTAATCTGCCTGCCTCAGTCTCCCAAATAGCTAGAATTAGAGGTGTGTGCCACTGTGCCTGGTCGTACTTTCTTTCTTAGAAACACAAGGGAAGTTAAAAAGGTAGTTGCCAAAAAGTCCAGTGAGGAAGTAAAGCTGAGGTAAGAACTTATCTTATTGGGGTGAAACTGGGTGGGTGATGTTACAGGTCACTCAAAAGACCCCCGATTCTGTCTTCCATAAAAAAGCTACTAAGGCTGGGCTTAGTTGCACCCTTTTTTTAATCCAAGCTATTCTGGAGGCTGAGGCAGGAAGATCCCAAGTTTGAGGGTAGCTTAGACAATTTAGGGAGAACTTATCTCAAAATGAAAAATGAAAATAGCTGAACACTCTCTGGCTTCAAGCTCCAGTACCAGGAAAACCAAAACCAAAACCAAAAACTGCTACTAAGTGGAAAACAAAGAAAGAAATCCCAGCAGGCTCCAGGGTGTCAAACACTGCCTGTTTATCTCATAAGTATTCAACAGTTCTGGGGCCAGGGAGATGGCTCAGTAGAATAAGTGCTTGCCTGGCAAGCACAAGGGCCTGAGTTCAATCCCTGGTTCTAAAAAAAAAAAAAAAAAAAAAAAAAATCAACAGTTCCTAAGTCCACTCTGTTGCAGTTTCTATGGACGATGTTTTGAAAGTCTTAAAACCATCTGTTTTTATAGTAGTGATCAGCTTTAGTCAGAGAGGTAGAAAGCAGCATATGAAATAGTCTGAATTAGAATGTTCTGGATCATGTGGAATGTTCTGGGTCACGTGGAATGTTCAGTTGCAGGCAGCTGTCTCCCAGGCTTGCCGGGTCCCCCGTGAAAACACACCTGAGGCCACTGGATGTCACTTTGGAAGCATGCTCGTGGTGAATTATTTACATGTCTGTGATTCGCAAGGGACGTGACTGCTACAGCACTGACACTCTTTCCTTCCCCTCCTGCAAAGCCAGCTTGACCTTGCCTTGGGGGCCACTGCTCCCCCTGTCCCCAGGTTGGGGGCAGCTGCTCCCAGGGCTACTGCTGCCTTCGACACCTGAGGTCATGCCTCCTTGACACTAATACTGGCAGCAAGGAGGGCAGTTTAGGGGCTCAGAGAGGACCTGGCCAGCTCTGCCCAGTGGCACATGCGGGGCTGCTGTCAGTGGCACGCATGGTCCTGACTGGCTGCTGCCCACTGCCTACGGCTCTTCTTTGAGTATTTCCCACAAACACTTAGCCCGAGCTCTGGATAAAGCGGCGCGTCCTCAGTGATGGGAGTGATGCCTACAGATTGCTTGTACAGGTTGCTACAGATTGCAAAGTGAAACTTCGGGCAGGCTTACCTAGTTGTATTTGCTTCCCTTCTCTGAAGTCCCTTTCCCTTACTGGCACCACAGGCTGAACTGGCCCACCCCTGGGTGCACTGGGGTAGCCACCAGGACTGGGTATGGTGGCCCCCACCTGTAATCCCAGCACTGGGGAGGCTGAAACTGGAACCTCACTATGAGTCTGAGCTGCATAGGGAGACCCTGTACCAAATACACACACACACACACACACACACACACAAAGAAAAGAAAAGAAAAGAAAAGAAAAGGAAAGAAAAAAAAAAGAAAAGAAAATGAAATCCCTTTCCTTTTCCAACTCTGTACAGAAGAATGTAGTCGATTAGCCAGACTGGCCTCAACAAGAACACATGCAGCCCAAAGAACCTCATTTCTCATGAAAATGAGGTACTTCCCACTGGGTCTCAGGTGAGACTTTTCATAAGGTGGTGTGGAAAAGGTGGAGGATGATGGGAGCGATGACAGCCAACTAGGTGGCTCCCCATTAGAGTGATCCTCTCAAGTTGGGGCTTGACTGTCACACCTGGATCTATTAATCTGCCAGGAATGGATGTACAAGGGGTGATAAAAAGTATGGTGGGTTTAATTTACAAATTTATTACAGTAAAGGACAGGTTGCCGTTAATCCTCTCACAACACTCTCAAAATACTTTCCCTTGCTGAGATTATGGGGCCACAGAGGAAAGTGATCCACGATGTAGAGTGTGGCTAAGGAGGGTCAGCTAGGGAGAAAACATTCTCTCGGGCTTGCACAGACAGCAAATTGGTCAAGCAATGGCTGTGACTCATCACATGAGTGACACTGACAAAGGCTCTACAAACTGCGATACAGGGTTTCAGGGTAAATCCTGAGGAGATTTGACTGACCTTGTCAGATACAAAAGTTAACATTTCTTGTTATATAGGTCTTGCTTTAACTTGGCCTTAACTATCCAGCAGAAAAGTACAATCACAAGGTATAAAAAGTAAAGCCAGGGGTCAGGGAGATGGCTCAGTAGAGTAAGCGCTTGCTTGGCAGGCGCAAGGGCCTGAGTTCAACCCCCAGTTCTGCCAAAAAAATAAAAATAAAGTAAAGGCATATTAATGTGCTGAGCTGTAAAAGGCTCAAGTCAACAACTTCTGACATCGCCAGTTCTACTGATAACTCACTACTATCATGGACTACTGGACTATATTGGATTATTTTGCTAGATTCAAGCACCTACAATATTTGAATGGCAATGAAACACCCATCTCTGACAAAACAAAACAAAAAAGGGGGATATAAATGAAGGACCATTTTGTAGTGAAAAAAATATATATCTGTATATACAAAATAGTTAGGATAGATATACAGCTACTTTCTTAGTTCAATAAGAAAGAGGTGTACTAATAGTGTTTAGACAAGATATCACATCTGCATCTTGTACTCTGAATAACTACTACAAAGGGAACAATATGCAATGTACTAGCTAGTGTAACTGTCCTGCTAACCTGTTTTCAAACTGTCTCATTGCTATTTCTTTCTCATTAAAATTAATATAAAAAGTACTTTCCGTGGCTTCAAATATGCATATCCCGCCTGTCTTGACACCTTTGGGTGCAGTTCTGGAAGTGCTCTTTTGTTTGTTTACAAAGTATGATAAAAAGCGCTGTGGATGCCACCGTCGAGCGCTATCCGACAGAACGGGCAGGCTGCTGCTGATGGGGAGGCGTCAGGACAAGGCACAGGCGTCCGCTGCCCCTGGGCTGGCCGGCCAGCGGCGCAGCAGACAGAAGCCCACAGCTTGGGTCGTTTAGAACTGAGGGATCTTGGCCTGCGTTTATTGATATTAGAAAGTGTCTTAGTTACTCTTCATTGCTGGGACAAGTACCCAATGCTCAAAATGAGGGAAGGAAAGGTTTATTTAGCTCACAATTGCTGGAGATTTCACAGCTTAAAATTTGCTCAGGAGAGAGGGCCAGTGCCTCTGTCTTCTCCAAACATCTCCTCCCTGCCCCAGGCGGCCTCCATCACAGATGCCGCCACCCCATGCTACAAGGTCTGGAGGGGAGGCTGGGGCGCCGCCGTGTCCAGGATGACCCGCTCCACACCTCCAAGGGAGGACACTGGTCTGGGGGGCAGCGCGCACTGTTGGTTTAACTGTTCTCGCCTCTCTGGCCCCTCCCTCAAGCCCCACCCCGGTCCTCTGGCCCCGCCCCTCAAGCCACACCCCAATCCTCTGGCCACTCCCTCAAGCCCCACCCCAGGCCTCTGGCCCCGCCCGTCAAGCCCCTCACTGATCCTCTAGCAGGGTCTGCCCCACTTACATGAGGCTCTAGGGGGACAACTAGACACAAACCATAACAGAAAGCATCAGACTCTCCTCACCAATGTCCATTTAACTGCAGCTCAGAAATGCACATCTGAATAACTACTTAAAGACAACAACATGCAATGTCTTAACTATTGTTATTCTACTGTTTCTTGTCTCTCTTTTCTTTTTTCTTTCTTTCTTTCTTTTAAATCTTTTTGAGACAAAGGCTTGCTACGCTGCTCAGGCTGATCTTGAACTCACTGTGTAGCCCAGGATGGTTTCAAACTCACAGCAATCCTCCTGTGTCAGCCTCCTGGGTGCTGGGATTACAGATGTGCCTCTATGCCCAGATCTTATTGTTTTGTTAAGAATGTTTTGTTTTACCTTTTTTCCCATAAAATAAAAAAAAAAAATTAAAAATCCACTGTCATTTTGTTGTCACTTGTGGAATGTTTTTATTTTTTTATTTTGTATGTGTGTCCAGCTCAGCCCACCCTGGGGGCAGGGTTGGCATGACATGTGGTGCTGGGGATCAAATTGCTGTCCCCAGGCTTGCCTAAGATCGCCTAAACAGGCACTTTCGACCACTGAGCGAGCTCACCAGCCCTGGAATGTTTTTATTACTTTGACAAAAATCCAAGTGGTGTATCACCAAACCTGACAGGGCTGAGTTGTGAGAGATGCAACGCTGTGTTATATACTTCTCTATAATTTTATCACGTGTGTTTAACATAATGCGATACCACATCGTGTGTGGAACAAGCAGAGGGTAGCTACCCAGAGGACAATGATGTCTACAGTCCATACAGGAAATCAAGGGCCAGTATGGACTTTTTCCACACAAAAAGGTAAGGCATAGACAAATCAAATAAGGTAGATAGGCCATAAAAAGCTGTCGTGGGGGGTCTCTGCCTTGAAGCTTGAGCAGGGGTAGCCGGGCTTGCCCGAGAGCAGAGCCCTCTGGCCTTCTTGCCCCAGGGTCTTTCCTTCTCCACCACAGGGTTAGGTAAGGTCAGAGCAGGCACTTTTCTCTCGTCTGCATTTTCTCTTAGCTACATGCTGCATTCTCCACTTTATCCCTGGGCTCCTTTGCTGGTGTGTGCAGCCCCGTCTTCTGGTCATGAGAGCCACCAAGTCTCTGGTGGCAGTTGTGACACACAGCTCTCTCTTATCCACTAAATACCCTGCCCCAAATTCTAATGGTGTCTGCTGGGAATGAATTGTGCCTTTCCAACTTCCTGTGGTGAAAGTCGAACCCCCATTATCTCAAAAATGTGGTTATGTGCATAGACAGGACGGAGGTAACTGAGTTAAAACAGGATCCCTGGGAGTGCTTAGTGGACAGCCCTTGCCCGTCACATACAAGGCCCTGAGCCTTCCCCACATCTGCCCAAGACAACTTCCCAGCCCCATGAGGTTCCTGGGGTGGGCTCTTGTGCCATATGACTGATGTCATCGAAGAAGAGCTCAAGGAAGACCTGGGAGGACATGGGAGAAGCTGTCAGCAGAGCCAAGGCAAGAAGACTTAGGAGGAACAACCTCAGTCTATGGCTCTCGTTATAGGCACCTCACCACATGAATGCAGTGTCCGGAATGTCCCCAAGAACAGGCGGGCCAGTGGGCCTCTCAACCATTAGGAAGCTTTGCTAAGAAGCCAACTGCATTGAGAGGAAGTGCTCGAAGCTCTCCAGGTCCCAATGTCATCCTCACACCCACAACAGCTGCTCTTGCACTGAACCTCACTCCTGTCCTCTTGCAGAAGTCAGGGCACAGAAGGGACCTCTAGTCCTCAGCCCACCCATTTAATGGCGATGACCTTGCTGGAGAATGTGGGAGGTGGGCTCCTGACTTTGGGTGGTATGTCTTTGATCTTGTGCCCAGCATCAAAGACATAGAAACTTCTAACAGAGGTGACCACACGGAAGAGGTGACCACAGACATCCCCCCAGAATGCCGTTCACCACCCCAGCCAAGGGGTAGGGTTTCCCACTGCAGCCCCGCTGGTTGCCAGGATCAGGCTGTTCTGGCAGCGTGGGGTTGTCCTCATTTTGAGTCCTGATGTGTCCACAGAGTCTTACCCATTTTGTGCCAGTCAGCCTTTCAGGGACTGCCCCTACCCAAACTGCAAGATGCTGGTTGTTGCTTGCTCCTTTTCCAGTCCTGGCTTCTCCATCATGGCCCACAAGGTGGAGTTCTGTGCTTTCTCCTCTCTTTCTGAGTGACAAACAGTGCTACTTGTCAAGGGCTTAGGAGACAGCTGTCATGGTGGAGAGGGCTTTCTGCCTATTGAGTGTTAGCTCACTACAACCCTATCATTAAGTCTCCTAAGAGGAAGAGACTTGGGCATGGAGGGTGGGTCTGTGTCACCAGATCTCTTGATGCTCTATGGCCTTGAGGACCCTGCATCTCTGCAGTGCTCCCTGCTAATTGCCTGGCAGAATTCTTGCCTATGGTGTCCCTCTTGAACATGCGTGGGGGCATCAAGAAGGCGGCAGAAGCCAGAGCTGTGTGTAGGGGGCCTGGACCGTGCCAGTTATTGGATTTTGGGAATCTTTATTAACAGCCACAGAACACTTTTGTCCCAGATCAAATCACAGAAGCCATCACAGAAGCCCCCAGCACCTGGAGAATGACCTAGAATAGGGTGGTAGCCTGCCCTGCTGCCTTGAATCAGGTGGCCTGGCCAAGGTACAGCTTGGCGTTCCAACAGGGCCCTCTGCAGTGCTTAACCTCCTGCCCTGGGGCTGGGTACCTGTGTAGTGCAGGCTGCTAAGCAGCTTGCCTGGCCTCTGCCCACAAGATGCTGGTGGCAGCCCCTCTCCGTGGCTGCAGACACCTCTCTGGGCATCATGTAGGGTAGGAGCCACTGTCAAGCTTCTTTCAGCCACCTAAAGACCGGCTGTTTGCTTTGGGCTCTTTGGAGAAATCCATGACGGGAGGAATGAATAATGGTTCTTAAAGGTCTCTGTTCTTCCTATGAATCCAGACAATGTGAGAGAGCGGGATATAATGAGCAGAGGACAACGTAAGGCCAGGCACCAAGAGCTACCCATCAAATAGATTTTCCATGTGTCTGATGTGGACGGCAGGGGCAACATGCAGGATGAGCACCCTAGCTCTATCACACAAGATGATAAAGTCTATGAATAAAATGTTTACTTCCTCAGAGCAAAAATGAGATTATTCATTTCATTCTCCTGCCATCACGCGTGACTGGCGCTGGACAAGTACAAATAGGTCTGGTGACAAATGTGTTTTGAGAGGCTCATTGCGGACGGCGGTGCAATACCACCTTTTCAAGCAATTAAGTACGTGGTTACTGGGTGTTCGTTTTGTACAAGGCCTCCAGGGCACTGTGGGGTACAAGGACAGTGAAGGCGCGATCTGGGGCCGAGGCCGCATTTCTCGCACACAGCACCCTGGTGCAGGAGAATGTGGGATGCACGGGTGGGACCCTGGTGGGGGGCACAGACCCAGCAGGGGCTTGTGGGGAGGCAGAGGGAAGAAGAGGGGAGTGTGGTGGCTGCCGTGGCTTCTCTAACAAATTACCAAGGCCCTAATGGCCTAAAACTCCTGCAGTTTATCATGTCACAGTGCTGGAGCGCAGGGCCTAACACCAAGGTGCAGGCAGGGCCACGTTCCTTGTGGAAACTTCAAAGAGCATCGGTTTCCTTGTCTTTTCTGGTGCTAGAAGTCACCCGCCTCCTTCGACCCACAGCCTCTTCCCTGGGTCACTCCAGCTTCTGTTGTCATACCCCCTTCTCTGACTCTTAGGAGGACCCTCGTGATGACCTTGGATGCCCCCTGGATAGGTCAGGGTTCTCTCCACACCTCAAGATCACGAACTTCCTCCCTGTGGAAACTCCTCCCTTGGAAGGGCACAGAATCTTAGGCTCCAGGGACCAGGGTGTGGAGGTTCCTGGGTGCTGGGGCACGACTTGGCCTCATGTGGGTAGGGGAAAAGTGGAGACAAAAGCAGGCTGTGGATTCCGTGAGGCAGACACACAGCGAGAAGAGCTTGAATTGGAAAGACAAAGCAGGATCTGAATAAGCCAAGTACAGGGGAACACTAAACGAGGGTGAGGGGGCAAACACCTCAACTCTACTCTAGGCATGCAGACAGCCATGCCCCTCCTCACAGGCAAGTCACAGCAGGGACATCCGGCCCAGGCAGGTGAGGAACAGGCCTGTGAGAACCAGGGGTGCTGGAGCTGGGGCTGACTTTTCCTCGGGGAGAAGTTTTGGGAAGTGTTGGAGAAGAAAGAGCCGGTGCCACAGAATCTTCGCGTTGGAAGGGTTGCCTTTGTCCCCTGTGTGGATGAGCTGATTGGCCTGGGGCTCTGAGTGGAGCCTGTGAGGGCTGGACATTTTACGTCTGCCTGGTGACATCATCTTGCCCCTGCCTGGTGACATCATCTTGCCCGTGGTGTCCATCAGCGTGGCTGCTGCAGGGCCCTCATGCTGGGAAAGGGGCTCAGTCTTTCAGGGACCCTGTGCAAGTGACTCTGGGCGATGGCAGTTTTGACAGTGGCTGCTTCCCTTGTGTCCCTGCCTCTGGCCCACTCCCAGGAGCTCAGATCCAGTGGAGAGGCCCTCTGGAGGTCCTGCTCTCCAGGTTCCAGTTCTGCTTTCAGGGTCTGTCACAAAGCCTGTGCCATTCAACTCACCTGAGGGCCATTTTTTATCCTCCACCCATCTCCCACCCCTGTCTCCCTCGCCACTTGTCCCCTCAGTGATCATCTATTGAACGGCCGCCAGATCGATAGCATAGGGCTGAATGTCAGGGCATGGCATGAAAGTCAGAGTGGGTCTCGGTCTCGTCAGCACTCAGCCAGGGGAGGCCTCGGAGAGCAGAGCAGGGGCGATGATTAACTTAACATTGGTTTGCCTTAATGTGTGTCCTAGAAATATAGTCAGCACATCACAAACATGAGGGCATGAGTGAGACCACACAAAAAAGCCAGTTTAGAGTCCACCTAAAAGTGGCAAGCAGTGTCACCAGCAGTACACGTAGGGCATCCGGGACTGGAGGCAAAGGCGCCTGGTGTGTGGAAGGCTGCAGGAGGGCCAAGTGGACACGGCCAGAGCGAGGAAGGTGGGGCCAGCCTCAGGATGGTACAAACAGAATGGAGGAGTGGACAGAAAGCGATCACTTCCCATGCACCCAAAGCTTTGTGGACCAAGTGACATTCTGTGGACCAACGAGGCTGGAAAGACCCATCGGACTGTGTGTGTGGGGCGGGCAGGGGACATTTCTGGAAGAGTGGTTGTCAAGGCACCAATCAAGTTCTAAGCACAAAGCATGTATGGCGTTCTGGAGACAGGGACAATAGCACCGCCTAGCAAGCCCCCATTGGATCCTCTCTGTCCTCTTTTTTTTGTCTGTAACAGCACCAGAGTGGACACTTACAGCCTGTCCACCCTCCTTCTGGGGAGGGAACCTAGCTTCCTGTATGTGGCTCCCAACTTTCATGCCATCTTGGTGGGACTTCCAGTTGCAATGTCTACCTGTGTTCTATGACCCACTTATTGCTTTGAAGGCAACTTTAAATTGACTTGTCTTTTTAAAAAAAATGTAGTGTCACCCAAACAGTACTCTCTGTGAGGTGCTAGCTACATGTCTGCCACAAAGGTGCCAACGTCTGCAGTTGGAGAGCCACGAGGTTGGACAGAGGAGCAGGGCAGAGGGCAGAGTTTGGGATACACATTTGGGGCACAAGGAGCCAAGCGGAAGTCCCAGCTGGACTGGAGGGGGTGGAGCAGGCGGGGCTCAGGGGGATGAGGCTGAGGAGGGCTGTGGCTCGAGGCCGCAGGCGGGTGTGGACGGGGACAGAGTCTGCAGTCTGGGGTGCTGGAGTGGCGGAGGTTGTGTGCGGGCAGAGGTCATAGTTCAGTTGGTCTAGTCAGCTGTGTCTTGGCGAGTTCCAGGGACAGCTCACAGTGGACTTCCCGACGAAAGGCCACACTTTCCTTCCAGATCAAAATCACTGTTTGCTCATCTTGCTGGAAACACAGACTCCGGGGCGGCGTTGGGCTCCTGTTTCTGAGCAGCTTTCTCTGGTCCTGCTGTGGGGTGCGCCCAGGTACACACCATTCACATCTCGTGTCCTCAGACACAAGTCTGGCTTTGCGTGTGCCAAGTGATGGCTGTGGCATTAGCCTTTGTCTGCTCGCGCAGGACAAGGAATAGCAAAGCTGAGCTCGTGGAGGTGGGTAGAGATGAAGTGGTCAGTGGCGAGGGAGACCTGGCCGCATGCCAGGAACGTAGAAGCTGCTAGCGAACACCTGCGAAGCGAATGTACCACGCGGATTCTTCCTCAGCGGGCTGCTGCTTGCACGTAGGGTAGACAGCCCGCACGCGAGAGCAGGCACAGCGATTTCCTTCCGCCTGCAGGAGGCTTAGCATTCCGCAGGTTCTGGGCGCGTGTGGCTTGGTAAGTGCACCAAGCAGTGCATGAGTGGCCGTGTGCATGTGGCAGAGGTCACCCACTGAGGGGACTACCCATTGGCTTCTCTCTTTGCTGCACCTGGCACAGCTGAGATACCACCAACTTGAGGCCAGTGATGTAGACAGGGCCAGGCCAACTCCCTGTCCTTCTCTTTTAGAAATATAAAGCTCGCCTTGAGCTGCTCTAACAACAGGAAGTAGCCCTAACGCTTCTGCCAACAGTACAGAGCCCAGGTGAGCCCTGCCACACTGGGTACAAAGTGTACATCAGTCCCATTGCTGTGGGGATCTGGCACTGTCCACCTCTGTCCTTGAGGGCACAAGCCCTAGTGGGGAAGAGACAGACACTGTGGGCTGGGAACCACAGGAGGCCAGCGTGGCATATCCCTGCCACTTCATTGCTGTATGATTTTTGAACATAAGCATGTAGCCTCTCAGCGCCACAGCGTTTTCTGCGAATGGAGACAATAAGACCCAGGTAAGGGTTGCTTGGAGGATGGAATGATGAAGTGCGCAGAAAATGCCAGGCACTAAGTAGTTGCTCAGTAAGTTTAGTTCTCTCTCTCCTAGGTATTCCTACTGATAATGCTATTTTTTCTGTTATCTTCTTTAAAATAAATGCTCACTCTTAAAATTTTTGATGGCCTAGTTTACCAGGGAATTCCTAGAGGCAGACACAGCTGAAAGAGTATAGAGGTTTATGATGCAGAAAACCCCTCAGCATAGGGTAAAGTATTGCTTTGATCCCACTATCAGCCTGCAGGAACTAGTGTAGCAGTCCTTCCTTGTCTGTGGTTTTGCTGTCCATGGTTTCAGTGGCTGGGGCCAGCTGCAGTCCGAAAACGTGACATGCAAATTGTAGAAATGAATAGCTCACAGGCTTGAAGCTGCTCTCAGCTCCGAGCAGTGTGATGCAACCCCGTGGCACTCAGCTCCATCCCACCAGGGCCTGCGAGTTGTTTCTGGGTCTAGTGTGTGTGTACCGTGCAGACTGCCCATTGCTTAGGCACTTTGGGCCCAGGTCAGCCCTGAGTCACCTAGGGCCCGGGTCAGCCCTGAGTCACCTAGGGCCCGGGTCAGCCCTGAGTCACCTAGGGCCCGGGTCAGCCCTGAGTCACCTAGAGCCCGGGTCAGCACATGGACCTTCCGGAACCACAGTGCTTGGGTGCAAGCACTCCTTATGGACTTAGTCATGGCTCCAAAGGCTCTGAGGAGGCAGGCCAGAAGTTTATTACAATCTATTTTTATAATTGTTCTATTTTATTATTATTTCTGGTGGACTCTTACTGTGATTAATTTATAAATCAAACTTTATCATAGGCATGAACATATAGGAAAATACATAGCATATATAGGTTTTGGGACAATCCATCATTTTGGGCACACGCTAGGAGTTTGGGGGTACATCCTTAAGGATAAGGAAGGGACTACCATACCTACTCTTAAATAATAATCTTGAATAACCTTAAATTCCATTTCTACTCCCTGTTTGAGAACCAGGAAAGCATGCAGAAACCTAGTCAAAATATGCAGAGAAGTGGTACATGAGCGTGTAATTCAGCTTTGTAGAAAACATGTCTAAGGGAGATGATGCATTTATGGAATCAGAGGGTGCCAGAAAGATCTAGAAGTTTCTAAATTACCATTAGCCTCCCTAAAAGTTCATCACTGGGGAGCATAGGACTCCCCCAGCTGCTGGAGGTTGGCTTTAAAGCTGGAAAAGCAAGCTGCGATTTTACTCACGCTGGAGCTGCTTTGCTGAAATTGGGTCCTTATTGTTAAGTTAGAAAAAAATTCCAGTGGAACTTTAGGAGGTTTTTTTCTCTATTATGTAAGATTACTGCACTCAGTTTGATGAGAAATGAGCACTAAAGGCTTTCAACAATTTTCTAACAGGGCTAAAATTCAATTCTAACAATAGTCCGCATGCAATTGGGAAGGAGGGACGTGTTGCCTTCCCTGGCACTTGGGACGTAGCTCCAGGCTTCCGGGCCCTGCTGAGCTGTGTCCGGCCCAGTCCGCTTGTTGCTGCCAGCAAACATCTCCCTGAGTGCCCGGACTCCTCCTGCCTCACTTAGGATTGGCTCGGTGTGCGGGGCTGGAAGGACACGGAGGTTCCCACATTCTGGCACCAAGATAAGAGCACGTACGTGTTTTATGATACCTTCTAGGGTAAGTCATTATTATTGCTTTCGTTCATTATCTTTCTTGTCTTAACAACCCAGCCACTGGATTTGAAACTCCACATGGAGATAAATGCCGGAAACACTTACTTATTCCCTAATTCATCTCAAGGCCGTTTTCGCCTCCAGCCCAAATGGAAACCCACAGCTTTGGGTGAAAGAGCAGAATGCTTTCAGGTGCCCATGAAGGTTTCTGAAGCCAGGGGTGGGGATCCTGTGAAGTCCGGGTGCAGGGGCCTTGTCCTGCTGTAGATGCCAAGAAATGTCTTTATAGAACTCGCAAAGGAGTAAGTCTTTCTGACTTCTCCTTGTAAAAACTGTGCTGTGTGCAGGGCTATCTGGATGGATGGAGTTGTGGATGGTCTATTTTGTGCAGCTGAATGTACATTATGACAACCAAAGGGGATGCGTCCTAGCAGCAACTGCCAGCCTGTGCTTATTACAGACCCAGAGGCCTGGTGGCCTGGCCAGTGTTCGAGCTCTTGCAAACCCATACAAAGGACTGCGGTACCTCTGAGTGGCCCATGGAGAGAGAGGATGTTTTCCCTATAGTTTCTTTCCTTGTTCCTTGCATTTTACAAACCCCTTTTATGTTTGTAAAAGTCACATATGCATTCAGCAGTGGGAACTTTACAATACAAGAGTGAAGTTAAAATTAAAAATTACCATGAATTCCAGGAGCTTGAATGAGCCACTCCTGATCTGGGCTATTTTAAAAATTCAAGGCCTTCTCTGTACATGACTTGTGATCATATACTTCACAGCTTGGATACCCTGCTTTCCCTACTTCAGCTTATCAGGAATGATTTCCCCCAACTTTAAAATTCTTATAAAAGTTTTCATCACTACATATTATTCCATATGATGGCTGCTCCAGGGTTTATTTATGTCACCTGCTATTGTTGGACACTGAATGTGCTTTCTTTCATTCTGCTTCCATAAATAAAGCTTCAGCATGTAGCTCTGTGCATAAATCCCTGTTTCTTCAGGACATAAGCTTTGGCACCATTTCTGATGACTTCTTTGAGATAGATTTTTTTGGGTAGAATTACTGTTATGGAAGCATACAGCTGCTTGAATAGAATTGATACATAATGCAACGTGTCCTTCAGGATGTCTGAACCAGTCTGCATTCCTGACCTGTGTTTTAAGGCATTATCTGACAGAATGTATTTTCTTGCCTCAAGCATGTGGCCCTATTTAAAGAGACAACAACCTAGCTGAGAAAGCTCTTAACAGCCTTTCCATTTGCACCTAGGAAGTGGGGAGGGGGCTTCACCGTGCAGGCAGGTGGCTCCAGAGAGGTGGGATCGGCTTCCTGGGCTGCCCTGGTGCATCCTTTCCCATCCTACAGCAATGTGGCCACAGGCTGTTTTTAAGTAGTAGTATGTGTGACCCAGCAAGTTCCCTGAAGGATCTGTATCTCTCTCACTTCCTCTGCCCCTCTGCCCCTCCTTCCATCTGTGGTTGGAAGTTCCAGAGTGTCACCTGGTCAGCCCCATGGTTCATTCTAAAGACTGAACATGAGAGGGGACATTGTTGTGTGTGAGACCAAAGGCATGTGGGCACCACCTCGGAACACCTTCCAGCCTGGTGGGGAGATGAGAAGTACTCTCACGGGCAGGGAAAGCATCTCTTCCCTCTGGACATGGAGGTAGCCACATTGCTCAGCTTCCTTTGCAGCTAGGCAAAGGTGTGGGAAAGTGCGTAAGAGTGATAGTGTCACTTTGGGACCTGGGCACAAAACTTCCTCAAGATCCTCCTTTCTCTCTCTTCCTCCCT
>NW_004524847.1:1679859-1733772 GCF_000260255.1 Octodon degus | reverse complement strand
GAAGAGGGGAAGCAACAGGAGCAGAGGCCATGGTAAGATTTCATATTGAAAAGTACTTGAAGCCTCTCCTTCCAGGGTGCTGAGCAGTGGGTTGCTGGCCATGGTGCTGAACAGGGGATGTAGCGTGTTAGGGTGTACTGAGGGAAAAGCCGGGATGCGGTGGGGAGCCTCAGGTGAGCTGCCTTGACTCAGAGGCAGAGGGGCACTGGATGTGTTGGTGAGCCCAAGCAAGGACCTGGGCGCCCTAGTTTTTTTTTTTTCTTCAATCTCACACAGGTCAAAAGGCTGTTCTGTCACCTGTGTGGGAAGAACAGCTATGCAGGGGACATAGCCCATGACCAGGCGTGGCCTCTGTGACTAGCACACAGGGTGATGCACTGGACTGAAAGAACTAGGGAAGGAGATGTGGAAACTGGCTGCTAAGGAAAGAAGTGAATCGGATGCTCCATCCGCCATCAGGCTTCTCTACGCAGCCTCCTGATGATTCCTTTTGGCTGTGCTCTTGCTCTTTGGCTTCTAGACATCTGGACCCAGAGTGTCTCACCTTCTCAGGGACTGAGTCTTCCTATTCTGGCTCAGTAGCTACAGCCGTCATAGAAGTAAGGCTTGACAAAATGAGTTATTATCCAGCCTGGCTTCTGCTGCATGTGTAACCTGCAGCCGAGATACCTGCTGGTGGAGCACTGACATGGCTGTCTCAGGAGGGATGTGAAAAATGTCCCTCAAAATCCCCCAGCTTGGAGCTCTGCATCCTGAGAGTCTCGACTCTGCTCTTTGTGGGGAATAATATTGTTTTGTTGAGAAGGGGAAGAGGGTGTAATTAGATTCCTCTTAAATGTTACATTCATTCTTGTTAATCAAAAATTAGTGGCTCTTAAAAAAATAAACACAACTCAGCTCCCCAGGAAGCTGATAGCAATTCCCATGGCCTGTTTAATTACACAAAATGAAACAAAGCATACTCTTCTGCTTCTCGCCTGTAGAGCTAACAAGATAAAATATAATGGTGGCCATGTTTGGGCGTGGGATTAAAGGTGAGCTTTAATTTGCATCTTTCTTCTGTTCTCTGTTTGCTAATTTTTTTTAGCAATGAGCATGGATTGCTCATGAAAATGCAATGAAATAACTAAAGAAGGCTCTGTAAGATAACATTCGAAAACCCTGTAAACAACAAAAGTACTTGTTCCAGTTCCAATTCTCTTTCTTCTCTTCAGAAGCAGCTAGGGCTGTTGGTTGGGTATTTGCCTTCTGGACTACTTCACAAATATCTTCCAGTTTTATTAAAAATCCTGTCACCTTGGGAACATTGCTTTTAGTCATTTGCCTGTTTTTCTTTTTCTCAGAAGGAAGGTCTTGTCTTATTTTTACTATGCCCTGACAACAATGCCTATGATACATTAGGTGCTTATTAGATCACTTGGTCATCCAACCTATGAGAAGATACGGGCAGTTTATAGGGCACTGTTAAGACCACCACAGTCTTCCTTTGGCTTTCTGTTATTTCTCCATCTGCTAAAAGGGAGCAAGAACCTCTTTGGGGGCTAGGGCTGGGTAGAAGTGAACTGTTCTGCAGAAGGTCACTGGCTCTGCTCTTACGGGACAATGGGGATACAGAGAATGGCATAGTTGAGCCCTCCAAAGTTATGTTGAGGGAAAGAAGCCACATGAAGAAGACACACACTGTGATTGAATTTATATAGAACTAGAGAACACACACTATTTCTGCAGGGACAGAGGCAGATCAATGGGGTGCAGAAAGGAAGGGGCAGGGGAGGGGGAGATCCAATGGAGGCATTTCCAGGCGTTAGAAATGCCTGCTCTCTAAGCCATGGTGATCAGTTCATCAGAACATGTCACGCTGTACCTGGTGAGTAAGGTTTAGCGCATGTCCATCCTGTCTCCATAAAGCTGTTGCCAAAGGGTGGCAGGGTCTTGGGAGAGGCAAGGAGCCCACATATGGCCAGGGTGGGATGAGCACAGAGGGCAGGGATGGCGGGGAGAGTTTACAGTGGGGCATGCTCAGCTGGAAGCCATTTGGGAGGTGTAGATACCCTTCCTGTGCACTCAAGCGCTCCAGGCACATGATCCTGACCATGCTGGTGAGTGTGCGGGCAGGTGTGTGTACTGAGAGTGTGCTCCAGAGGGGGCTGAGGCAAAGGGCATGGGGGCCCACACGAGAGCTGGGTAGAAGCGCTGGGTCTTCGCCAACCCTCTGGACTTTGGTAAGTCTTGGGGAAGATTCTGGGCTGGTGTGAGGCATGGAACAGGATGTGCTGCTGGCCTGATTGGGTCCCCAAGGGAGACAGTTCTGAGCTGATGATGGGGAGCTGCCTCCACACTCAGTGGTTGTTTGTTGAAGTAATCTGGGACCATTCGTTTGATTTGTTGACAGAGCACATCTCCTCTGACGGTGAGCACTGGTGACACAGCCACGGGCTGATGGAGGGGCTGTCACTGGCTGAAGTCACTTTTTGCCTGGCTGGCATGTCTCCCAGCACCTGTGGTGAGGGTGCTGTGCTTCGCAAGCCTTGCCTTTGAAGGCACTTGTGGTGAGGCTTGCCGTATCAGATGGTGACACAGCTGCTGTGGCTGAAATTCAAGCCATCCCCAAGGTGCTCACAGCATGGTGGCGCACAGACAGATGCAGACTCGAGACAGAGGGACAGCTGTGCAGTGGGGCAGCAGGCTGAGACCCCTAGCCCCCTTCCTGCCTGGTAAACAAAGTTTTCCTGGAATGCAGCCGTAGCTGCCCTTTGCTGTGGCAGTTCCTGAGCTACAATGATGGAGACAGAGACTGTGGCTCATGCAGCCACCACTCCCTATCACGTGACCTTCCTGGTAAGCCCACTGACCCCCACTGTGAGGAAGCCCCTACTGTACAGGCCAGGAAAGAAGCTGTGAGGGCAGTAACAGGGTCTTGACCTGCCTGTTCGCAAACCAGGTCCCGGCTGGACCAGCAGGGTGGGCTAGGGCTGGGTCTTCCTTGTGCTGCCTGCTTGAGCTAGGAGAAGCTGCAGCATCCTGTGGGGAGCCCTCTGACCCCAGGAAGGCTGCTGCAGATGCACGCATGTTCCTGTCGCTTTCCAAGGCAGCCAGAGCCCAGCAGGCCCCTGACCAACGCCACCTCTCACGGTTGCCTTAGGCAGGTCGGCAAGGCCCTCTCCGGTGGGGAGAGAGGACGGGGAACACAGCATCTTCTTTTGTTTCCCCAAGCCCAAGGGGGGCTCAAACCAGGAAACAGTGTCAAGTAATAATTAAATGAAGATATTTAATTAGCTTTCATTTTGCACTGTTTATTAAAGTTGGACCCTGATGGAAATCTCTTTTCATCCTTCACAAGGAGATATTATTACTGCCTGAGTGGGACTCAGTATAATCTGATGTTTGGTTAAAGATTATCTCTGAGCTGGCTGTGGTGGTATACAACCTGTAATCCTAGCCCTCTGAGAGGCTGAGCCAGGAGGATTGCAACTTTGATTCCAGCCTGAGTAATATAGCAAAACCCTGTCTCAAAGTTTAAAAAAAAAGGCCTGAAGCTGTAGCTCGGTGAAAAGTCCTTACATTCAACCCCCAGTACTATAAACCAGTTACTTAACTCACTTTGAAAATTATTCACCTGGGGCTGGTGAGATGGCTCAGTGGTCTAAAGCTCCTACTTAGAGCAAGCTTAGCAAATCACAGGGACCGCGGTTCAATCCCCAGCACCACATGCCAGCCAGCCCTCGCCCCCTGGTGAGCTGAACTGGCCACACACACACACACACACACACAAATAAATTTTAAAAAAAATTAAAAAAAAAAGAAAATTATTCACCTATGGTTCATTCATTCATCAAGTTAAAATGTATTGAGCACCTCCTATGCTGTGGGCACTATGCAAGAGCACTCCCCGCCCTCCAGGGGCCGATAAGCCCAGCGAGGAGAGCCGGGGAGCGAGCAGAGCGGCACTTGCAGGGCTCGGGAGCCAGGTGTTGAGGTCGCCAGTGTGGAGCCATTGCTCCTGGGTGAAATACGAGCCGCCAGCTTCGGGCCACCACACTTAGGACAGACAGTGGATCAGAACACACCCTTGCTTTGTGTGTGTGCTTCAGTTCAGAAACTACTGATTTGCAGTGTCGCCCCGAACCCGAGGCCAACAGCGCCCTAACTCACGCCTGAACAGAGCCTATGTAACACCCATATTTGCTCCATAAGGCACAGCCCAGCTTTGCCGGTCTCAGGGACACAACGCAGCATGGTGCTCGGCCCTTTTGCAAGGTGGAAACATGAGTAACAAGCACAAAATGGCGCGCTGTGTTTGCCCCTACCAGTCCCTCCAGGAGCCTGAGACACAAAGCTTGCGGATGAAAGGGCGAGCAGCACTGGGACAGACCAAGCAGCAGCCCGGGCAGCGATGGTGAAACTGGCCCGGCGCTCAGTGCCAGCTCACAGCTGCTCCGCACGCGCGCGCGCTGTGGGTTTGCCACCACTGGCCCAGGTGGCGAGATGAAGCTGGTACAGAGCCAGCCAAGGATCGCAGGAGCTTACAGAGACGTCGGAGCGGGGCTCCCTCTGTGCACCTTGCCAACGTCTCCTCTGGCAAGTTAAGAAAAACAGTGCTTCCACGTCACTAAGTTCTCGGCCATCAGCACATCCGGGTTTGGTCTGACTCCTTCTCCCTCACTTGCAGCGCAGGACTCCCTCGCCCCTCCTCCGCCCCTGGGCCGGGCAGGGCAGCACGCAGGAGCCGCGTGAGGCCAGGATTCTGGATCCCGTACCAGCTGTGCTCCTCACTCGCCTCTTCTCTCTCACTGTGTTCTGACTCTCCTTCATGCTCCCTATTCTGTTCTCTTCACTGCGTGCACGTGTTGTGGTCTAGTTTTCTTTAATCAGGGATTTCTCTTCATTTAACCTCCAGTCAGGCTGTGTGTTTCTGAAGGTGGGACAGGGGTGGTGGTGGTCACACTTTACCCTGGTGTTAGAGTTTGGGGCTGAACTATGTCCCAAGTGTTCATTTGTTGGAGCCTGGGGTCCCTGGCTGGGGCGCCACTGGGAGATGGAGGAACTTTTAAGGGTTGGGTCTAGAGGGAGGGCGCTGGGGTCACACCCTGGAAGGGGATGCTGGGTCTCTAGACCTATCCCTTAGCTCTTTTTACCTCCCTACTTGCCCTGAGGTGAGCACTTTTGCCTGCCTGTGTTCCTGCTGTGAGGGGCTGCCACAGGCCCCGAGGATGTGGGGCCAATGAACTCCAAACTGTGAGCCACCTGGCTCTCTTCCTAGAGGATTTTCCCCGGGGCCTGCTAGTCTTGCAGAGCTGGCTGTCCTTCACAGACAGGATGTCTCCCTTGCCTCGTCCGCTGCTTGCCAGCTTAGGCCTGGCAGAGAGCGTCTTCCACGCAGCATGTGTTTGGCTGAGCTCACTTCCATCCTTGGACGGGTTGTCCGGGGGCCACGGAGCACTTCTGATCCCATCCTTTTGTTTCTCAGAAGAAGATCTAGGTTCAGAGTGCAAAAGCAGCCCGGGCCAGCTGTGTCCTGTGGAGCCAGGTTGGAGCTGGTCGCAAAAGGCAGTGCCAACCCTGCTTTACTTACAAATGTGCTCCTTAGCTTAGAGTGGGGTTTTGCAGCAATCTGATTTTAAAAATACACTGAAATATATCTTGATGGTTGAGTTTTCACCTAAAGTGCCCAAGACAAATGCCTGGCTGGTCTCACCTTCATCACTCTGGCCCTACAAGGCCTTGAGCGGAGCTCCTGCCCCCGCCCGACAGGTCACCTGGAGCCACCCAGCCCTGCCCGTCCAGCTGCTCCTCCTGCTCTGCAGCCTCCTCAGTTGCGACTGCCGTATGGACATTTACCTGGCCTCTGCCCCGTGCCACCCGTGGCTGCTCTGTGACAGCCGTGCTCTTGTGTAATTACTGAATATATAAACGTTTGTACCCACTCTGCAGAGGACTGCTGGGGAGAGGTGCAGTGTATAAGCCTGCCTGGGTTGCTGCACGTGCTTGGGAGGTTCACATTTGAGAAGGATTTGGAGTGGACGCTGTCCCTCTTGGCTGCCCACAGCCCCTCTTCAGTCCACACAGCCTGCCTTGTGGGGGAACCTGTTGCATGCAACGTGGGCGAGGTAGGCACAGCTCACTCCCGTCATCGCTCAGGCACAGCAGAAATGGCCATGGGCCATGCCCGTGTGTGGCAGGCTGCAGTCACGGTTATCACGGGGGTTCAGACCACCGAGCCCACTACCTTGCCCTCTCCTTCCACCTGGTGGCCGCTCCCTTCCGCAGCTTGTCGTCTGGCTTCCCGTCCATTTTGTGATGCTTGACATCAATCTGTAACTCCTGACTACACCACACCTAATACTGCCGATGCCGTTTCCCTTACTGGGGTCCCCAAATCTTGAGAGACCCTTTCCTGCTATCAGTCATGGTCTGCCTCGATTCATCACATTGCAAACAGCCAACCAGATCCTAAACTTGTTGGGGTGAAGAGTAGCCCCAGCTCATGGGGTTATCTGTACAGTATGACATGCTTTGCAGAACATCTTGAAATATTGGTCAACTGAATCCAGATGCCCAGCCCTGGAACAGTTTCACTAGCAGGAAATACGACCACATCGCATGTATGCAGTAGAAGAGCAGCAGAACCAAGCACGCCTGTCCACAGAGGGCCGACCCACAGGCCTTCGCGCTTCTATCGTCTGAGTGCAGCGTGTGCCGGTGCTCGCTGCTTATTCACAGGCCCTGGCATCCGAGTGCTGGACTGCAGGCAGGCAAGCAGCGGACGACAGCACTCACACTTGGAGCTTCTGTCTGCTCTCTTACATTTTTGGTGCCATCACGAGGCAAGGTCAGTGCCACACATGGGGCTGGCCTGGGGACCACTGCAGGGATCTCTGGGAACAGAGGAAGAAAACCATCTTCATTCTTTAGTGTAAAGAAAGAATGTTCACTCGCAGAGCCTGGAGTGTGGCCACCTGTTAGACTCTTGGATAAACGCGGCAATTGGTGAATTAAATGCTCATGGTTGGCAGACGTGCGCTCTGAGCACCTTCCTAGGCTCTCTTCGTGTTCACGGTGGCCCTAACCTGGACAGTAGTTCTCCCCATTTAACAAGTGAGGGTGTGGAAAGATCAGATGCCTGCCTGCTGTTACTCATCTGGAGGATGGATGCTGGGAACGTTCATGCAGGTGCTGTGTTGGGCTGTAGTGGAAGTCAGTGACGACTCATGAAGACGGTATCTCCCTCGCCCAGGCAGGAGGGTCCACGGACTGTGGCTCCACCCTTTGCAAGGCTCTAGAGGCCAGGGCTGCCCTTCCCAGAACGGCCGCTGAGTGACCCCCAGAGACAAGTTGTGGTCTATGTCCTGTTTTCCAGGCTGAGGGCCTCTGTCCCCCTACGATAAGCTGGGTAAAGTTAGACCAGTGAGACAGCATTCGGAGGGAAGCAAAGGCCCACGTACACAGGGAGGTGGGCTTGGAAGACTGAGATGAAAGCCCTGCAGGACGTGCCTGCACCCAGCCTCAGGCAGGTGGAGCCAGTAGGAGGAGGCCTTCTGTCAACTGGTGCAGGAGGAGCTGCCGCCCGGGAAGAGAGAACCCAGGGGCTCCCCGGGGCCGTGCCCACACTGGAGGCCAGTGGGAACTTGAGCAGCAGAGGTTTTTTGCAGTGATTAGCAGCAGTAATAGTCACCAGAGATTTATGGCCCGTGGACTCATGTTAGAGTGGAGTGCACAGTCTACTCCAGAACCCAGAAGCTGCTGCATGTGTGTGACTCTAGGTCTCCGCCTGTAGGCCTGGCCCCCTGCATGTGAGGTGCACAGCCCTTGCTGTTTCCTGAGCCTCCTCATTCCATTCTGTGCAATGGGGTGAGCATTGTACCTCACTGACAGGCTGGCTAGCCAGGGAGTGGGGGGATGGTGATGCGTGAGAAGCAAAGGTGTGCAGGACAGCGCGAGCGCCAGCAGCGCTGGGCAACTGGCCCTGGCAGTGTGCCTTTTGGGTGGCGGCCAGCGGGGTCTGACCACAAAGGGAGGCCAGCCAGATGCAGAAACAGGAACAGGGCTGAGGCCCCAGTTCTATCAGCTTTGAGGGGTCGGCTGCTCTGCCCAGGGCTTGCGTAGACCCCAGATCTGCGGCTTCCCCAGCCTGGTGCATTGTACATCGTGTCTTGTTCTTAACTGTGGTCCCAGAGAAGCAGAACATCCAGGTGCCTTGGGCTTAGTCATGCACCCCCTTTTCTTTCTGCCTTCACTGACCAATTTGGGGTCCTCAATGTCTAGGGCTCCAAATTCCAGAATGCCAAGGACACCTCTAGCTCAGATTGCCCCCAACATCCAGGCCACCACTCACCAATCAAACGCAGGTACTGAGACCGCCCCCTTCGCCCCACCCTTTGCTGGGGAGTTGCTGTTCCATGTCCCCCCAATCACCCACACAAACCAGTGAGCACCACTGTTGCCAGTGCTTCAGAACGGTGCGGCATTTGCCCACTTCCTGCTGCCCACCCTGCTCTGACCCAGCTGGAGCCTGCGCTGCCTCTCCCTGGGCCGTGCAGAGCACCCCAAGATCACGGCACGCTCTCTCTTGCCACCTACTTTTCTCTACCGCCACGCTCCTCTCACCTGATGCTCTTGGCGAAGCCCAGCCCCGTGCCTGTCCCTCTTCATTTTGCCCCTCATCCCTGCTGGGCTGCCTCGGGGCCTTCGCACACTGTCATGCCACCCTTCCTGCAGGTCCCCACTGAGACATCAGCATCCAGTGGCCTGTCCTAGCCCCTGTCTAGAGCTATGGACCTGCGTTGTTTTTCTGCTTGCTTTCTTTGCATTGAACACCAGCTACTCTGCTATTTTCCTTATTAATTTTCTTGTTTGGTTTCTCTCTTCTCCAAAGATAATCTCCAGGAGGACAGATGCTTTGAGCTATCTCTGGACGCCTAGTAAAGCACCCAGGATGTTGTAGGTGTTCCCTGGGAATGAGTGACTGAGGGAGTGGATGGGTGGGTGGCTGAGGAACCAGGCTCTCCTCACAGTGCTGGCCAGTGCCGTCCTCCGTGCAGGCCTCCTCAGGAGTCCCGAGACTGCCCAAGATCTGCTAACACTGCTAGCAGACATCGGGGAAGAGGAAATGAAGTGACGCAAAGAGCAAGCTGGGGCGGATGAGGACATGCAGGCCTTGAGAGTCACGTGACCAGACGGGCACGTGACCCACACCCCACTGTCCTTCCTTCCCAGGCCAGGAGAGGCTCTGGCCAGGCCTTAGTGACTGACAGAGATGCAGATGGAAAGTGAGCTGGCTGTGCTCCCTGCCGGACCACCTTGTGATGTGATCCTACGGGGTGTGGCCTGCTCCAGCCGCTGTGCTGCTTGCAGCCCTCTGATAGCTCAAGCGCCTTTATAAACTTTAAGAAAAAGCTGAGTAGCTCGAGCAGCTCAGAAAACACCGGACAAAACCAACACTAACTTTGCCAATACTTTCTACCCTGGTTCTGAGAATGAATTTCTCAGACTGACAAGACGGACCATCATAAACATGTTCCGGTGCAGCCAGTCTGAAAGGACACTTTCGACCCTAGAAGTCTGCCCCGGGCCGGTTGATAACAACATGTGGAGACAGATGTTAAAAAGCTGGTTGATTTGTAAACTAACCTTTCAATTGTTTAGCCCAATGGTTAGCAGCTGCTTACTTACCCAAACAGAGCACCTATGATCACAGCTAGTAATGGAAATCTTGGGCTCTGCATCATTACAAAAGCCAGGCTTCTATTCTTAGCCAGCGAGGATGTCAAGCCATGAAAAATTCAGTTGTTTAATTTATTAAACCTTGTTTCCTGGTGGCACCTTCATAACGGAAAATCTGACCACTGAAAATAAAGCCTGCTGCGCTAATATATTTACATAAATAATTAAGAATTCCACAGCAGAGTGGGCAATAAAATGTATTCTCACTATAAACTGCCAATGGAAAAGCACCACTTTAATTAAAAATTAGAAAGGCCCCATTGTAAACAACCCATTTACATTTTAAGCTCTCTGTTGACTCTACAAGAAAATGTCTTAACTCATTAAAAACAAAACAAAACAAAACAAAAAATGACCTCTCCCCAAATCCTATTATTGAGGTCAGTAACTACATTTAATTAAGACAAAGTGTTAATAATATATTTTAGTAGATGGAGACGCGTTTCTTAATTTCCCCAGGTAGACATGTTATTATCTGGCCTTTATCTTCTATTAAAATTTAAAGGGTGGGAGTCACCCTAAATTAAATTCTTAAATCTGGTTTTGAAACCTGTTTGGGCGTTTGAAGCCCTCCTTTCTCCTCAGAGGTGGTTTGCTCCTGCACTTCTGACTTGGATGCGCATGGCTCTGCAAACCCCAGTGAGGACAAGATTTCTCATTTATAAGCAAACTGATTTTGTCTTCTACTGCCAAAAACCTTAGAAAACAGAATAAAATGTCCCCCAGGCAGCCAATGATGCTTTTTGCTCTGTTTCCCCTGATTTTCTTCAAAAGGGCCCCAATATTAGATTAAACAAGATGTTAAAGAGCAGGACTTGATGAGTCACAGGAAGACCAACAAAAGACAAAACTGGCCATTATAACAAATCTTCTGGGCTGAACTGTCGGCATTCCGTGTTGCATTCTGTACTAGTGTGAGCACAGGAATGGAATCTACCACAGCGCTGAGAAGCACGGGAGTCTAAGGAGGAGGAGAAAGGAAAAGACAGGCCCACGGAAATGGGACAGAGCAGGGCGCGGCTTGCGGAGGTGTGAGTATCTAATTTGGTCTGAATCAGGTAGTCCATGTTCTAGGAACAGACAATTCGGGTTACAGCTTTGCAAGAAGCGCTGGCTCCTTAATGCACCTGTCCTGGGCCTGGGAGGTGCAGGGGCCTGCGTGTCGTCCTGCTTGGCCCCCCTCCCTCCCTTCCTCCTTCCCGGGCCCTGCACCACGACACCCTGTGCATCCGTCTCCTGGCTGGTAGGCATTAGTCAATGCTTCAAGGCCTCCACAAACAATAAGCTATTTCTGCTTCGGTACAAAACTGTTTCCATGTAGACACCCCCCGCTCGGCTGTCATACTCCATTCTATACATGTTTATTGAGCCAAACCTAGAGGCCAGGCCAAAGGCTGGGCTTGGGCTATTTTAAGATCTTAAGCCGCTAAGAAATTTTTCAGTCTTATCCCCAAATCATCAAATAGACCAGCACAAACTCGTGTTATAAATACGTATCTTCCTGCAAAACCTTTGAGACAACTAAAAATTTATTGAGGTGTCTACAAACTTGGCTCTCACAATTATTTGGCTATAAGCAATAGTTCACTGATTATTGCCCGTGACTCTCCAGTACCTGCTCAGACATTCTTGCGAGGGGGCACGGGCGTGTGCAAATACAAAGGTATGTTTTCTGCGAATACTTACCTTTCTAAGGTTGTCATGTTACCATGAAAAGTTAGTCTTTGTTAATTTCTGGTTTTCCTCCTGTCACCCTTCCCTCCCTCCTCTCCTCCCTGAGAGTGTCATCCTCGGCAGTGTAAGTTCCCGACTTCAGGACCGCACACATGTGCCCTAGAGTCTTCTAGGTGGGGCAGCCTGTCACTCGTGGATGCACCCTGTCAGGCCCACGGTGGGCCCTCAATAAAGACCACTGAGTGGGTGGAGGGAGGAGCGACTGGATGGCTTTGTCCTGCGCAGCTTCACAGCACCATAGTTAGTCAGCCCAGCAGCGATTAGTTTGACTATGGACAATCTGATATCAGCTGTTGTGGTTTAGGTAAGCGGAGGTGTTGACACCTGGCCCTCAGCTCTGGTTCTGTTGTACTGGGAGGTCCTGGAGGAAGTGAGGTCGCTGGGGCCTGGCCTGAGGGAACGCTGGGGCCTTGGCGCTTTCCTTTCTTCTTTTTTGCTTCCTGGCCACCCTGAAGTAAGAAGGTTGCCGCATCATGCACCCCAGCTGTTGTCTGTTGCCTTACCATAGGCCCAAAGCCACCCGGCCACAAGATTGTAGCCTGTCACTTCTGAAACTATGAGCTGAAATAAACCTTTTTTCATTTTAAATTGTTTTGTCTCAGGTATTTTGTTATAGTAATGGAAATCTAAAACACATATGACACACTTTCATTAAAAATCTGTTTACTCTATCATTTTTTTATTAAATCGAAAGGTTCCAACCGCATGGCAGAAGCTGCTAGCTACCTCACAACATCCATTCTTCCTTGGTAAAGAACCTCACTTTTAAAAGCTGGCACACTGCTACCCAGTTAAATGCCTGTATTCCCACTATCTTTTGTAGCTGAGTGTGGTCATATGACCAATTCTTGCCAGCAGGATTTACGTAGAAATATGATTGACTTTTAGAAAATCTCTTTTTAAAAAAAAATCTATTTTATTTATTTATTTATCTATCTATTTGGTACAGGGTCTCACTATGCAGCGTGGCATGCAGTACTAGGGACTGAACCCGGGTCCTTGTGCTTGCCAGGCAGGCGCTTAGACTGCTGAGCTATCTCCTCATCCCCTAGAAAATCTCTTCACAAGACAGGAAACATTCCCTTCTTCCTGCTCTTCCCCATCCTGCTGTCTAGAATACAGATGTGAAGGCTGGAGCACTCGCAACCATGGAAGACCAAGAGGCGAGAGCGCACCAGCCTAGAAGTGCAAGAGCGGCAAGCAAGGGGGACCCCGGCAGCGCTGCGCCTTTTCTGAACAATTGCTCTTCCCGCTGTGCTCACCCAGACCAAATTCCCGCAGATGCTGTGCTTCATGCACACTCACAGGCCCCCGGACGAGTGACCCTGTCCAAAACATGTCAGGAAACAGACACGCTTTTACAGGGCGGGACACCATCTTTCCTTAACACGTACCTATGCACCGGTAGGCAGGAGCCTCTCTGCCAGGGAACTGTCTACTCCAGAACCTGGACGCGATGAGTCCTGTCTGAGAAAACGCGTGAACTAGGAATTGCTACTTGGTTGCATCCACAGCTCTCTGCTTGTCGAGAGCTGACGCAGGTGCTCTGAGGCCGCTTGCGTGTCTTGGCTGTTGGCTCCGAACTGGAGGGTCTGGGGCAAGGCTTGTCCCGCCGATGCTGCCTGCTGGTGCAGGGAGTTGAAGAGGCGCAGGCACTGGCACGCTAGCGCGGGCTCCCCCAAGCTCTGCTTCCTAGCAGTGATTAGCCAACAAGTGCCGTGCGTGTGCCGGCCCTCCTGAGGGGTCCTAACAGGTCCTACGGAGGTGGGTGATAACTACTTGTGTCCCTCAAGGGCCATCAACCCTGACAGCTGAGGCACCCCTGACCACCCCGGACACTGAGAGGACGCGGCGTGAGGGCCGCTGCCTCAGGCCAGGCCAGTACCTATGTTAGCCTGGCATGCAGAAGGCTTTCTAACCAAGACACCAATTGAGAAGTTGTAAAACCAGACAGAAATGTGACTGTCTAGATGTCACCCAGAGGCATTCCCAGTATGGGCACTTCCGCCCCGGCGAAGCATTTCCAGTGATCTCCAGGAATTACAAAGACATAGAGATGCATTCAACAGTGTAGCTGCAAACATGTTCCCGATCTTTTTTGTTTAGTTGCAAACAACTGGAAACACTGTAAATATTCAAATGAGCGGACCCATTTCACGAAAGCGAGAATCGGAATTCAGTGGATCCCTGTAACCCAGAGCACAGCGTTCACCGCTGTGTGGGCAGCTGCGCTCTGTTACTGGGAAGTAACAGTGGCGGCTCCAACGTGCTGTTGGCTCATGGTGATTAAAGATGGGCCCCATCGTGCACATGAGGGCGCTGTCCCCTCGGTGTTCCAGGGAACTTCCCGGCTGGGGGAGGACAGATTCTTTATCCTCACTCTGCTCTTAAATGCCTCCTTGAGTTTCTTCCATGACCAATCTCCACTTTGTAGTAAGGATAAGAAGACACAAGTCATTAGACGGAAGCAATTCACCTGCCCCACGGCCACTGCTGTCCGTCTTGATTTGGTGGCAAGCCCAAGGTGACAGGTTGTTACATGGGTCTTGGCGCTGCAGGCTGTCAGGGAGTGATTCCTCTGATCTGGGCGTCTCCTGACTTGGGGCTGCGGGCTGTGTGGGGATCAAGGCGCTTCTGCTACCTCAATATCCCAGGTGGCAGAGCAGTGCCCTTTCCACGGCCGAGAGGAGACTGCTCATCGCAGAGGCCAGGCTTGGCAGCAGCTCCCGAGTTTTGTGGGGGCGGGGGATGGGGAAGGGCTTTCTCATGCTGACCACGGAAGGCATTACCATGGGGGAGCAGGGGGTGCTAGACTCAGGCAAGCCCGAGCCTCTCCCAGGACGGGCTCAGATTGGAGAACTTGGGGCACTGTGGGAGATTAAATGGAAGATGGGACTGGAGCCGAGACCCAGGGACCCTTGGAATGGATATAGGTAGAGATGGGGGAGAGGGAGGGAGACAGGGAGAGAGAGAGGCAGAGGGAGAGAAAGAAAGAGGAGGAGGTGGAGGGGAAAGAGGAGAAGAGGGGGAGAGGGAAGGGACAGGAGTGCAAAAGAAGACTAGGAGGGTGGAAGGAAGGAAAGGCAGAGAGGAGGAGAGAGCAGGGTAGGGGCAGAGAAAAAGAGGAATGGTTAGGAAGGGAAGAGGTACAGGGACAGGTGAAGCAGTGGGAGGTGGGAGGACCACGGGCGGGGCCAGGGGGCCCAGGAGAGGCGCAGAGTCACTGGAGACACCTCCAGCTCCGTGCGCCTGGCGGCAAGGCTCCCTGCAGAACACGGCCAGGACTCAGGATTGTCAGGACTGGCGGGGTGGCGGCTGGGCCAGCCTGCGCCCATTCTGTACCGAGTCAGCTATATTCAGGCTATCCTTGAAAACAAGGTGAGAGTTCCCAGACGCGGTTCCTCCCTCTTCCAGTGCCAGCTCCCCAAGCACAATCAAAGTACTGGCAACAGCGCAGCTCAGGGGGTCACTGCGCCTGCCTGAGAAATCCAGGGGCCAAGAGAAGACCATGAGAAAGCCACTGCTTCGCCGGGCTGTCCAGGTGGCCCTCTCACTCTATGCTCACACAGACCCCACCCCCAGGACTTTTCAGTGTGCAGGAGCAAAGGGGGCAAATCCTTGCCGGAGTTCTCAGGACTGTGGCCCTCCAGTCAGGGCCAGTGCCATCCTCCCTGCCTGCAGTGGAGAACCTGTGGGGCAAAGGAGGGCAGGGAGGGACCAAAGCATCTTGACTTCAAGACCACTCCGCTCCAGGACTGGCCCATCCTCCTGCTGTTTGGGGACTGTGACCCTCCCCGCTGGCTCGGCACCAACTACACCTAGTACTGGTTGGACTCTTCCCAGGGAGGACACAGCTCTTTCTGCAGGGAGACTGGCTGGGTGCTGAGGTGGCCTCTTTTCTCTATGGACACAGGTACAGCTGAGGGTAGAACGAGGCTGGGGAGAAGCAGAGTGGGGGACCCTGGCACCAGCGCCTGGGCTCCGGGGTGTTGGTGCTGGGCCATGACTTGCTGACTGGGGGACTGCACAAGGCACTCTGGCACACGTCACCTGTGATGGTGGCCACACCTCTGAGGACTGGACTTCCGGAGAACAAGGAGCTCTGTAGACACCACAGCTGCAGCTGCCCTGTCTCACCTCTAGTCATGGGCAGGGGCTGCTGACCACCTTCTCCTCCACCTCCTCCTTCCTCTGCACTCCTGAGGAACGGTGGGGCACCTGTGCCCGCCAGCTCCTGTGCCTCAGAAGCGGATCTTTCGGTCCCTCTGTGTCCTGGGTCTTACCAGCCCTTCTCCCCTCCAGGTGGGGTCCATCTGGTACCTCCATTTGTGGGAAGAATACTTGTTTCCTATACCACCAGGCTCTGTGTGCCAGAGCTCTGGGGCCTGTCTGAGTTTGCAACATGGACTCAGCCAACATGCATCTGATCGGGCTGGTACCAGGCCTACTTCCCAGCCTGCGATCCCTGGACCTCCACTCCGGGACCCCTCAGTCTCAACACCACAAGTCTGTACCAAGATTTTGCTCCAGCACAGCAGGAGTGAGGGTGACAGGCTGGGTGAGTGGTGAGGAATAAAAGGCAGGCGGAGCTGGCCTGCTCTCCCTGGGAACCTTGACACGCTAGCCTTTCAGCTCTTGTCTGGAGCCCCAAGGACATGCTGGTTCCAGTGTGAGCACGCATTCTTCTACCCTATAAATGACCCATCATCTCACCCATCACATTCCCCCACCCTGGCCTTAGAGAACCTCAATGGACTCGGCTCCAGCTCTGTCCCCTCAGTGGGGCCCGGAGCCTGTCCCGTATACCCTCTTCCATCCCTGGCAGCATCTCACATGGTGACAGCAATGGCAGCCCAGGGCTGAGCAGCAGCAACTCCATTTCCACTCACTTTGTCCCCCTCAGGAACCCCCACTTGCACCTCCTATTGTAGTGATACATAACAACAGTTAAGCTCCCTAAAGGCACCCTAAATGTGTCCACATGCCTGGTGACTTGTTAAGCTAAAGGTTTCCCAATCTGAGTGCATAAGCAAAGCTTTCTCTCTGATGCTTAAATTGCATATTTCCTTCACTAGATACCAAGAAAAGCGAGAAGGGGAGAGAAAGAGAGGAAAGAAGGCTGGCTGCTTCAGTCTTGTTAATACAGGCCTCGGCATTGTGTGCCCAGTTATCTAGTTCATTGAGCATTTCGGAAAGTTTCATTGTAAGATAAACCCACTTTTGAGATGGGAAAGGAGCCCGGCTTCTTCCTGTCTGCTTGCTCCACCATTTTAGGTGTTTCTGAGCAGAGTGATGAGGCACATGTCTGTCCTACACGTGCCTGGTGTTGAGCCTTTTTGTCTTTGATAAGATTCGACTTTGGACGGGAAGATTCAGAACCCTCCTGTGCAGGGACAGCGTGTCCCGAGACCTGCGAACTGATGTCATCTACTATGGCTCTGTGTGCCAGGGCCGCCGGGGCATGCTGTTCCCTGACACCTGATGGCCACAGCCATGGCCGTGTAATCAGGTCTCATTGTGAGCACACCCAAGCGCTGAGCAGAGCTTAAGAAGCACTGCTCTGCCGCCCACCAGGAAGCCCCAGCACGGGGTGGCAGGCAGGGGCTCTGGACCACTCAGGGCCAGCCAGGTGGCACTCCGCAGACGGGGAGGGGGAGGGGTTAGTAGCCTGTCCTGTATCAATCCTGATGCCCCTGCTGCCATGCTGGGCAGGCAGGAGTGAGCTCTGGAGCCTGTCTGAGTTTGCAACATGGACTCAGCCAACGTGCATCTGATCAGGCAGGTACCAGGACACACAGGCCACCTTCCTAGGACACAGGAAGCTGGACAAGACGGCTTCCTTCTTTTTCCCTGGTGCTGGCAGATCAAGGTGGCCCCTTGTAAGCACAGCCCGGAGGCCTCTGTCCTGCTGGGCTGGAGTCAGGGATGGGGACCTACAGCCCCATCTGCCAGCCTGTTGATCACAACCCCTTCTCACGGCACTCTCTTCCCCTGCATCCAGGCCACCAAGGTTAGCTGAGTGGTACTTGGCTGCTGGGAGCAGCTTCTGATACCAGAAAGGCAAAGCAGCCCTGCCCGCCGCTCACCTACCTGATGGTCTGGTGCTGCAGGGAGTCGGGGTCCGTGGCGTTCACGGTCAGCAGCACGCTGCCCACTGAGACGTTCTCTCGCTTGGTCACCATCATGGGGTCTGGATAGAAGACCGGGCCCTCGTTGACATCCAGGACGGTGATGTGGACAGTCGCCGTGGAGCTGGGGCCATAGGAGACATCAGGCACCAGCGGGTCCTCATTCTCCACTTTGATCAGCAGGGTGTGGAAGGCAGAAATCTCATAGTCGAGGGGCTAAAAGACAGATAGAGGGACACTGAGATTTGCATGGGCTTTGGAGGGTGGGTGGTTTCTAGACAATGTCCTTGTGGGCAACAGTGGGTGTCAGCACCTGGGTGCTGTGGCCTAAGCCTTACATGGCGTGAGAAGGGCCCTCTTTAGGAAGGAGGCTCAGGTTTATCTTTTTTTACAACTGAGTGATACTTCATTGTATAAAATGCCACATCTTCTTCATCCGTTCCTCAGTTGATGGGCATTTGGTTTGTTCAAAGGAAAGGAGAAAAGAAAGAAAGAAGGAAGGAAGGAAGGGAAAAAGAAAAACACATGCACATGCACAGGATAGCTGGGATAATTGTGCTGCTGATTTCTGCTGGTCTCCTGAAAGGAGCAGTTAATGCTGAAATTGTTTTTCTCTCTTTTTAATTTTTGACCACCTTTGCATGCTTATATCTGGCAGTCTGAACAACTAACTTGAAGACACCAACACGCAATATAATGGGTTGGAAACATGCAAACACAAACTTGGGTGTGGATACTATTGATGATTTTTAGTTTGTGAAATAAATAACCACCTGTGACTTGAGCCACGGAGATCTGGGTTTTTGTCTTCTGAGACTCCTAAAGGTGGCTCCCCGTCAATGCTGATGCCAAAATCTTCCTGCCTATTACCCGTGACTCTTAACACCCTGGGGCTGGGTAAATAAGAGACCCTGAGGCCCAACCTTCATTAGCATCCTGGTGAGAGGATCCTGCATCGGTTGCTATGGGAGACCAGATGGCGCTAGCAAATCAGCACCCACCCTTTCTTTTATCTCTCTCTCCCTCCTCCTTCCATTTCCCCTCTTTCCTCCTCCCTCTCTTCCTCACCTCTCTCTCTGCCTGCCTGCCTGCCTGCCTGTCTGTCTCTCCAGTCCCTTTTATCTTGAGGCTGAGTCCAGGCTGGCCTCCAATGCCCACAGCAGCCCACCTGGCCAGGTTTCCCTCGTAGCACTTTTCCCACCTGCCCTGAAGCCTGAAGCCCAAGGCTCACAGCGCAGCCTCTTCCAGCCTAAGCACAGTTTCCAGTTGGGAGTGATGCAGGAAGTGGGCTCACGAGTTGAGGTACACCGAGGAGCACATGGAAGTGGGGGCTCCACAACCACAGAGTGGGCAAAGGAGGAGAAGACAGTAGACAGCCATGCCAGGAAGGAAGAGTCCCACGCAGTGCTCGTGGTCCAGCCCCAGGGAAAGTAGCAGCCATGAAGAGGAGCAGGGGGCTTTGGGAAGGGGCTGGTGGCACACGCTCCTCGGGCTGCCACGTGGGCTACAGCAGACAGCGTCAAGGCAACCTCATTGCGAGCAGGCTCAGTGGGGCTATCCTTCCTTGAATGTCAGGCTCTTCCCCAACCCCCAGAGCCACCTCATGCAGTGAGTGGCATTTCCCAGAACAGGCTCCAGTTGCTGAGCACACCTGGGGAGACATTGAGGCAAGACAAGGGCGAAGTCTGAGCTCCCACAATTATCTTCCTGACCTTCACTGGGAAAACCAGCAGGGAACTCTTCAGAGCCAAGGTGCAGGGGGCGTCCCCACTGGAGGATGAAGCAGGCAGGGGCCACAGGGGTGGGGATGGGGGAGTGAGGTGGGGCAACGGAGGTCCCAAATGGGGAGCAACCAGCAAGGCATGGGGCTGCGAGGGGTGTGGGAAAATGGACAAGATGCAGGGGGTGGAGGCTGAGGGAGGAGGGTCAGAAATGGGACCCGGCAGGCCAGGCCAGGCACCTGCAGCAGCTTATGCTATCTTTCATAGTACCCATGGATAAGATATATCCAGTGTGTAGCATTTCTTTCACGCATGAGAGAGCCCCCCGCCCCACACATGGGGTGCTTGCTTAAATTTTTAAAAACTTACTCCAGTAAAAGACACACCACCAACAACCCTTCTCAAAGCCCTTCCCCTCACTTTGTGCCCTATCCGTTGCTCCTGACACTTTCTGAAGCAGCCTTGGTGTCCTCTTTCATGAATGTCCTTATGACGTAGGCAGCAAATGCATCCCGTGATTGCTGCCGTGAGGGCCGACAACTGGAGGGCAGGGTGCAGGCGCTTTTCACTGTGTCTGTCCACCTGCCCACCAGATGTGGCGCCAGGCGGCTGCTGGCTCTTCCCTAAAGTCAAAGTGATCGTCAAAGGCTAACATTTTGAGTTGATTCAAGGCGTCAAGCAGCCATGGCAGCACAGCTCAGACACTCATGAGAGAAGACGTCCAGAACTGCTTCAGAAATGGTGAGGACGGCGGGCTGAGTGTGCTCCCAGCAAGGGGAGGCTTTGGAGGGAGCGCAAGAACAACATGGATTTTTTTAAAACTGTAATAATTTTTTTAAAAATTTGAACATACACTGTGTTTCTGGTCACACTGCACACACCCAGAAACCCTGGAAGTGCTTTCTGGCTGTGCCTACGCCCTTCCTTCACCCTCAGCACCTCCTGGCAGTGTTGGTGTCAGGAGTTTAAGAGTTAACAGGTGCGTTGCTCTCTGTACCTGGTGGCTGCTCGGGTACATTTGGTTCCATCCCTGCCACAAGAATAACTCACTGTTCTTCTTTTCCTTGGACTCTAATAATAGATTTCTGTCCATCCTGAGTGATACACAGTCTTGGTTAAGTAAATCTGAGATGAGGGCCAGGGAGCTGCCAGGCTTGGAAAACAGCCATTCATCCCCCCTGTGGTGTTAGAGCAAATGCACACCTGGCTGGCTGGCCGGCTGGCGGCAATGCTGAGGGTGCGAACTGCAACAGGACTGAGGCACAGAGTGCCCCAGTGTCCCAAGAGCCTCTCCAGCTCTTGGGAGCATGGGGCAAAGCCGGTGGTACAACCTGGAGCTGTGGGGCCGTAGAGGATGCCACTCCCCAGAGCACGTCTTTCTAGAAATAAAGTTAATGAAAATTTGCTGGGGATGTGGAAGCTCCAATCTAGTTCCACTGAACTCTCCACTGCTCTGCAATGCCTCTGGAGTGGAATTTTCTGAGTTTCTTAGCCCAGCAGAGCTCTTACCACATGGCTGAGCTTGGGTAGGTGCTTTGGGGCCAGTATGGTCAGCGGGTGCTCAAGCAGTGTGGCACAGAGGGACCAGGCCAGGGAAATGAGCGAGGGGATGATGCATAGGCCACCTCCTGGGCGCCTTTCATCACTAGGATACTGGCCCATGTGCTCCTCTCACACCTGGGAGCCGCAGCTGTGGCCCAGTGCAGGGCCCGGGCAGGGAGCAGCTGTGTGCAGTTTGCTCGCGTCTGACTTTCCCTACATCATAGCAAATACATGCTGGGACTCTGAGCTCTCCAGGATTCTTGCCCGAGATGCATGTGCGCTCAAGCTGCCTCTCCTGGTTGCATGGTCAGCAAAGTGACAACTTTCAGACACCCAAGGATGGCTTCATAGGACACAGTCATAGCCCTGTCACTCAATGACCTTCATAGCTTTGCAAGAGCACCTGGGTGCAGAAGCTCAGTGTCAAGGTCAACCTTGCCATTACTCTGATGTGGGGGAAGAAAGAATTGACAGTAAATGATAGGGCTCAAGAGAAATCCCAACTCTGTGTCCTCCAGAACCTGTGAGATCTGCCATTCCCACAGGCAGCCAGCCCTGCCATCCATCCCTGGGAACTGGGGGCCCAACTGTTTTCATGGCTCATGATATGTCACATTCTAGTCTCTGGAGTTTGTGCATATCAACCTCACATGGCAAGGAGGATTTTGCAGAGTGACTGAAAACACAGAGATGAGTTTCCTGGATCATCCAATGGACCCAATAGAGCGAGGTCTCCATCAAAGGCGGAAGTGGGAAGGGAGTTCAGAGGAGGGAGGCTTGGGAGGAGCAGAGGACTGGGCAGAGCGAGGCTGAAGGGGCTGTCGGCTGTAGGATGGAGGAAGGAGTGACCAGGAGCCCTGGACGGCAGGCACTTCCCGGGAAAGGCAGGTGCCAAGGGGAACCACTCACACTGCTTCAAAGCTCAGGGGCATCCAAGGACACCAGAGGCCGTGACCCTGCTTGTCTAGCTCAGGCCAAAGTAGCATACAGTTTTGTAGCCATGACTTCACACAGGTGAACACACATGTGCTGGTTGTGACTCTATGGAGGAATGTAGATATGAGGTAACAGCCTGTATAAGAATTGTACAACAAGGATGCAGGCGGCTCTCGCCCATGTGCTCTTGTGCTCTGCTCTGCTCCGTGATGCCTGCTGCCAGGGCTGTTGGCTCACACACACGCATTCTTCAGCCTTGGGACCTCACCCTTGAAAACCTTCCTTGAGCCTCCCTCCCCGCCCCCCAGTGGGGCTGACAGCACAAACCAGATTCTCCTTGGGACTTTTACACTATGGACGCATCTGAGCTCAGTGAGACCTGTGTAGGGCTTCTGACCTTCAGAATTGTAAGACAATGAATTTGTGCTCTTTATGTGCCCTAAAATTTTGGTGATTTCTTATAGCATCAATAGGAAACTAGTACTGGCTAAAGGTGGCAGTCACAGCTGAAAACCTGGTCCATATTAGCTCATGAAATCCTTACAACTCCTGTGGGCTGAGCCTGCACATTGAAGCCATAGTGGCCCATGTGAGGGCCTAAGGAGATGGAGCTGTTGGAGGGGCCTAGACCATGAGGAAGAGTCCTCAGGGACATAATAGAGATTCTAGCCAGTGTGGGGTTGCGTGCCTGTAATTCCAGCTACCTGGGAGGCTGAGGCGGGAGGACTGCAAGTTCAAGACCAGTCTGGTCAACTTAGCCAGACTATGTTTCAAAATGTGTAAAGAGACTGGATGTGTAGCTTTAGTACTCCCAGGGCTCAGTTCTGAGAGAGGGAGGGAGAGCGGGAGAGAGAGACAGAGAGACAGAGACAGAGAGACAGAGACAGAGAGAGGGAGAGAGAGACAGAGAGACCAAGACAGAGACAGATAGAGAGACAGACACAGAGAGACAGAGAGGCAGAGAAAGAGAAAAAGATGAGGAAACCGAGGCCCCCAAATGTGATGAGGCGCTCGGCCACGGGCAGCTGGGCACAGTGGGCGCTGCGGCTGTAAAAGTTCTTCCTCCTTGCTTGGAGGTCAGTGGCTTCCGTCACTAGGAAAGCAAGCATGTGCCAGCGAAGGTCCTGGTTTCCAGCAGAAACTCTGCCCAGAGCTTCCCGGAGTGCAGAACGGCACAGACCACCTTCCTCTGTGGCTGGAGACACGGACACTGTTACCTCCTCTTACAAATGTCTCTGGGGGTCCAGGCGCCCCAAGGGCTTTGGGAGCACACCCTGCCTTGCTCTCTAGGCAGCCAGAGAGAGGGGCCATGTTCAGGCCAGTGAGGCTCACAAGAGGTTTCCCCCAGAGATTGTTTCGAGTTTGTTTTTAAGAGAACAATGGAGAAAGATTAAGATGAAACCTAACAGCCCACATTCAGAGTACAGGTCTTTAAATCATACCCACAAGTTCCATTTTTGCATTTCTTTTGACAATTCACTAGCGGACTTGAGAATTTCATTCAGTACTTAGTTTGCCCAGAGCCGCCCCGAAGCTTGGGTTTGCAGACCCCATTAGAAAGACCTGGGGAGCAGTGGCAGGCTTGTGGGGCCGAGAACGCACAGCCCCGGCTGAGCCCTGAGCCAGCTGCTCTGAATTCCCAGAGGGAGTGGAACTCATTCACGACCTTCAGCGCCTGGGGACCTTCTGCATGCCTTCCAGGCCCCAGGGATGCCCAAGGAGCTGCCTTACCTTGACGACGGACAGCATTCCCTCATTGGTCTGTGGGTTGGTGTGGATTTCAAAGCTCTGCCCAGGGTTGCCGTTGATGATGGTGTAGGCTGCCCGCCACGCGCCCGTGGTGGGGTCGTCCTTGTCCTCCACCGTCAAATTGACAATAACCCCCACAGCTCCTTCCTCCACTGTGGCTTGAAACTGCCAACAAAGCAGACAGTCACTGTCACTATTCTGGAGATTACACGGCCAGGACCCTGCATGAGCTTCCCGTATGCAGGGCCCTGCCTGCATTCCGTACATCGGCTCACCTGACTGCAGCGTAAGCAGTCAGACAGGAGCACCACAGCCCAGAAGGTGCCACAGCCCGGCTCTCAGCCTCCTCTGGACTTGGGTGACACCTGGAGGCTACCTTCCTTCTTGTGGGGAGAGGTGGGCAGAAGACGCGAGGCGCGTGCGGGGGGCAGAGGGTGAGAGAATGGGGGCACCACCTCCTGTCTGTGTCTTTCTTCCTCTGCTGGCCCTGTGTGCCCACGACCGCTGGGCCAGGGGGAGCAGGGATCCAGAGGGAAGCGGCTAGGACCCTGAGTCTCCGGAGGAGGGGGCGGCTCCTGGCCAGGACACCACCTGTTTGAACTACAGCGGATCAAGAAACTCCCGCGGAGTGCGAACTATTGCATTTTTATCTTTGCATTTGTTCCTGCAAACTCGCCCGCCCTGAACAAAGGAAGATCAGATAAACAGAGCGCAGCAGTCTGGTGAAGGGCTGGGCTTGAGCACAGTGCTGGCCTCCAGATCCTCTTTCGACCTGACCCTTTTTTCCACTGTCCTCTTTCTGACACTCTTGCCCGCAGCTCGGATCATGAGGGAACCACTTGCTAAGGGCGCCTCGGGCTGGGCAGCTGGGAGCTGTCCCGCTTGTGTTCTGACTGTACTAAAGCTCAAATACTTGTTGCAAGTAGGTGAAAATCAAGAAATGAAGAGTCAGCTTTCCATAGAGAACCTCGTGAGCTGTCGTCACCGTGTGCCCTTTGAGCTGGAAGCGTAAAGCGCTGTGTTGGTCCTTACCTCTGATACACTGCAAGCGAACAGCGGTGTGTTTACAAATATTTTATAAACCTATAAGCTGACAAGATGAAGAAATATCTTTGACTTTCAATCAGTAGGGAAAGGGAACCTAGAGAAGTTAAGATGATGTCAAAAGCCTTGCATTTAAGAGAAGTAATTTGAGAAATGAGGTTTCAAAAGTGGTCCCTGATTAATTGACTTGCAGATCATTAATCATAAGCCTCAGTGTTGTGTCTTGCGGGGAAGGAGTGGGGATGGGAGCTGACTTGTCCTTCGGAGCTTGGCAGACCTGGGTGGGCTGTCTGTTGTAGAGGGGAAGGAGACCGAGGATTCTCACAGTGAGCATGCAGGATGGAAAGTCTCAGGGAGACAGATAGGGAGGATACTGCCTCGTAGACAGGGCTCCACCCCCAGCTACTGTGACCTGATTCTTCGGATTCCTACTTAAGGAAGCGCAGTCGGTCTTATCTCTTGTATTTCCTTCCTCCCAAAAATAAATTACATAATTATAAAGCAGGGAAACCAGACGTGTGGTTCTCAGCCCTATCTTCTCATTAAAATCTCCCATGGGGTTTTAAAAAAAAAGCCCTGGGTCCCGTTCCAGTTCTACTGGTCCTGGAATAGAGAAACACGATGAAGCCCAGATCTATGGATGACAAGTTGGTGTCAACAAAATTGCCCATGCTGGGTGGCAGGCAGGGTGGCCTGAGCCTTGGGCACTGTGATCAATTATTTCTGCCTGTCATGTGCCCAGGAGGGGCCTTGGTGACACATATGCCATCTAATCCTTTAGACTGCAGAAAAAGATGATCGTGCAGAATGGAAAGGAAGGGAGATGCTTGCTCCAAGTCCTGTGGTGTGCCGAAGGTCACATTCCTGCATTCTAGGCATCCCTGCTCATAGTACGTTCTGCCACTCAAGCCAAGCCAAGGTGCCCCTGCCAATCACTCAGCCACGCTGTGTTGCAGAGCCAGAGGCCTGGGGCTCTACCCCACTGGTCACAGTGGGCAGCAGCTTGTTACTGTCCTGCTGCTCTTCCAATACCCGTACTCTAGGAAGACAGGCAGATCACTGCATGGGCCTGGCATATGTGCAGGCTGGAGGGTGAGGACCACCACCAGTCAGCAAAAAATGCTGCCCACCTGATGCCTAGGTGGGAAGATGCTTGGTCAAAGTAGATGGTGCCACACTGTTAAGATGAAGGCACTGTGACGGCGTGTGAGCTAGTGGGGACACGATCGCCTGGGGTGCTCTTGGCTTTAACTGCAGCTCCTTACTTAATGCTGGGTACATGGAAGAGCCTGGTGTACATGTGCGGGACAAATGGATGAATGGCCTCAGATATAGGAGGTAGAGAGAGGTGAGGGTGTGGAGAGAGTAGGCTGAGACTGAGGGGCTGACACACTGACTAGTGCAATTCTGCCAATTGCCAGCAGGCCCCAGAAGACGTAGTGGATGGATTCCCTGTTCTCTACCAAAAGCTGCAGGAGGACCTCTGGGGACCCTCAGGATATTTCCCTTCATTGGCTACCCCCACTATAAAACTTTTTAAATTGGATACAGTGTCTTACTATGCAGTTCAGACTCAGTGATCCTCCTGTCTCGGCCTCCCCAGCCCTGGGATTACAGTTGTGCACCACCACACCTGGTTTCAGGGCCAGCACAGTGCACTTGGGGTTCTGGGGCTGGCACAGTGTATGGTAGCAGGGATTGAACCCAGGTTCTTAAACTTGCCAGGGAGGTGCGTGAACTGCGGAGCTATCTCCCCAGCCCCTACTCCCACTATAAAAGATTTCCATGGGTTTTTAAAATTACATTTGTTGATGTGAAGAAATGAATTAAAAATTCCTTTGACCCTGAAAGTTCTCTTTTTTCCTGACCATAGAGCCTTAGCCCCATGTCACCGGCGCCTAGTGGGTGAGTCGGCCCTGACCCCCAGCACTTAGCACAGGGCCCAGCACACAACCAGGACAGATGACTCATGGGTGGATAAGTGACGGGATTAGTAAACCAGTACAGAGGCCATGTTTAAGCAAGACAAGGCCAAGCAGCTTCTCCTGTGACGTCAAAATGTTCACGTCCCCAACCACTACTAACAGGGCTGGCAGAGCACAGCATGCAGCATGTGAGAAAATGGGTCCAAGTCAAATAGGAGGGTGATGTTTTAGGACTTCTCGGCGCATGCACTGTGGTCTGAATGTGTCCTTATGGGTAGTAATGGTTCACAGCCACACTACTCACTCGCCCATTCACCACCCATCCTCCACCCATCCATTCATTATCTGTCCATTCACCAACCCAGCAAATCAAGTAGACATAGTCTATTTTCTCATGGAAAGTACAGGATGGAAGGCGAGGGAGACAAGAAATAAATGCATAATTATAAAAAGATGTTAAGTGCTAAGAAGAAAATGGCATGGTCTGGAGAAGTCTGTCAGGCTAGGCCCCGTGGAGAGCACGGCCACCAGGACAGGCAGGATTGAAGCGCACAGTGGCATCTTATTGCCGGCTGGTCAAGGGCAAGAAGGCTGTTGACCATGAACAAAGGAAGAGAAGCTGCTTTACAGACTAACTTCGGTATGGGAGGGCTCCCTTGCTGGGTCCGGTGCCTCTGGAAGGCAGCACAGGATGCCTGTAGCCCACTTGGCTGACCTACAAAGTGGCAGGCTACACACTTAGAGGGTTTCTTGTAAGCCTGAGAACCAGGCCTGGAAGCCATCCTGATAAACAGATTTAGTTTAGTCTCTCAGGCTGAGTGAGTGGGGCTCTTCCTGCTTGAGCACAGCGGTGGCCTGTAGCTCTTTAGGTAGGGAGGAGTTCACCACAGGGATCTAACAGAGCCTGCAGCGATAGGGGCTGCTGGGGGGAAGATACTTGGCCCAGGATGCAGAGGATTGGCAGGGGAAAGTCTCCTGGGAATAGAGACGGGGAGGAGTTGCGAGGTGACGGAAAGTCTTCCCAGCATCAGGAATGGCAAGAGCACCATCCAGGCAGGGGGAGGAGGCCTGCAGAGCAGAAGAAAGGAGGTGGGGGTGAAATGGCCGGGAGTTCTGTCTGGCCTTGGACTGCAGAGGGGGTAGAGGCTGATGGTGCAGAGCCCTTGGAGTTGGGGAGAGACACTTAGAGTTACTTTGAAAGCAGAGTGGAATCTAATCAAGAAAGTGGGTTATGTTTAAATCTAGTCCTGAGAGAATGCAGAAAAAAATAAAAATCTTTAAATATAGAAAACATTCAACGTAATTATTATAGTCTTTATTAAGACCATTATCTGATTCTTGCATAAACTATAAAGCTAGTTTCTTTGAGTATCCATTTAGAAACTCATTATTGCTTAATTAAATACTCATTCTATTAATTCTATTCAATGTTTTAACCCCATTATGTAATTCAAGAATGGAAAATTAAATAGATTAAAATGAAATAGTACCATTTTACATTTCTATAGCGATGTTCACTTTGTGATTTAAAAACAATAGACAGACATTCATTTACCAAAGCAGAGCAAGAGAAATTATTGATTGTAACATCACTTCCTTTAATTGGAAAGAAGTAGATAATGTTACTTTTCTGTTAAACTATGTGGCAAATCAAATGCAAGGCATTGAGTGTATTTTGGCGCAACTGCTGTGGGCCGTTGGTTTGGACTGACACACTGAAGCCCATGAGCTCCTTCACTTCAGAAGTGAGCTCCTTCAGCCCCCGTTCTCTGAAAAGGTGGTGTGACTAACAGGCCAGCCCTTGGCAAAGAGGCTGCCTGCACTGCCACAGAGTGATCACCAGCAAGGAGGACAGCTTGGCTTCTACTGCACACCAGGAAGGAACGCTCGTGCTCACAGAGCAGGCGGGGGAAGCACCGCAGGAGACCTCAGGGGCCTGGAGTGTGCGAGGCTGCACGCTTGCCTCCTGAAGTCCAGGCCTGTGAGCTGTGAACCTGTCATGGCTCATAGCTAGATGTCCTCGAGGAGCCCCAGGTAGGGCTTTTGGAGGGTAACCGGGAGATGGGGACTTACAACTGACAGGGCCTGGAAGAAGTGGGTCCCTGGGTGTGGGGCCTGGGAGGGTATGTTTCCCTCCTCAGTGCTAGCTCCTCCTTTTCTCTCTGCTTCCTGTCTACTGAGTTCTGAGCAATTCTTCTCCACCACACCCCTCACCGTGTGAGTCTGCCTTGGAACCAGATGAACACAACCAAAACATGAGCCAGAATAAACCTCTCTGTCTCAGTTACTCTTCTCTCGTTGCTGGGACGAATACCCGACACTCAAAATGAAGGAAGGAAAGGCTTATTTAGCTCAGTTAGTGGAGGTTTCCATCCATACTCAGCTGGCTCCAAGGCAGAGCGGCACATGGCAGAAGGCAGCAGCTCATGGGGGCCAAAGGCAGCAAGACAGCAAGAGCAAAAGGGAGGAGCAGCAGCAACAGCTGCTATTGAGAGCAAGTCTCTGTCCCTTAAGTTGCATTCAGGCCATCTGCCCCAGGCTGGGTGTAGTGCTTTCACTCATAATCCCAGCAGCACTCACACCCATAATCCCACAGCACTCACACCCATAATCCCAGTGGATCATGAGTTAATGACAAACTCTAGAAGTCTGCCCCATGACTGCATGAGGCTTTGGGGGACATGTAGACACAACCATAACCCTCACCTTTCTTAAGGTGGGGGCTGGGGGTATTTTATCTCAGCAATGAGGGAAGTAACTAAGACATAACCTTCAAGTTTCACAGAGAAATGACATTGAACTTACAAGCTTGAAGTAGCCACCTGGGCCCTGGCTTTGGAAAATTAAAAGATAAGGTCTCTAAAAGCTTTCTAAGCCTATTTTCTATTTGTGAGGATGAAAGGGTAGAGGAGAGACCATCAGAAATCGAATTAGCAAACACTCTTATCAGTCTATGTTTGCATAAAGGATACATACAGCCTATTGGAAGGACCTGACATCTTGCTGATAGTCAAATGGCTAGAGACTGATTGATATAAGACAGTGCACAGAGAAGCTTGGCACGTTGCCTAGCGCCCATGTAGAGGGAGTCAGTGGCTTTTCTTTTTTTGAGACAGTATATCACTATGTAGTTCAGGCTGGCCTTGAACTCACAGTGATCCATCCCCCTGCCTCAAACTCCTAGGGGCTGAGATCACAGGCGTGTGACGCCATGCACAGTTAGGAGTCAGTATTTGTTAGCAAAAATAATGAGGACACATTTTGCTCTGCATCATAGGAAATTCTCGCTAGTGCATCGGAGGCTGTGTCTCAAACTCCACGGCGCTTTCCGCTCTTCCTGCAGCCGACCTCACAATGTGGTTACGTGTGCTCGCCAGGCTCGGTGTGCAAAAGCTCTTCTGCTGTCAGTTATGCACACCTGACACCCCGTATCTGCTCACCTTGTCTTGGCCCAGCAGGCCCTTTGGGGCCAAGGCACATGATGCTAACCTGCAGCGCCCAGATTTAAAGGCTGGCTGGGTGACGCATCTGGGCTCGTGCCTGTGCTCAGCGTTCACCTCAGGCTGGAAGGGTGCATGGAATCTCTTTTAATGAGTGTTCATTAAGTGTGCTCTGCATGCCGGGGAACCTAACAGACATAAGAGGCAGCAGGAGCGAGAGGGGCTAAACTTCCTCGGGGGCACTTCTTTTCTTCAAAAACTCTGCACACATATGAAGGCTCTAGACAGCTTGTTTTTGGTAATTCCTGAGACCTGTTCCTTCCTTCTCATGAATCCAAGGCTATCTTGTGGCCAACTGTGGATGCTTTTATATCTTGACATGATCTAATTTCAAGTAGTCATTTCAATAAATAGTGCTGGATCAACTGGATACACACATGGGGGAGAAAACGAACCTAACTCACACTGTGTAGGTGAGTTAGGTGAGAAAATTGAAAACTAAAATAATATGCCTTAGAAAAAAAACAAGGAGACTATTCTTATTCTGCTTACATGTAATGTTTACATGTACTTTATATACATATGTAAATATAGCTAATATATATTAAAAATATGAAAACAAAATGTAATTATATATGGCACAAATTATAATATATATTTACATAGATTTAAAAAAGGAATGTAGTAGAATTCTAAATAAAGCTCACTCAGTATTTTAAACATGCCCTTAAAAGTCCGCTAGAAATAATTAACAACCCACTGGAAAGTGCTCCTGCAGCTGGCCAGCTGCGGAGCCACACGAGGGCCCCAGAGCTGCTCGATGGCACCACGGGCAGCCAGCTCTCCTGATGATGGGACTGCGTGGGGCCCTTCGCTAGCCCTGTGCGCCCGGGATGGAGGAGCCATGCCCCGAGAGACAGCAGGCCCACGACTGGATGGGAGGCCACCAGAGAAATGTGTCCTGGTTCCAGACACTGGTGTGACACTCCAGACACTTGCTTTTCTCTTCATCTGTTTCCAGTTCTGCAAATGTCTTGATCCTTTTGCCACTAAGGCATTGGAGCTTTGATTTTTCAAGATCCCTGGGAGAAAGTCCACGCCCTGAAGAAATAAACCAGTGCTAGAGGTCAGACCTTCCGCCACCACGAGCAGACAGAGCTGGGCACAGGCATCTCTGTGCTCTGAAGCGGAGACCCCAGGAGCAGCTCCTCAGGAGCCAGCGGTGCTCCTGTTTTCCCTCAGTGTCCATTGCCACATCTTCCGTAAAGCGAGAGGACCGGGAGTAGATGCACGTTTTAGAATTATTCTGTCTAGAAAGTAGAAATTCAAGGAGAAATGACAGCATGTCTGCATTTGAGCATTTCATAATGAAGACAGTGACCAGCTCTTCTCATTCTGACCAAGAAAAAAAGTGTACTTAATTGTAGATCAGACACCAAAGATGATGTTTGTTTGGTTTTCAGGTACTAAGGATAGAACTCAGCATCTGGACCATGCTAGGCAAGTGCTCACCACAGAGCTACCTCCCTAGTCCAGTGTAACTTGTGCTAATTATAGATGGTGAGTGAGATTCTCTTTTCCTAAAGGTTTTCAGGAGATTTATGTTGGGGACCATGTGTTATAAGTTGACACAGAGTCTGTACAAGCCCTCCTTTCCCTGCTTCTTGGGATGGTTTTGGAATGCAGAGCTCCTGCCTCCCCTGGTCACTGCTGAGCTCCTGATGGCCAGTGAGGCTGTGTCCCTCACAGAGAAGGATGAAGTCTGCTGGGGACAGCACAGGGCAGACAGTCCCCAGGGGTCAGGATGTGTCATAACTTGTTTCCTCTTTGATGCTAAACTTGCCCATTCAGTCACTGACCACACTGCTCTGGGAGAAGCAGCGTACCTTTCCCCCTGCGTGGGGCAAATAAATAGTGGCAAGCTGGAGATTCTCAGTCTATTCCTAGAGAACACTGGTCATCCAAGAGCCCTATTGCTTTGTGATTCTTGCTTTTTTTTTTTTTTTTTTTTTTTTCTTGCCATGTACCATAACTCTAGGCAGGAGACTGGGGACTCACTGCAGTGGTTCCGGATAACTGGTGCCCAGGAAAGGGTCTAAAATAGATATATACAAGGCATGCTTAGAAATTGGATGAATCTTTATATTAAAATTATTACATTAAAATTTGTCATTAATTCTTCCCAGAATAATCCCTATCGCTTTTTACACACTTAACCCAGTGTTCTTAGCACTTTCTGAAGCGGCCTGCAAGTGCTTTTGTGTGGGTATCTTCACTTGCACTGTAACAGATCCTGCTGTCCTTAATTGATCCAAAACACTGAACTTTCATGGTCATTTTGACTTTGGGGAAGAGACAGACTTGCCACAGCACAGTGCTAGTGATGGGGCAAAAGAGACTCCATTTTAATGGAGGGTGACAAGCTAAGTTTACTCCCTTAACCCCTCCCATGAAGTAACCCTAAACTCACTTAGAGAAAGCCAGGGTCATAAAATAGGAACAAGTAGCAAGGATGACTTGGGGAATAGGGTAAACATTAAGCCCCACAGCCCCACAGCAGGCAGATGGCCAACAGCGTCTTGGGGCGACTCTGTGACATTCTTGTAATACTCCCGAAAATGAGGTGATGCGCTTACTATGGAAACCTGAAAAGTATATAACCTGAAAGCCGAGTTCAGTCAGGGACCAACAACTTTGGGTGTCCTGATTCAAAGTCAGGGCATCGTTGGTCGTGAGCTCGCCATAAGAGCTTCTTTGTTCCTTCTCGAACTTGGTCTCTTTTGGGGAGGTTTCTCTGCTTGCTGTCATCTGCTGCTACACTAGATCCTATTTTATGATCTCTACACTAGAGAATAAGGTGAATGAGAGCACACTGCACTCTTTTTTATGTAACACAAATCATTAAATATTTTGTATCAGTCCAGGAATCAAGGTAGCCACAAAAAGACACTGATGAAAGAGGACTTCCAGAAAGGCTTCGCAAAGTGGGAAAAGCAATGACACAAATGTGTTTGAAATAAAAGGAAGTATTTTAAGGGGGAGTTCATTGTAATAAACTTTTAAATTAAGCATTCACCATATATGTGTGTGTGTGTGTGTGTATATATATATAGATAGAGAGAGAGAGCCAGTTAATTATCAAACTTTAGTTGATAGACTAATCTTGCAGAATGAACAATAAAGCTAGTCAAGGTTACACCTTAAAAAATTCAGCAGCATAAATCTAATAGACTAAATACATTCTCTTCCTCCCAAACAGGCATTTGATTTAAAAACAAACCAGAAGAGAGTGTCCACCACAAGGAAACATTTGTCATCTGCAGAACTCATCAGGAAAGAAAAAGGTTCCCAGAAAGTTAGGAAGCAGAAGAGCCACCCAGCCTGGCAGGCAAACCCACCAGAGGTTCTGCGCATCAGAGGGCTCCCGGTCACCTACGATCCAGTCAAGGCTGCTAGACCTGATGACAAAGGAAGCAGGTGCCATCCTTGCTGCAGGCGGCTTTGCCTTAAGACAAAGGGACCATCCTGCTCCGAGACAAAAGGCGTGGCTGGAAGCCAGGAGGGGGCGAAAGCTCTCCCTCAGCAAATGCATTGGAAGCAAGCTGGCCCTTGCCTGGCCTGATTGTTTCAGTTCTACTTCTCCGTCTGGTCCTTCTGCTCATGCATGAAGTTCAAACGCTCCTTGCCGCAGGTCCTGAGGGGCTGCCTTTGCCAGGGAGAAGACATCTGATCTAGCGAGCGGGCTCATGGTGCCTGAGCAATGGAAGCGGGATAAACTGCTCTCAGGATCAGCTCCCCACATATCTTGGTCACACTCAGACACCTCAAGTATCTCCATAATCTGTAAGACATCTCTAGTCCCTGCTAGAAAAAGCTTACTCCGAAGCCCTTGTTTATCATCACTTTTTTATCCAAGTTCCCAGAATCTTTGCTAGAGCTGACGCGACACTGTGGCAGCCACCTGGCCAAGGGCAATCAATCCAGTGGTAGATGCACGAAAGATGAGATTACTTCTAAGAATCCAGACTCAAGAAATAGGGGTCACTGAGTCTTGAGGGCGGGATGGTCAGTTTTTGCCACGTGGACACTGATGAGTCATCAGAGAGGCCAATGTGCACGGAGAGACAAGTGACCAAGGAGTGTCAGGACTGGTATCTAACACAGGCCCACCCTCCAAAGGCTCCTTGTGCTGAAAGCTTGAGCCTTAGCGGATGGGCTTTGGGGAAGTCACTGAAGTCACTCAACTTCATCAGTGGATTAATTCATAGAGGAGATCGGAATTGCTGGGGGGGGGGCTCACCAAAGAGAACGGATCACAGCCTGGGGCTGTGTCTGTCCCCCGGGGCCTTCCTCTCTGGCTCTTTTTGCTCCCTGTCCTGCGTGCCATGGGCTCAGCAGCTCAGCTCAGCCCAGCCCACGCTTGCCACCAGGATGATTCCACCTCCCCATGAGCCCACACATAACAAGGCCCACACATAACAAGGCCCACACATAACAAAGCCCAGTGGACGGCAACCACTGCAATCATCGCAAACACAACTGCAAGCCCAAGTACATCTTTTCCTCCTTTCATGTGTTTTTCATGGGTGTTTGGTCACAGCAGTCGAAAGCTGACTAACACAGAAACAGTGAAAGACACACTGGGAAAGATTTCTGTGATGCTCAAGGACAGCTGAGGTGGCACTCCGGTCTCTGAGTGTCTTCCAAGCGCCCCCTGCTGTTCTCATCACCCCTTGAGCCTGTCCCAAAGGAAGCTCTGCATCTGTCCTGGGCCCCACATACACTCCCACAACCATGGAGAGCACGGCTCTGGAAGGGGCCTGCCGTCATGCCAGCTAGGTGTGGTCCGGATGACCCACGCTCGGCTAATGTTTGCTCACGTACTTCCCCATTTCTATGCTTCGCATGTTGTCACAGAAATCTTCAGACCTTTAGGAAGGCAGACAGAACAATGAACCCCATGCAGCTGTGCACAGGTCTCAGCCCTCTTGGTTCGGACCACTGAGTCCCAGGCACCCAGACCCCCTGCGGGGCAGGACCCCCAGGCACGGGCGGAATCTATGTGTTTCAGTGTGCTTTGTGAAGAGATAACGACCCAAGAAACCAGTGCCAAAGACTCGCAAGAAACCAGTGCCAGTCCTTTCCTGATCCCTCTTCCATTCACTTCTTCTCCTGCCAATTATTGGGCTTCTTTTTTTGCGCCACTTGGCTAAATGTATTTGCAGACTGCAGGGTCTGCTAAACATCTCCGCAGGTGGCCAGATTTTCCCAGTTAAGTGTTCCTAGCCACCCGCTGTTCCCAAACAGGTGAGAAAATGCAAAAGCCTCGAGCAGCTGGAAATGAGAAGAGATAGTGGCTCCCGGGAAAGAAACCTGTCTGTCCCCTGTCCCCCAGGGAAGAGGAGCAAGGTATGCTCTGAGACTCAGCAGAGTCCCTGGAAATGTGGCCCCGGACCGGGGAGAGGGACACAACCGACCCTCCTGGTGTGAACTGCCTTAGGGAACAGATAGGACATGAGCTCAGGGTGGTCCTGGGCAGCCAGGAGACTGTGGAGGGGCTGTCCACTGGTAGATGCGGGTCCACTGAGAAGAAATGCTGAGGCCCCAGTCTCCTAAGTCTGCGGAGCAGGGCTGAGCTCAGGAGCAAGAGAAGGAAGCCAGAAGGAGCTGCTTCTCTGCCTGCCTGCCTGTCTGCCTGCCTGTCTGCCTGCCTGTCTGTCTGTCTGTCTCTGTTTGTCTGTCTGTCTGTCTGTGTCTGTCTGTCTGTCTGTCTGTCTGTCTGTCTGTCATTCAGTATACTCTTCTGTGCTGTCTTCCTTCCTATGGGCCATTTTCACACGCTGGCTGAGGGCCCACAGCAGGGGTGGAGTAAGTGGCTTGTGAGGGACATGCTGGCTACAGCTGGGCTCTCCAGGGAGCCCTAGAGTGAACAGTCCCGGTCCTCTGCTTGGCTCTGCCTTCTGGGAAGCCCCTCCAGGCTGCCAACACAGACACACACATTTGCAGGTTGTTGAGAATAAAATAAAATAAATAAAAAGCAAGGAATTTGTAGGAAGAAGAGAGTCACATAACAAAACATGATTTGTTGTTGTTTTTTATCCCCCCCCCTAAGGCAAATTGAAAACACACAGCTGCTGAAAACGGACAGGAGAATCACGTGGCAGGTGGTGATCCCCAGGCCGTGGTCCTAGCAGCCGAGGATGTCGGGAGCCCGTCCAGGAATCCTACCGCTGCTCGAGTACTTTCCTGTCAACAAGAAGCCTATAACCTGCTTGAGGAGTCTTTTAATTATATTTTATCTGTTTTGTATATTAGAATTCTCGCCTAAGATTTTGCTGAAACAAACAAACAAAAAAAGAATTTCGCTGCTAAAAAGAAGTTTGAAAAGCATTGCCTTGGGGAGCTGATGAAATAAATATTACATTAGATGGCAAGAGAAAAATAAGAACTAGGGAGCAAAATGCCTGCATTCTTTTTCCTCTGAATGCTAGACTTGGATGTTTTCTTTCTACTGGCGTTTGCATCTCTCCTTCAGTTGAGTTTCCCTCCTTAAGAAAAGCAGAAGAAAAGGCAAAATACATCTGTATTTTCAACAAGATTATTGAAGATGGTTTGATTTGGGGTGCAAAGTGCCTTCTGGCAGAGACACATATTTGGTCGCCAGCGTCTGAAGCCGGATGGAGAACGGCTTCTTCGGAGGAATGTAGGTCTCCTCGGGAGACTGCCGCAGGTTTGCACGGCACGGGCGCAGGGCTTCAGAGAAGCGGGGGGAGTTTTCGGACGGACTCGCAGTCCCCTCCCGGTACGCTCCATGCCTTCTGGAGTCCCAGTCCCCTCACCTGAGGTGAAGCGGTCACAGGCGGGCCGTGGGTCCTGACCCTGACTGCATTCCAGCATTCCCGTCACATGGGAACCCCTCAGAACCTACTGGTGACAGGGCTCCCACTTTCTCAGACTCTTCTTGTGTGGGGCACAGCATTTGTACTTCTACAAATGGCCCCGGAGGACTCTGACAGACAATAGCAGCTTGAGGTGCTCCCGAGGTCCCTGCCTGGGGATGAGAATGATCCCTCTGACCCGTTCAAGCTTGGGATGTGGGCTCACAGATGAAGATGCCCTGCGGGCTAACGACACAGTGTGGGAAAAGTGAGGAAGACGCTCAGGGTCTTGGCCTGAGAGCTCCTCGGGCTTGCTCCACTCCTGCTGGTGAAGCTGTGGGCCTGTATCCCGGGTCATCGCTGCCCTTGATTGCTGTAATCTGCGGCTCCCTGCTGTCCCCACCAGTCTCTGCCCTCCATGCTCCCACCCAAAAGCCACTCCAGAAAAGAGGGTGGCTGTTGCCATGGACGCCGGACGACTCTGAGAGCAGAAACTGATTCTCGAGGACCACTTCGGAGTTACTGTGTTTGGCTTCCCTCTTTGAGGGTCGGAGGAATCTATGGTTAAAGCGCTACTTGGGAGGTCAAAGGAGGACTAGGAACTTAGGGTGCTTCTGCCTGGCCCTGTACCTAGCACCTACCTGAAAGGAATCAGAGGGGGGCTCTGAAGAGAAGCAGGCTGTCCTGGAGTTGGGGGAGACAGCTCATTCCTCTAATATGCCACTCAGTGTCCCAAAGCACGGCGGCCAGGGCACCTACAGGGGTGGCGGTGGGACCACACGTAGCCAGCCTATGCCACGTCGGGGCAACACTTGAAGCCACCCAGAAGGCTATGCAATGACCTGGGCTCACAGCCTGGTGGCCTTCTCCACGGAGGAGCTGGCCCCTTTCATTTGCCATTATATAGCAAGATGACTTCTGGCCCCATTTCGGTGCCTTCTGTCCTTTCTCTTTAAGTGTCAGAAGCACAAGTGAGGGCCTGAGCTTGCAGGTGTCCAAGCCCAGGTTTATGCTCTGTAAACTCTGGCAGCAAACCCAGCCGAGACTGACTCTCACTTCTTCTGGCTCCCAGAAGCCAGGTTCCCAGAATGCACTTCATCTGAAATTCATAGGCCACCAACGTCACCCGTCCTTAGAAGGACTGGAGAGATGAGCTTCTTTCTAAAATCACGCAGCTCCTGGAACCACACTGTGCTGATCGCACCTCAAGCACAGAACACCCGGGAATGGCTTCTATTGATAGCCAGAAGTTGGTTTGACATTGCCGACATTGCAGCAAAGGATGGCAAAGGCCGAGATTCACTGTCTTGTCTTTCAAAGGTCTTAGCCAGGCTAAGGAGGGCCAAGGCCATCTTTATCTGGTCAACTTTTCCTCCGCTTGGCCCCCAGGATCACTTCTGCCAAGGCCTTGCGCACGCACACCTCCAGCACCGACCTCTGTCCTGTGCCCAGGAGCGCACACTCTACAGCTCCACCAGGGTCTTAACACGATTAAAGCACATATCCTTCCACCTTCCACTTCTACTGGGGAAAAAAAAATCTTTTTTTCTCTTTCCCTCTCTGTTGTCAAATGGCACTTTCATTCTTTAGGGGGCTGAGGCTAAAGGCCCAGAACCCTCCCTAGCCCCTCTCTTTTCTCACCTCCCACTTGCAGCCTCACAGTGATGGCTTTTGGGCAGCCTCCAAAATAGCAGGTCTTGGTTTCCTTGAAATGCTCTGAACAGACAGATTCACCAAGATGGAGAATAGCCTGATGGTTGGAGGGGCTGGGATAAGAGAAGGTGTTGGGGAGGGCCTGCTTCCTGGCAGTGAGGAAGTTCCAGAGTTGCCTAGCAACCCTGGCTACAGAACATTGAGAGGGTCCTTACTGCTGTGGGATTGTATACTTTAAAATGATTAAAAAGGTAAAATTTGGTTTCAGTGTGTTTTGCCCCATAAATATATGTGTGCGCACACACTCACACACTCACAACAACCTGCCCACTGATCCCCATCTCCAGCCCCTGGTGAGACGAGCTCTTCACAGCTCCCGGGGAATTCTGGCACCTCTCTCTCTCTATGGTCGAAGGGGCAACCCGTGTTCTTGCCTCTGTTAGTCTTTGCTCTGTACTCTGAAGTCCCAAGTCACCCTGTTACGGTGTTAGCAGGGAGGTCACCAAACACCTGCACGTACCAGGCCAGAGGCAGGAGGAGGGGCTTGCAGGACGCAGAGAGGATGCGTCTCTGCCCACGTGGGCTGGGTGCCCTCCTTCATCCACAGCCCTGCCAAGTCTTCTCGTTACAGTGAACTTAAAGCTCAGGGACTTCTCCACGGCTCCAGCTCCTTCCTGCCTCTCTCCCTCATTCACAGCATCTTGTGCCCCGGCACAAGCAATTTAACCTCTCTACGCCCCAGGGCTCCTTTTTTCTGCAAAAGGGGTATGTGACCAGTGTTTACCATGTAGGCGGATTTGATGACTACGGGAGTGGGTGCAGACAAAACCTCAGCACAGTGTCTGAGACATCGAACTGTAGACCTGTCCCCTGCCAGGCTGGAAGGATCAGGTAGGTCTGAGCATTGCCAGAAGACATTGCAGAAGGTCTGGACATGAATGTTGGCATTTCCTGTCACGTAGTACATCTAACCCAACAACACAGAGAGCTCATCATAAGAGGGTCCCTAGTGGCACCTCCGCTAGCTCCATTTGAGCTTTTAGTTGCTGGGAATGGGCTGGTGGCGTGGCTCTGTCCAAGGTCACAGCTGTGTGTCCATGTCCTATGTCCTAGGTGGGCTGATGGGGCACTGCTCCACCAGAAGGCTGAGGACAAGTGTCCCTGGGCACTGTTGGCTATAGGCGCAGCCTCCGGAGCCCCAGCCCTGCTGCGTCAGAGCGTTGGCTGCTGGTGTCTTTCACCTCCAGGAACTGGAGCTCACAGAGCATTCAGGAACCCACGCTTGGCCACCTCAGGTGCCCAGTGGCAGCACCCGTGAACCACAGTACAGAAAGGGGATGGATGACTAATTTAGTGGATTAATAAAACCTGTTCTGAGAATTGGGCTGGAGATGAGGGCTTGGACATAGAAATTCTGCAGCAATAAAGTACTACTTGGAAGGTTTTAGTGTTTTTCTCTTCCAACTTTTTAACTTTCTGTCACTGTTCTCCCACAGAGCAGCCAGGCTCCTGTGGTCAGGCCTCCTCTTCCTGCTCGATCCATGCCTCTTTTTCTTGGCTGCCAGCTGCCTCCTTGGCTGGCACCTTGCCCAAGCTCCTTGTCCCTAAGGTCCTGGGGGCATCAGCACCTGTCTAAGTCTGCCGAGCTGCCCCACTTACGCTGAATTGGCTGGTGGATGCACTGGGCCCCGGGCTGCCCCGGGGGTGAGTATGTGGGGCAGACACCTACAGTCACCATGCAGCTGTGGGACGCACCACCAAGGCAGCCTGGACGACAGTGAATTCAGCTGGGTCCCACCCACGCCTTCGTCCTCCATCTTTCCCTCTGAGGGGTCTTCCCATGCCTGACCCTGCCCGTCCCCGTGTGGGCACCTGCACCTGCATCCCTTGGCCCGTCCTCCTGCCCACCCCCCTTCTGCATGTTAATTCCCTCACCCCTAAGAGTGTTGTTCACTTCAATATTCTCACCTACCTCCCCACTCCATGCCTGCTCCCATGTAGGCCTGCACCCACATCCATGCCTGCACCTCTTGGATGCCTGCACCCCAGCTGTGCCTGTACCCCGGCTGTGCCTGCACCCCCACCTGTGCCTGTACCCCTCCTGCGCCTGCACCCATCCCTGCACCCACACCGGCACCTGCCTTCCCTGTCTGCTGTTCCACAGGTCCTCAAGGCCCACAGTGCTGTGCTGAGCTCTGCTCCCGGCCTGACACACACTGCATGCAGGCTGTCCCTGCTCTCATGAATTTTGTCCTAGTGATGGCCAGGATGCTACACTGAGCTCGTAGTGGTCTTTGAAGAAAAACAAAACACGCAAGAGTATTCTTAAATGATTCCTTCCTTCCTGAGCCTCCTTCCTTCGAGTTACTTCTTGATTCCCCTCCTGGCCCACCACCTGACATCTTAATATCTAAGCAAAGGTCATGGTAGGGTATTAAAAAGATGCCGGAGTTCCCAACTTTAAGACTTATATATGAAGTTTCTATATGCTAAGCATCATTTTCTCATCTTTTGAATATTTTCCCCTGGAATTAAGATTTTGCCCTATCTAATTTGATTTCTGAGCTATGGAGTTAAAAAAATGCATTATAAGTCAAAACAAGTCATGGTTTTTTAAAGCTCCAGATCTTAAGTTCATCCTCTCCTGTAACGGCCCAATGGAGGACTTCACCTGCGCTCTTTGTATACGGGGCTGTGCATCTTTAATTGTATTGGTAACAGACTTAGGAAATGTAATTCCCATAATATCCCATCTGCCCATCTGAGGTACGTGGTGGGATGGATGCGAGTGTGCTCACGGAGTGCACCAACCCGCAATCCTGTTGGGATCTTTTTACCACCTCAGAAAGAAGCTCCCACCACTCCGCGTTCATCGGCACCCTTGGCAACCACTGGGGCGTGTTCTTTCCTCCATTTGGCTGCGTAGGACTTTGCATATAAATGCCTTAGACACCGCGTGGCCTCTTGTGTCTGGCTTTTACTCAGGGCCACATTTTTAAGGCTCATCCACGTTGTAGCACAGACTGGTACCTCGTTACATTCCAATGACTGCCATGAGGCCAACAATGACATTTTGTTCATCCACTCCTCGGTTGATGGGCATCTGGGTTGGCCCTGCATTTCAGCTGTCGTGAACAACACTGAGATGGCACTCACACACCAGGCATTGTGTGTGACACATTTTCTATCTCTCGGGGATACGCTTACGAGGGGCACTGTGGGCACATGACTGCGGAGGACACCAGGATGGCTGTCCTTGAAAGTAGAGCATTTCTCTCCATTTGGGCTAACTCTGGCCCTATTTCTGCGTACTGACGTGTCCAGAGCTGGCTAGGATGCTTCTTTATCCCCTGCACTGGATTTAAGCAATGCAAATGGGTCTGGCTGAGGTGCTTTTTTGTAGCCTTTAGAGCAGTGTAACAGGTCAGCGATACCTGCCTATAGCTTCTGACTAGTGTGTGTGAGCTAGGCCAAGCGAGAGCTGCGACGTGCTGCTGCCACTGGGCTGAGCCTGGAGGAAGAGAAGGAGGCCAGGACATCTCAGGGCATGAAGACCGAACATCAGAGCCAAAGTGCCAAGCACGAGCTACTCAGTCTGCAATAAGCAGATCACTCTTTCTGCCTTTCTCTCTCTTCCTCCTTCCCTCTCTCTCTGCACAGTGCAGAGACGTTACCTCATCTACCTGTCCCACCTCACAGCACTCACATGTTCCTACTGCTCTCACAGTCACTCACCCCCAGCGTCTCCCCTCTTCATGAATTAATAAAACCCAGGACTGGTCCTGGGTGGAGGCTTTTGCTTAGGTTAGCCATTGTTCTAAATAGACTCGCCCCCCCCCCCCCCACTACAGATAGCTGTTTATCTCCTTCTTCTTGCTGTGGGTTGTGCTGGAAGTGGTAGATTGAATTTACTTATTGGAATTCCAATACCTTTCCCCCAGGATTACAAATGTGGACTCCTCTGGACCGTGACGAGGTCCGGGAAGGGCCTTCTATAACAATGACTGCATGCTAAGGATGGCGTGAGCTCCGGTCACTGTTGACGTGTGTAGCCGCCTCCCAGATGCACAAGGTCACCGCAGCCTGCCCACCTCCCTCTGGCTCCCACATGAGGAAAGGCACTATGTGTATTTGGGAGCCTGGTGGATGGCTCCAGGCTTTGGGGACCGCAGTGAGTCACCTCCTTCTTCCCAGCTTCCACAGAGCACTGATCAGACCCCTGCAGGAAGCAGACAGAACCTGGATCCCCAGAGGACAAGCCCTCCCTGCACGCCACCTACAACCACTGAGCTAGCAAAAGAGCATCTTCAGTCTCCCGAGCCACGGGGAAACCGATCCGCCTGGTTAGGCTCTCGACGTGAACGCCCCAGTACAAATAAGAACAAGAGAAACCTGCTTTCATTAGGAGGGATTTGTACAGATTCATACATGAAATTGACTTACAGCTTCTAATTTATATTTAAATCTCAAATATCTTAGTCAGAAGAAACAGCTTGAAACCCACCGCCTGTGTTTGCACCATTGAGTCCTGCCTCAAATCGCCCTCATGGGCCCGTTCTAATTCTCAGCGGCACATCCCATTTCTCTTTAGGAGTACTTACAGAGTTTCCAGAAAACAGTTAAGTCTCAGGGGGAGAAGAGATGGATGAAAATCATTCCCTTGAGAATCAGGCACAGTGACAGAGGGAGGGTTAGGAAAATCATTCTGTCTCTATGAGCTCTGATCCCCAGGTAGTGCAGCACAACCGAAGGCTACATGGAGAGAGGGTGCCAGAGTCACTGTCATGCTGAAAAAGCCCAGTGAAGAATGAGACTTAGGCTCAATGACCCAAGGAACTGTAACGCTGGCTGGTTGGCTGTGTGACCTCCAGCAATTGGCTTAATCTCTCTGCTTCCATTTGCAAAATGGCAATGGTAAGAGTATTGCCCTTACTGGATCATGATGATGGTGAAATAAAAATATTTATAAAATGGTTAGATGAATGCGCAGCACACAAGAAGCAGCAAAACTCAAGCTGCTATCATGAGCATAGAGCAAATGAAAAAAGAAGTGGAGGCTACTGCAGGGAACGTCATTATGAGGAACATGAGCGAAGACATAAGCTTTGTTCTCTTGGGGGTCTTTTTGTTCCGGTGGCCCAGTCCCTCACGCTATGATATTACTGCCAGTAATACAGTTCTCTTGTTGGAGTTGATGCCATTTATAAGAGGCAGTGCCCCAGCCAACACCTAGTATTTCCTGATCGTCTTCTTAACCTAACTTTGAATTTCTTAGAGGCAGTGCCCCAGCCAACACCTTGTATTTCCTGATCGTCTTCTTAACCTAACTTTGAATTTCTTCGCCTCATCATGACTGGCATTTGGGTTGGATACTTATCTGCAGGGAAGGGCTGTCCTGGGCACAGGGAGATGTCAGGCAGCATCTGAAGCTCCTACCTACCCTGGGCTGGTGGCACCATAAAAGGTGGAACAATTAAAAAGGCCTCTGGGGGGCCGGGGAGATAGTTCAGCAGTCTAAGTGCCTGCGTGGCGAGCATAAGGAGCCTGAGGTTGATCCCTGGTACTGCATGCCATGCTGGCCCTGGAACCCTGGGGGTGCTGTGCCAGCCACTGGGACCAGGCATGGTGGTGCAGGCCTGTAATTCCAGCGCTGGGGAGGCTGAGAAAAGAGGATCACTATGAGTCTGAACTGCGAAGTGATGCCCTGTACCAGATAAATAAATAGATAAATACACCTCTGGACACTGCCAGATACCACAGGGTGTGTGTGTACCGTGCGTGAGACCATCCGCCTGCACCGCGTCTGCCCAGGCTCTGAGCAATTCCTGAGACTTTGCACAGCAACCTGCCTGTCTCCCCGGGACAAGATGAATCTGTGAGTTGGTCCTCGGCTCAAGCCTCGTAGGAAAGCACTGAAATGGCATAATGGCATTTTATAGAGTAATTGAATCAGACGTTGCCAACCAACATCCAAGGGTAAAACTGAAGTCTATAATTATTATGAATATTATTGATGTAGCTGTTGTTACTGCACAATTTTTGAATTAGGAAATGGTAATCCCTTTTATAAAGGAAGAAAGGCATCTTTGCTTGCTTCCTGGCCTCCTGAACATTTGTTCACTCCTCAATTTGCAATAAATGGGCTTGATGCCTGTGGGTGCCTGGTGGACCCTGGTGTGACAGACGGACCTGGGTCTGGCGCAGGGTCTGGTGCCATCAGGGAGGGAGCCCTGGGAGGCAGTGTGTGGCAGGATGCCAGAGCAGGTGGTGCTGTATGCAGATGCAGGGCGGTCTGGCAGGGCGCTCTCAGCTGCCCTCCAAGCCCTCCACAGCAGGAGAATCTGGCCGTGAGCTGGTGGGAGGTGGAGTTCACATCAGATGCTTGGGTGAGGGGAGGTCCACCAGGTTTAAGAAGTTGGTTTTGACCCTCCATCTACTCTCTGCCGCTGCCCTGGCACTGGATCCTGAAGAGAAGAACCCAGGAAGGCAGGGCCCAGTCCTGGACGGACCCACAGCCTCTTGCTCTGTTCTTGTCCCAAGTCCCAGCTAGAAAGGCCGGGCTTCCTTTGCTTACTGTGAAACTCTCCGCTCCTTTTCTCTCCTTACTCCCCAACGTCTCGCCTCTTCCTGTCTTGCCTCCCTGCCCATCAACCTCCCCCTTCTCACAGGGACAAACACTTTCAAGACTATCCAGTTTAAAAACAACAATAAGCACAACAAAGAAGAAACAGCCCTCAACTCGACCACCCTCCGCTCCTTCCCAAGGGGGGCCGTCTCTTCATCACCCGCAGTGCAATTAAAGAGTACTAAGTACCCTGAAAGATGCTGCCGAGTAGGAAGCACAAAAACAAACATTGTGAATGTATTTGCAATCAAGGAACAACATAATTGGTCACTGTTGAGGTGTAATTGCAGCAGAAAGCATACTGTTCAGACCCGTTGTGGGCCCAATTGTGCAGGCGCCAAGGGGGCGTTTCAGGGAAGTCACGCAGCGTGGGCAGGACACATTCCAGCGGGCCCAGGGGGCTGGCCGAAGGGGAGCGGGCATGTTGGTGGGTTGAAGAATTTCAGCCTGAATTCCACTCCCTAGGGACAAAGGGTCCGGAAGATAGCGCAGGAGGGTGGCACAGGACCAGCGTGGGAGGAGAAAGCTAGAGAGCTGGAGGGCCGGGAGAATGAAGGTCGGGAAGATGAAGCTGCGGGGAGTTGGGAAGCGAGACCCGCTGGCCGAGGAGGGGAGAGGAGGAGAAGACAGGTAGGAAGTAAAGCCCGGAGAGAGTGGGGACCCAGGAGGAGAGGAGCCCAGCGTCAGGGCTCCAACTTCCACAAGTCGTTTTCTTTTTGTTCTGTGAGAAGATCTGGGCAAATCCAGAGCTGTGTGCCAGCATTTCTTTACTCCCAGGGGTCTGTGGCAGTAGGAACAGAGATGGAAATTTCCATTTCAATAGACACCCACTGATTGAAGCTTCCAGTCTAATGGACCACGATTGCTCTACCACTTTGAGTGATTGTGGGACAGCAAATTCAGTGACCAAGTCTGGATATTGGGGTGGGGGTGGCAGGGGCTTCCTCCTCCAGCAGGACCAAGGGGCTGAGTGCTGCTGCCTCTGTATTAAATATCAGGAAGTCTTTTATTTTCCCTTCCAAGTTTCTAAAATCTAAAATTAGACAAAAATCGCATATCACCAAAATGACCATAAAGGGGCTGGGGAGATAGCTTGGCGGTCCAAGTGTCTGCCTGGCAAGCCCAAGGACCTGAGTTCGATCCCCACTACCACATGCCATGCGGGGCCCGGAACCCGGGGCATGCCGTGCTGGACACTGAGACCAGGTGTGGTGGCGTACGTCTGTAATCCCGGCATTGGGGAGACTGAAACAGGAGGGTCGCTATGAGTTCGAGCTGCATATGAGACTCTGTACTACAGAAAGAAAGAAAGAAAGAAAGAAAGAAAGAAAGAAAGAAAGAGAAAACCCCAAGTGGCCCTGGAGAGGCTGTTGTGTCCTGGGTCCACCTGAGGGCAGGTGCTCTGGCCTGGGATGAAGAATACACACGTGAGTCCAAGAATGTACACCCTGGTCTGTGTGAGGGAAGCTGCCCCTTCCGGCCTTTGGCTTGGCTCCCTGGAGTCACCTGCCACCTACACAGGAGCCTACACTCAGGTACCTTTTGAGGGGCTAGCTGAGGGGAGTCCTGAATTGGGGACCCACTCATAATCTGTGGTCAGCACCCTATAGAAACCTCAGGCGAACACCTGGGATGATGCCCACCACCCAAAGCAGCAGGGCTTGCGGGTGCTGTTTGTACTCTATCTCAAATGTCTATTTCTGAGGCATCCCCATGGCCAGAAGGCAGGGGCGGGGGGTACATGCTTCCTGCACCCATGTGCAACCCTCCAGCCTGGCCAGAATCTCCTGTTTAGCCTACAGGGCTCTCCATAGACATGCAGGTGGGGTTCCAACTCCACCATCTGGGCAGCACTCATCTTTCTTGTGTCACAGCTGCTTTGATTGCTGAGGACTGAAAGATGGGCCGTGTGAGGGGCGTCCACACTTTAGGTACCCTTCCATGTGCAAAAACTCATTGATTTCCTTTCTTTATCAAAAATAGCAGTTTCTGAGTGGCAAGAGAATTCCTCGGCCACCTGCTTCCAAGGAAGACGAGCTCATAAGGAGCTGGGTACGGCACACACTCACACTCAAGCACACACATGTGTGCATGCAAGCACACACGGTTTTTGCAGGAAGTGCTTCCAAAGGAAGTCAACCTCTAGCACTGTCACCACAGCAGTATAGGGGAGAAGGGGAAAGATCGGCACAGGTGACATAACCCAGTAGACTTCCCCGGTCATCTGGGAGCAACACCATGCCTTCAGCAGCCAGGGTAGACAGTATATTTTGAGCCTCAAGGAAGGAAGAGAGAGGGCCTTAGGTCCTAGTTGCATCAGTTAGTCCTTTAGAGAAGGAAAGAGAAGAAGACGGTGCTTTGGGCAGTGAGTTCCAGGGCTCATTACAGTACAGAGGCGAGGGTAGGAGCTGCCTTCTATGGGCACAACAGACCTCCAGCTAAGAAGAGGCCATCAGAGTGGACTTCCCAGCCCACGAGGTGCTAAAACAGAATGTAGGCTGGGGCGAGGGATTTGACTGAACTGGACAGATAACCACTAGTAAGGTGCCAACATACCTGTTTCATACAGAAAGCTGTGCTCTGAAGCAGAGCAGCAGCAGAAAGACCCTTCATGGAGTGATTATGCTGCAAGCTGACATTTGCACGCCCCCTCTTCGTCACAAGCTGGGCTGCAAGCTCACCCAGTGGGGGCAGGTTCTGTTATGAGTTTCAACTTGCAGGGGAACAAATGGAGGCATGGGGCCACATGACACTCAGCCCAGCAGCAGGGCTGGGGAGCGGGTTGTGGGATTCCACTGAGAGTCTGGGTGCTGCCCCACTGGGTGACATCCAGGCACTGTCCCACACCAACCGTGAAAGCAAGTGTTCCCCAGGGTCACAGTGAGAAAGGAGCCCTGCTCTTGCCTCAGCAGCTCTGATTTGCATGGCTTCCAGGTTCCTCCCAGGGGTGTAAGGTCAGGGTGCAAAGCTAGATGCCAGCAACAGAAGGCCCCCAGGTCTAGAACAGGAGCGGCCTGAGGTTGAACCGCAGCAATGGCTGAGAGATGCTCATCTCCCTGTGCCTCCCTTCTCTGTGCGTCTGGCAAAGAGAGAGTCCTTTGGCTGCTTCATTACTAACTCGGCAAGCACACAGCACCTCCCTGCACTTGACAGCCCCTCTCCTACTCCTCTGTCCCCACATTCAGACTGCACCACTGCTGACAGCCTCCTGTGGAGGCTGGCGAGACTGCATGTCTCCTATGGTGACACAGGTGACACCAGCCAAAGGCGCTCCAGAAATTAGGGTGCAGGTGTCCCTGTAGAGGTCCCTGGGACATACATCGGGGTGCATGGGGGGTTCTGGTGCAGGACCTTTTGATAGAACACAGTTCAGGGTGGACAGAGGCTTCATGAAAGTTAGAGGGGAAGTGCAGAGTGGAAAGAGCTGTCATTGGGTTCAAGAATGGGGAGCTTGGGATTCAGAAGCCTGATCATCGGCCCATAGAATGGATTTGGCCACTTTCTGTATGTTTCTGCTTTGGTCTTCCTGGACCTCAGCCTGATCCACTTCTCTCGGAGGCTCTACTGTAGATGCAAGCCTACGCCCACGGAAGCCTGGTCCCCATCCAATGGGTCTCATTTCCCTACTGCTTAGATCCTTTTCCAGGTCTAGAATTCCTGCCCTGCTCCACTCTGAGGGCCACACACGTTTCTCAGCCAGGGCCTCGTCCTCTGCGGGCTGCTGGAGCTGATCTGCAGAGCCGCAGGCCTTCGTCCATCACCAGCAAGGAGCCCATGCGCGTCCTGAGGCTGGGCCAGCTCAGGGAGCTGGAGCTGCTGGGAATTTGAAATGACTGAGAACACATGAAGAAAAGCGCTAGAAAGAGTGATCTAAAATGTTCTTATTTTGGGGTCCAGCCATTTCACTTTAGAGAGTCAGTGCTACAAGGACCTTCATCTATGGGGACAAACATACACATCTGAGCTTTTTTTTTTTTTTTTTTACTGCTAAAATATTTATTAAAAAAAAACAAAACAGGAGCCACCAAAATGTCTATTGATGGGGCTGGCCACACCAGGGGACATCCATAAAACAGAACATGATATGGAGTCATTAAAATGAATGAGGTAGTAAATTGTTTGGCATTATTGATCAAAAGGGAAATCTATTGTATTGGACATAGAAATGCCTTGGGCTTACTTAGTGGAAATAAAATGTGTTAAGTTAATGAAATTGGGAGAATGTGGACCATTTAAGGGGCACATGTAAAGCTAGAGTGGAGATAAAGAGAAGGGGGTTACGGCAACTCCAACTCCTAAACTGCAGGAGCCAGGGTTCAGCTGGAGCTCTGTGCTTGGTGGTGAGGGGCTCATAGGCAGGTTCTGCTCCCTGCTGCCCAGGGACTGCTGCCCCCAGGTTCAAGGCCTGGAGACCCCAGTCCAGTTGTTGTAGGCAGCCGAGTTAGACAGAAATATTATAGGCAGTCAGACAGGGCCAGGCCCTTGAAGGAGACAGCACAAAAGACAAGTTACCTTACGACTGTGGAGAAACGGATGCTCCCACTGTGAGCCAGAGCTAAAGAGCAAACAAATGCCGACCTCCCTAAAGATTGGCATCCGAGACTGAGCATCACTCTGAGGGAGACCAAGAATCATTAATCGGACTACTACTGGATGGCTACCTAATAGAGTCCTGCTCTACATTCATGCCTACTTGCTAAGCGACTCACTACCCCATTTGGTCTTGGGCCTAATCAATTTTACCTGAGCAATGGTGCTTGTAATCCCATTGGTTGACCATAGTTTTGTCCTACCTCTTGTCCACCTAAGTGAGTTCCCCTTCTCTCCACCTTACCCCACATGGTTTTACACTATAAAAGTCCCTGGAAGAGACAGCTTCCTGGGGGAACAACCCACTCGGGCCCCCCTACTGTCCCTCTCTTGGACAGGAGCTTTCTTTCTCTCAATAAATATATTCTGCTCATAACCTCCATTTGTTCCTAAAATTCATTCTTCGGTTTTAGAGAAGATGAACTCGTCCATGTCAGGTTGGGAGAGCCTGTTTTTCTCCCTGTATCACTGTCAGTGACCTCTGGGGCCAGAGCCGCACTATCCTGGCAGCTCCCACTTAGAGGAGGCTGTGGGTGGGACCTGGGGTGGGGGCAGCTGGGAAGCCGACCAAGGGTAGGAGTCACCAGGGGCCAAGCCTGGAGTGGAGAGATAGGTGCGCTGGAAATACTGGGATGAGGCTGGCCTGTTGGAAACTGTAAACAGGTGGGGAAGTGGCAGTAGCACAGGTCTCCCACATGGCAGCTAGAAGGAGCAGCGGCCAGGCGACAGCTGGACCCGTGCTTCTGATGCATGGGTTGTGTTGAGTAATTTTATTTTTTTTACCAAACCAAGGATTGAACTCAGGCCCTTGTGCTTGCCAGGCAAGTGTTTATTCTACTGAGCTATCTGCCTGGCCCCTTGTGTTGAGTAATTTGTGACAAATTGGCCTTTGTTTACTTTTTCAAATGGTTCCATATTCTGGAGGGCTTCTCTGCCCTTTGCTTCCACCAGGAAAGGACAAGATCACCAAAAATATGTAGTAAAAGCCAAAGGGGAAAAATAAGATAACAACAAAGTCACTGCTCTGTGGCAGGCCTTAGGCTTGTAGAGGACCTCCCGAGCAGCTCTCCTGGAAAGAAGAGCGACTGTCTCCATTTTGGCTGAGGCTGAGCCTACATCCTTGTATTGATAGGTACAGAGCAGGCGAGGACTTCTCTTTATCCTTTCTGTTGGCCTTAAGCAGTGCATACTGGTCTAGCCAAGGTGCTGGTGGTAGTTTCTGAAGATGGCGCGCGTGTTTTCCTGATAACCCACACCTGCTGCTCCTTAATACGAACTGGGTTGAGACAGAACCAGAGCCAGTGCTCCACCATGTCGGCTGGGATCGAGCCTTGAGATAGAGGCTATGACTTCCTGGGGCTTGAAAGATTACACATCAGAGCTGAAGCTCCGGACCCCAAAACATTAGCTACTATCTCAGTAGTATAATGCAAATTCTTTTCTCTGCATATCCTTCTCTCTGCATATGGCAGAGGTAAATGCAGGCCTCCTACCCAGCTCAGCTCACAGTACTTACCTACTTCCCACAATTCTCATTCATCCCTCCTCAAGCCATTCCTCCTTCTCAACTGAATAAAACCCAGATGTGGCCCTGGGTTGGCCTCTTTATTCTGGAAAGCCATCTTCATGGCTGAACTTAGGGCCCCTTGTCTCCCCATAATTATAAATATGCTACAGTGTCTTTATTTTTGCTGTGGGTTGCACTGGAAGTGGTAGATTTGAATTAACTTGGTGGGATTTCAATAATATACTTTTGGGATTACAAGTATAGAGTTCTTGCTCTTTCCCATCTTGCAAGATGGTGGGTGAAAAAACTGAGAAGCCAGACACTAAAGAGAAGAAACCTGAAGCCCAGAAGGCTTCTGCCAGTGGCACTGGTAAAAAGGGTAAGGTGAAGAAGGCAAAAAAGTCCAAGAAGGGGCAGCCCCACTGCAGCCGAAATCCTGTCCTGGTTAGAGGAATTGGGAGCTACTCCCGATCTGCCATGTATTCCAGAAAGGCTTTGTACAAGAGAAAGTACACAGCTGCTAAATTAAAGGTTGAGAAGAAAAAGAAGAAGAAAGTTCTAGCTACCATCACAAAACCGGTCGGTGGGGACAAGAATGGAGGTAGCTGGGTGGTTAAGCTTTGAAAAATGCCTAGGTACTACCCTACTGAAGATGTGCCCCGAAAGCTCTTGAGCCACGGCAAGAAACCCTCCAGTCAGCATGTGCGGAAACTTCGAGCTAGCATCACTCCTGGCACCATCTTGATCATCCTCACCGGGCGTCACAGAGGCAAGAGAGTGGTCTTCCTGAAGCAATTGGCCAGTGGCTTGCTATTTGTGACTGGGCTTCTTAGCCTTAATCGTGTTCCTCTATGAGGAACACACCAGAAATTTGTCATTGCCACCTCTACAAAAATTGACATCAGCAAAGTGAAAATCCCCAAACACCTCACTGATGCTTACTTTAAGAAGAAGAAGCTGCGGAAGCCCAGACACCAGGAGGGCGAGATCTTCGACACCGAGAAAGAGAGATACCAGATTTCAGAGCAGCGCAAGGTGGATCAGAAAGCGGTGGACTCACAGATTTTGGCAAAAATCAAAGGTGTTCCTCAGCTCCGGGGCTACCTGCGATCCGTTTTTGCTCTGACAAATGGAATTTACCCTCATAAATTAATGTTCTAAATTTCTTACTAAGAACCTAATTAAATACCTGATACATTAAAACAAACAAACAAACAAACAAAAACAAGTATAGAGTTCTTGACCAAGATGAGGACAAGGAGGGGCTTCCTACATAGGCTAAACTTTCTGCATGCGCCTATCTTTACCACAGCCTGAAGTGCTAAGAAGTACTATGGCTCCATTTTAGAGATGGGTAAGAAAATAAAAATCCTAGTATAGACTGAAATACAGTGAACATGGTGCGATCTGTCATGTGCAAATTTAAAAAGTGAGACAATACATGCCCAGGTAAAAGGCACCTCGCCGTGTTCAAGCAAAATGTCAATGGTATCCACCCTTGGACGAATGGGGAGGCATGGTACCTTTCTCTATCATACTTCGATTTTTTTTTTTTCACAGTAGAAATGAACTGTGTTCTGATCAGAAAAATAATTTTGGTGGGGATAGAATGCAACTGAATTCACACTGTATCTAAAATTACTTTCTAAAATACTTTTGAAAAAGCTAAAGAAGAGGGAAGAATCGCTGTGTGTGATGGGAAGCTTTACTCTGTCGTTGCCCTCAGCAAGACAGGGTGGTGTTGGGGGAGGGGGGCACAGAGCGGCGGGGAAGAACCAAAAACTCAGAGACAGACTGCACACCCTACTCAGGTGAGTGTTTTGACAGTGGCAGGTCTGTGGGAGAAGAGCTGCCTTTTTTCAGCCAGCACTGGAGAATTGCATTCCCGCCAGCAAAGGAGTGACCCCAGCCTGCGCCTTGCACCTTATGCCAACACCAGTTCAAAATGAATTATGATCATGAATGCAAAACATAAGACTATAAAACTTTCAGAAGAAAACAGGAGATAAAATCTGAGCACCCAGAGCTACAGCAAATTCTTAGAGTTGACAGCAAAATCTATAGAAGAAAGTGTAGGTTGGATTTCAGATTTAAAACTTCTGTTCTGTGAAAGAAGAAGACCTCAGGAAGAGGATGAAAAGATAGGCTGGGCATGGAAGGCAAGATTTGTAAGCCATGTCTCTGACGAAGGACTTGTAGCTATATAAACAAATTTCAAAATTTAACAGTTAAAACATCCCACTAGAAAGCAGACGTGACAGGCACGGGGGTCACCTTCTTGCTCTTGGTGTAGGACTGCAGTTGTGGGGACATTACAGCTAAGGGATGCTGGAGCAAGGGTCTGAGCTGCTTTCTGTGTTATTTTTGTGACTTCTTTTTAAAAATTATTTAGGAGTGAGACAACCGAGGGCCGCGGGATCCTGAACAGACCCAGAGTGCAGGCCCGCGAGTGAGTGAGACACCCTGGGGCCGGGGATCCTCATTTGACCCAGGCTGCAGGCCCAGCACAAAACCCTTCGGCAGAACTCCCTGCAAAGAGGCTAGAGGCAAGACCCACCCAGCTGATTCAGGAGCAGAACATCTTGACAGAGAGACACAAAGGGTTCAACTCTAACACCTGCAGCAGAAAGAAGTGGAGCACAACAGCCTGATCCAAACAACACCCACCTGGAGGAATCTGAACTTCACAGATCCAGACCTGGTGCTAAGGTAATAACTCTA
>NW_004524847.1:1670413-1677909 GCF_000260255.1 Octodon degus | reverse complement strand
CTTTGCAACTTCTTGGGTCTGTAATTGTGTACGTTCATCTCGACTGCCACTTCGACTGGATTAAGGGGCTCCTACAGAGGTGGCTGGATTGCGAAGGCACCAGCAGCATCGTGGGCTAATCCACTGGCCAGTTCAGAGCTGAGTGGGCCACTACGCAGTTGGAGCTTGTTGGGGGGTGAGTCCTGGCGGGACTGTCGGAGCTGTATCTGCCCCTGGTCCCATCTACAATGGCTCTTCCAACCTGCCCTACTTCTTACCCACCATGAGCGGAACAGCTTTCCTCTGCCACCTTCCATGAGAACGTTCTGCCTTGGAGTCCAGTGGCCATGGACTGGAATCTGATCTCGTGAGTCAAGGTAAAGCCTCTTGTTATGGTCTGTGCCTCGGTTTCCCCCCAGAGCCTCTGGTAGTCATGGGGGGTGGCTTCTTGGAGGTGGCTGAAGTTAGAGTTTGTGATTGCTTCATTGTCTAGTGTTGGGATTAAGGGTGTGAATGCTCTGGTTGTTCCAGGGCCAGTAACCTGCATACAATGTAGGGGAGGGAAAAAGCTTGCCTCTCTTCTCTCCTGTTGCTTTTGATAGCTGCTGCTGCCATGAGCTGCTGCCTTCTGCCGTGCCTCCCTGCCTTGGAGCCAGCTGATTGTGGACTGAAACCTCCACAAACTGGGAGCTAAATAAACCTTTCCTCCCTTAATTTTGGGGATGGAGCATTTTGTCTTAGCAACAAGAGAAAAGTAACTAAGACACCTCTCTTCTCTTAAGCTGTGGGTGTCAATTATTTTGTCCCAGCAACAGAAAGCTGACTGATACAGTAATCATTTAAAATTTAAAGTTGAAAGGGGCTGGCCTGATAGCTCAGCAGACTAAAGCACTTGCTCAGGCAGAGTGCAACTTCCAGGGTTTGATCCTTGGAGTGCCCCGCCGGCCCCGCCTGCGGAGTGTACTGAGATGGCTATTGAGATGGTGTGGTGGCATGTGTCTGTAATCTCAGCACTTGGGAAGCTGAAAACAGAAGAATCACTATGAGGCTGATCTATGTAGTGAGACCCTGTAGACCTTGTTCTAAATATAGAAAAAAAATTAAAGTTGAAAGACTTTTTTCTTTGTAGACTAACATGATGCATTTTAAGGCTACACAGCCTATATTACTGTTAATTTTGAGAGGGACCAACGTGTGTATAATGGAGTCCATTCTGCAATTCATTGTATTGGCCCAGAGTCCTATTTGAATTTCAATAAAATTTCTTTTGAGAAATAAGAAATAGGTAGTGTGTGTGTGTGTGTGTGTGTGTGTGTGTGTGTGTCTGTGTGTGTGTGGGGGGCAGTGATGGTGTGGCAGGGATGTAGTGCAGCATGAAGGCCCTCAGTACAACTCCCAGTGCTGCAAAACAAAGTCTCTGGTCATCTGGTGCCTCCTCTGTCTCCACAGCAACGTGCCCCCCCCCATGAGGGAATGAGCTCAGAAGAAGAACAGGACTTGGAGGGCCGAAGAATCACTCTCCATCCACCAGCATGAAGGGAACACCACCTGGGAGCCGGACCAAGGAAGCCCCCCTCCCTTCCCCCATCTGCTTGCTGGCTTCTGTCCTCTGAGACTCTGTGGGTCACAATAATTGGGTTCATTATTTTTAAAAATCCTGTCCTCTTGGACCCTCACATTCCTGTCGGTGACATTTGCTTCCTTGCTGGCATTCCTCAAAGCCCTTGCATCCTGTCACACGGACAGCTTGTCTTATAACTTTGTTAGCTGGTGAATGACAGTTTTTTTTTAAAAAATAAATGTATTTAGTACCGGGTCTGCAGGGTCTCAGTATATAGATTGGACTTGTAGTGAGCCTCCTGTTTTTAGCCTCCCAAGTTCTGGGATTACAGTTGTGTGCCACCATGCCAGGTCTCATTCACCATCTCAGTGTGCCCCGGGTGTGGGGCTGGCACAATAGTTTGGGGATCGAACCCTGAACCCCTGTGTCTGCCTAAGCAGGTGCTTTAATATGCTGGGATATCTGGTCGGCCCTAAATGACAGTTTTGAATGCTGTTTGGGGTGTCCAGAGTCATTGACCTTGACACATGGTTTGGTCAAGCAGAGATGAAAGAACCACCCAGGGCTCCATAATCCACAACGACCTACAAACTCACTGGTGGACAGGGCCACTTAATTAAGGAACAGTGGACAGTGCACACAGATGGCCCTGCAGGGGCCGCTTTGAGACAATACAGCTGGCGTTCCTCAGCATCTTCCCATGGCAGACGCTGCTGACAAGTGCTTCTGCTGGCTCCTGAGGACCACCCTGCCCTGTGGCTCCCCCCACTTCCACAGTATCAACTGCCCCCTGGGGAGCTTGCCCTGTGCACACTTCTTCGCGCAGCTACTCCTCCGTTAAATGAAAGGGCTACATCATTTTTATTTTCCCAAGACCAAGAGAGCCCCCCTTCCCCCACCAGTGTGTTATGAGGGAAGAAGCCAAGCTGGGCTGGAAATTACAGGATGGTCACAGAGCACAAGCAAATGAAGTTAACATGATGTTTTTCTCCAAGCAACAGGGCCATGGAAAGAAAAAAAAAATCCACCACTCAGAATCTTATTATAGCCCATATCTGAGGCACATTTATAGATGCAGGGCAGATTTCCATGCCAACCCAGAAACGTAAGCAAGTTTTACTGCCCAGTTACGGCAGAATCTCATAAATAGAATTCTTCAGGGAGCAGACTCCTGCCAGATAACCTGAGGGCTTCATTCTGTATCCTTGCCAAGTTATACTCATTGATTGTACTTGCTGCCTACCAAATGCCTTCCTCAGCTTTCCTGTGAACCAGGGCAGCAAGCGCACACAGATGGAGGAAGGGCTGAGGCGGCAGAGCTCAGCCCAAGTGCTGCGCTGCAGGGGTGAACCTCTGGCTGTCCTCGTCACGACTGCGCCCGCCATGCGTGGGTGACACTCACACTGAAGCATGCTACTTCAGTTGATTCTTGGCTAATCCTTATTACGAGATCTAGGCGAGGTCAGGATCTGCGCCTAAGCTCACACGCAGCCGGAACACGATGGTGCCGGGAGGTGAAGCAGGTTTCAAAGTGACAGGTGGGACTTGAGAGTCTGGCTCAACAAATACCCATCAGCTCAAAATGAATCTACTCATTGTCTGTTGGTCTGCTGTCAGACGGCGGACACCACGTGGCAAATGAGGGTGGCCTGAAAGTTTCATAAAAGATGGACGCTGACGTGTATTCGGTTCCCGACAGCAATTTTTAACTGTGATGGCTCTGGTCCACCTCGTGTGCCTGAACAGACTCAAGGCTGTGTGGACTCTCGCGTCCACATCCATTCAGGCATACCCTCACATGACCTGCGTGTCACGCCTCCGCCTAGATGGACGAGGACTTGGGCAATTGGATGCAGTGTTCCACTGCCTCTTTCTCACTGAACAGCCTTGAAGAGATGGGATTTAAATTGTGTCGAGGATATTAGACTAGAGTGAATGAAGTGAAGAGTAGACTTCTCGTTTATGTCCCCAGAGTGATAAATGAGGGAGTGTAATTTTTTTTCTAAGGCAAAGAAAATGGGAAACCAACGTGGATTTCAGACACATGAGAAATAGCTTATGAATTTAGATGATAGCTCGGCAGAAATAAATTGTACATCTGTTCATTCATTTTAATAAAGTGGAGAGATGGCATGCTGCTGGGCCCTTGGAGGACCCTGGGTTTTTAAAATTATGATCCTATAATAGTAGCATTAAAATTTGTAATGTAGCCAGTGCTTTCTGAATTGGAGGGAAAATTCATTTATAAAATAAAAGTTCAGACTTTGGAATGTAAATGGCAAGATGCAATTTTTCTTGGCCAGAAATGAATTAGTCCTAGGAGGATACTGCAACATCTTGACCATAAAATATATTTTAAAAATCTTACAAGAAAGTTTTCAGGGTGCTAATGAAACTTCTTTGGGCAATCTCTATTTAGGTAAATTGTGCTGGCAAGAAATGTATGGTGAACTGGCATCGTTATTTTTACCTTGAACTTGATACTTCTTGTATAAGGGCGATTACAGATTAATATTTCCATTTGAAATGAACCTGGTCTGTTACACACACAAAAATCATTTTTACTCAGTAACAGGAACAACAGGACAATGACTTTTATAGACTGGCAATTACCAGCTACTGTGCAAATTTACTCACTCAACAAATAGTATTGAGTTTCTTATTTCATATGTACCTTACGCTGATCCTAGTGAAAATACAACAAACCTGACTGCAGGCTTCCTGCTGACTTGAAACCCCAGAAGCATCATTAAAACTTCTTCAAAAAATAGATATTAAGTCCAAAGAAAGCTTTCGCACAGCGAGCGATTTCAACTTTATCTCACAAATTAGCCACCTCAGTTTTCAGGTGGGAGAGATCAACAAATAAACCAGCAGAGTAGCAGGCCATAGACGGCACGGGGCTGAGAGCTGGCAGGGCCCTCATCTCTGTGTCTTTGCCTCCTGAGGGAACACTCAGTGGGGTGGGAAGGCACGCTTCAGCCTAACTTCTGATAAAGAAGAACACAGACTGTGAAGAGCTGGAGGTCAGTCTTAGAATCAAGAGCAACTAGCCATTGTCTCGGCTCTGCCCTTGCCCAGAGATGCTTGACCTTCACCCCATGTTTGTGGGAATCTAGAGGTCCCAATGGGCCATGTGGACAGAAGAGTTCATGTGTGACTGATGGCAGAGACAGTGACCAGGGATGTGAGAGTGAACAGGAAACACTTCCAGCTTCTCGCAGGCAGGGCCATCCTGTGGGTGCTCTACAGGAAGAGAAGATAATGGGCTCCAGGAAATTGTTCATTTCATTTTTATTTTTTTTCCTGTATTTTAGGGAAGGGTCTACGGGGTGTTCAGGGTCTCACTACTAGATCACATTCATAGTGATCAGATTCATAGGCTGTTTACAGCCTTCCAAGTGCTGCCAGTACGCCCACTTTCAATCTCCTATCTCAGCATGCCCCGGGGGCGGGGCCAGCATGGCAGGCCTGGGGTTCGAACCCCTGGCCCCTGTGCCTGCTTGCAGGCACTTTAATCTCCTGAGCTATTTGACCAGCCCTTTCTATTTTATTTTTTTGTATTTTAGTACAGCATCTACAGAGTCTCACTACACAGGGTCAACTTGTAGTGATCCTCCTGTTTTCAGCCTCCCAGACACTGGGATCACAGGAGCGTGCCACCATGCCCAGTCTCAGGAAGTTGTTTATTAATTTTTGCTTTATCTTTTGTGGTGGTAGGGATGGGCTATGGTTTAGATTTAGGCTTCTCCCCAAAGTCTCATGTGTTTGGAATAGGATAGTCATGGGGACATGATGCTCATCAGTGGGTGACACCTGTCTGTTATGGGGTGCAGCTTTCCTGGGTCATGTCCTCTGCCATGCCCTTTCCACCTTGGAGCCAACCATCCATGGACTAAATCTTCAGAGAACTGTGAGCTAAAAATGAGCTTCTCTTCCTTTACATTTCCAGTACTGACTACTTTATTCAGAAATGGGAAAGTGGCTAATGCAGAAAATCGGTACTAGAGAGCTGGGATGTCACTGTGCCCGTGATTCACCATGTGACTCAGAAGCCCTTGAAACTGGTTTGAGGGAGGGTTCGGGAAGTTTTGCACATGCCAGTTAGATAAGACTTAAAAAGCTCTAAGCGTAGATTGATGAAAAGATTATGGTTATTACTCAGAGGTCAGAATGCTGATAGGAATCAACAGTAAAGGTCAGGCCCATGAGGCTTAGGTTGGTGGTGAGAATCCTCTCGCGAACTGGACTAGAGGGGCCATGGGTGTTACATTACAGCGAGGAACTCGTGTTACATTTTGCCCATGTTTAAGACTGTGTGAAGCTAAATGCAAGGGTGATAAACTGCTTAATCTGGCAGAAGAAATTCCAAGGCAGCTCAACATTCAGACTAGTAGCATGGTTGCCTCTGGTTACTTTCAGGAAGACTTACAGTGAGAATCAGGACAGAAAAGCTCAGGTGAAGTATGTAAAAGCTGAATATTTTATCAGAAAGGAATCACATGCAAAGTTGGGGCAGAGGACAGCACGGTTGCTCAAAAGATTAGTGTTAAATAGAAGCCAAGTACTTTGCATTCGGAAAATAGGAAAGATATCTTCAGAGCAGGACATGGCCAGATTCTACCCATAACAGACTCATGGGTGTAAAAGGGTAAATTCTTTGTTTTGTGAAGAGAGCGCCAGGGTTCCCTGGTCATTTAGGTCTAGCTAGGAAAGTGCTTTTCCAAGTTCAGCTATCCAGATACTCTGACTCCACTGCAGTCATGATCCAAGGGGGTCAAACTACTGCTTGAGCTGGCAGCAGACCCTGGTATCACCCAGGTGGTGCTGGTTTTTCAGTTGTGCATGATAAAACAGAAGTGAGATTATGGAGGCTTCCACCCAGATTTCAAAAGAAGGCCTGAGAGGCCAGGCATGGAGCCCCTGAGAGGGCAGTGCCTGAAGCAGGGAGAGCGAAGCTGAGGTGCAGTGGAAGGGCCTCCAGAGTGAAGTTGCAGGACTTGGGAGATACCAGGAAAGCAGAATTTCTCCTGAGGAAAACATGTAGACAGTGAGTGGAGTCAACCTGAGATGTTGCAACTCACAGGTCCCTAGAGGCTGAGCTGCCCAACCCCTCTGGAGGTCACATCTCATGAAAAACGGCCCTGGGTGCTGGACATACAGCCGCACAACTTAGTGTTTTCCCAGCTGGGTCTTGGTTTTGCTTTAGTCTTATCTCTTCTCTTCCTCTATTACTCCTTTTTTTGAATGGGAAGTTTACTCTACCATTATATGATTAACGTATTTAATATTTCTTTTCGATATTTTTGCAGGGGCTCATAGTTAAGAGTTTGCCTTGAGTCTCAGAGAAGTCTTTGGGCTTGTGCTTTTCAGCAGTGCTGAAACTGTTAAGACCTGCAAACTCTTAGAGATGACTAAATGCCTTCTGCATAATGAGATGGACATGAGTCTTTTAGGGACCAGAGGTGGAATGTTACTGTTCAGACCTAAAATGCTCCCAAAAATCTTGTGTTTAGAGATGGGCCTTTTGGAATATGGTTGATCATGAGGGTGCTATATTTATCAGTGGATTCATGCACTGATTAATTCATAGCTGATTATGCTGTAGAAAAAAAAGCCCATTAGAAGTGTGTCACAAGGAGACTGGGCTGGAAAAGTGTATTCTTGTCCCTGGCTCTTTCCCTGTCTCTGTATCCTGGTTGTCATCGGAGGAGCAATTTTTCTCCAATGTACCCTTCCTGCCTTGGAGGTAACCAGTGATAGGTGAACAAATGTCTCCCTGTTTAAGTTGTGGATGTCAGGTATAGTAACTCACTGACAGGAAATTGACTAACACAGGATGGAACGCAGGGTCTTGCGTATGCACTGTCACTGAATAGCTTCCCATCTTGCCTCTCTCCTTGAACAAAATTTGGCTATTTTGGTAACCAGTGTATACAACTGGAATTATTCGGCT
>NW_004524847.1:1662307-1670313 GCF_000260255.1 Octodon degus | reverse complement strand
TTTTTTTTTTTCCCCGAACTGGGGATTGAACTCAGACCCTTGCACTTGCCAGGGAAGTGCTTATTCTAGTGAGCCATCTCCCTGGCCTGGGAATTCTGTTTTTATGCATCTACATTTATCCACGCCAAGTTTTTCTGACTCCATTCCTGGAAGTGGGATTCTGAGGTCATGAAGACTTTAAAAAAAATTTTTTTTTAAAGGTAGGGTCTCACAATGTAGTTTAGGCTGGGGTTAAACTCAGTATGTATCCCAGGCTGGCTTCAAATGCCTAGAAAACCAATGAGGACTTTTTTATTTTTTTATTTTTTTTAGAACAAGCCAAAGGGCCACAGCAGAAAGGGGTCCAGATAACCAGGAATAGGGTACAGTGACTATGTCAGGGAGGGACAATCTCAGAGGTGCTACAGCATAGTTGGAGACAGCATCTGAATCAATCAAAGACTGAATTTAGTAAAAGCAGAGACACAGTAGTTTAGAGCCTGAGTCTATTCATAGTCAGGGCTCTGCTATCTCTTCCAGTGGGGTCTGTTTTGAATCAGAAAGAGGAGGCAAAGTCACCTGCTGAAAATAGAAGAGGTCAAAGAGAATGTGAGAGATGGTGGAAAAGGCTGAGTTCTGCTACCAGAAGGGCAGGAAAAGGGGCCATTTAGATTAGGCAGACAGAATGGAAGTTTGGGAGTCATTCATTTAGGTCTTGGTTCAGGCAGTGTCTATGGATTTCCCTATCCTTAGGCCACCGGTGCACATAGCGTTTGGCTCACAGTAGGTGCTTAACTAATGCTTGCAAAGGCTCCGCACTCCAGCCATGTCCCAGCACTTTCAGATCTCGCATCCAGCTGTTCCACACAATATCCCAGAGACAGCGCCCATCGGCTGTCCGCAGGACCTCCCACGACAGGCCCCTCCAGCCTGTCAGGTGGCTAATGGTTTCCTGTGTGCTTTGGGCCCCTGCCATTGACTTTGGCTATAGAACAGTTACAAAGATGACGAACACAAAGCAGCCTTATGCTGTGTGGCAAAGGACATAAAGAGCCCAGGGAGAGGAAGCAGACTTTATTCAGCCCATCTAACCGTGCCGACAACTGCACCACGCTCCCAGGGAAAGACCCTGATTGACCTGACTGGGAGGGGCTGCGGCTCCCTCCCACCTACCTCATGCTACAGCTGCGCTTTCCTCCCGTAAGTGCAGGCTCACCTTGCCTTGATAGACATGGGGCTGTGAGCTGAGAGCCCAAGAAAGCCACAGGTCTCCCTATCTAAGTGTAGGACCGGGGGGAGGCAGAGGTGGGAGGGAAGGAGGGGACTTGCTCAAGAGCCACCTGCCACCAAGCAGCCCCTTAGGGACACTGGGCCAGTTGAGATGTAGCCATGCAACATAGTGCTTCTTTGAAGCAAAAAGGGAGAAGAATAAGAATAAGCGTGGTGGAAATTGCTAAGACAGTAATTTATTTTCTACAGGTCTGAGAGGTAAATGACAAATTCGAGGATAGATGAAGAAGACAATCTTATTGTGGTGACACCAGGTGACAGGTCTCACGCTCAGCTCAGAGGCCCATTAGGGATTCTCAGCAGCAGCACGTTGAAGGAGAATGAAAGAAGTGCTTTTGCAGCTGGGCATGGTGTGGTGCATTTGTAATGGAGACAGGAGGACTGCAAGCTCAAACCCAGGCTTGGCACCAGGGGACTGGGGTATGGCTCAATGCAAGAACCCGTGTTCAATCCATAACCAGCCTCTCTGTCTACATGTCTTTCCAACTGTCTTGGTTGTGGACTGGTCATCTTCTAAACACAGAAGCCACACAGTGGTGGAAAGATCAGGCAGGTCCAAAGGATCCTGCATTCTGGAGCAGAGCACAGAGGCCCATCATTTTGGCCTAAATGATACCCCCATGCCCCCCAATAATGCCCCTTCTGGTTCTTTTCTTTCTTTTTTTTTTCTTTTTGTACTTTAGGGAAGCATCTATAGGGTGTTCAGGGTCACACTACTAGATCAGACTCGTAATGATCTGCTTGCTTACAGCCTCCCAAGAGCTGGGATTATAGGCGCATGCCACCATGCCCAGTCTCAACTGCTGTCTCAGTGTGCCCTGGGGGGTGGGGCCGGCATGACCGCCCAGGGATTGAACCCCTGGCCCCTGCACCTGCTTGCAGGTGCTTTAATCTGCTAAGCCATTTGACTGGCCCCCAACCCTCTATTTCTTTCTTTCTTTTTTTTTTTTTTTTGGCAGAACCAGGGATTGAACTCAGGCCTTTGCACTTGCCAGGGAAGCACTTATTCTACTGAGCCATCTCCCCAACCTCCTCTGTTTCTTGAGGTGAAAAACATAATAGCTCTCCCACGGTGGTGTGTTGGTAAATTACCAGCAACAGGAATTCGGGTGGTGGTGGCGGTGGGGAGAATATGCTCGGCGGGTGCGCGTTTCCCTGGAGAGGACGTTCCGCCCTGAGGTCTGTTTCAGGTTGCTGACTTGACAGCCCTGCACGCGGCCACCCCGGAGTCCCTGCACGCGGCTGCCCCCACAGAAGCTCGCTCGATGCATTTTTTTTAAAAAGCTCCCTTCTGAAGTAGATGGGAATGCAGCCTAGTCCTGACGCTCCCCTTTCTTCAGGCAAAGCTGTTGGTCACGCTGGCACTACCAACCAGGGCCTCTCTTTCTTTCCTCCACTTACCAGCAGTGGATATGTGACCTGGGTGGGAGGTGAGATGTCTGCACAGTCCCCAGGGCTCCGTGACTGGCTGGAGGCCTTGTGACCCTCCAGGACAAGTCAGTCTTTCTGTGAGGTCAGCACTGGGAGAGTGGTGTATGTCTTCTGGTGTATGTGGCTGGGAGGACACGAGCTTAGGGCACCAGAGGCCACCTTCCCTACTGTGAAGAGAGCACCTGCCGAGAATGAAGCCAATGTGGAGACAAGCAGAGCCCATGGGCAGAGTTGCAGCGAGAGTGGCTGGACCACACACACCGTCTGAGCAGTGCATGCAACCACCCCCAAGGAGGGCAGCCCTTGGGTTTCCCTGGCAAAGAGTACCAGTCCAGCCAGGACTTGTTTCTTCTAGCTCAAAGTGGATGCCTTTCTCTCACAGGGAACTGGGAATAAGCAAGAACCCTGATGGCAAGTCTAAAAGCAGGGTTTTTTTTTGTTTTTCAGGAAGAGTGAGTCCGGGTCTCATGTTTTCTCAAATTGATTTGCTTTTCAACTTCCTATGGCTGGAGGAATGAGATGTGGAGGCATGTTGCCTGTTATCCATGAGGACAGCATAGTGACGGACTGAGTTTGCTTGATTTTGTTGGGCTTTGCCCTGAGCGACAGGATCCCATGCTGGTGGTATGGAGGCCAGTGGGTGGCTGTTATAAAGTACACAGCTAACTGTTTCTGGCTCCAATGCATGGATTTACAGTGCCAAACACCCTGTTTTAAGCCCTGCATCCAGGGGTGCTTTGTAAAGGCATCTGTCCCTGTTTGCAGAGCTGCTGGGAAAGAGGGTTGTTTGCTATATTTGATTTAAGGCAACAAATATTCTGTGCACTCCCTCTGTGCTCATAGCTCTGTAGCCCAGGGGTGAGGATGACAAATGATACTGGGTCTGACCTCCAAGGGGCACCCAGTGGAGGTGATGGAAGAAGGAGCCAGCAACGCTGACCAGTGCATGCTGGGAAGAAGACCGGAGCTCAGGAGGCAGCAGATGCCGGAGAAGACTGGAATGATTGGAGGAAGCGTAAGTACAGAGCTTTCCAACATCTGTCACTTGGAGAACAGACTCAGCCACTGAACGCGGGCCATTGCTCCTGCCCTCTCTGCCTGCATGATGCAATCCGGCTCTGGTTCCTCCTCCAAGTCCCAGGGCATCTGCACGCGTTGTTTCCTCTGCTCAGGTGGCGCTGTGCTCACACTCGCTCTCCTCACTTCACCTAGCAAAGCCACAGCTCCGAGGATGAGCGCTTTCTGCACAGCCTGGCTTGGCCAGACCTGCCTGGGTCTGCTTCTCTGAGGTCACGTGTGCAAGGCCTTCTCAGCGGATTGCAGGCCTCAAGTGTCTGTTCTCCCTTCTAGGCCCCGCAAAGGCAAGATCGTCCCCCTCATCTCGGCATCCCTGGCCCATTTGTGCAGGGTGAGCACAAATGAAACAGCCAAGCTGCTTCTGACCCTATGAACTTAGAACAAGTGGATGCAACTCACAGAGCCTGATGCCAAACACGCTCACGTTCTCATTCACGACTATGGAGCTGCCGTAACCACCACCGCCACAGACTAAGATGATGCGAAAAGTGTTACCCCGAGCGAGCTGACTGATACACACCTGGCCCTAGTGAGGGGTCGAGCACTGTGGCGCTCTGGCTCAGCAGTGAATGCAGCCTGCATCGCCACCACAACGTCTATGACTTGATGAGCCAACTAGAAGCCATGAACGCCAAGGCAGGCAGACGTGCAAATGCACAATGGAACACCTCGGTTCACAAGTGCTTCTGTCCCCGAGTCATTTGGTCCCAAACAGAGGTACCTGGCAAAATTTTGCTTCTGTGCATAAACTGTACTTCAAGTGAGGAATGCAACTGTGGCATTGTCCCCAGAGTCCCGTAATGAAGTCTGTTCCAAACCGAGACTTCACTGTCTAGAAAATGGAAATGCTCATGTCTGTCCACGGACACTGTTGTGTTGAGGGTCCTTCCTGGCCTTGGGGCTTCTCTTAGGAGTCCCCTGACAGAGGACTCCCTCATTAGGGACCTGGCTTCTCTCACTTCTGAACTCCGTGGAGCCCCTAGAATGCAGGGCCAGCGAAGAGCTATGCTCTGGAACCAGCCGTTCTTGGCCCCCACACCTGCCACCGTGTGAGAGCCACAGGTATGCTTCTGACCCTTCTGTGCCTCACTTTCCTCATCTGTAAAATGGCCTAAGAGAATCTGGGTGGCAGGGCTGTTGTGAGAATTCATGAGTTAAGCTGCCCCAAGCATACCAGAGGGTGGCTTGCACAGCTGCTGCGAGAGAAGCCGGCTGGACGCATAAGGACGTTTCTTCATTGATTCTTTTGCCCATAAGCAGTGGTGACTATATTTGCTCATGGGACCTACCAAAAAGGAACACCAAGGCTGCCAATCAAGCCAGTTGGCTGTTCAAAGGCCCTCAACTCTGCTGGAGTTCAAAGAAGTGGGAAGGGAGAGGTAGGCTCAGGAGAGGAGGCTTCCGGGTGTGCCGTGGGTATGCCCAGGCTGGCACGAGACCCTGTCTTGATCGGGCACTCTCTGCCAGCTTAAGTAATACTGAGAAGGGAGGTTATGAACTCGGGCTGCTCTACCAACTCCCTGGAGGAAGGGAAAGGACAAAGGAGCAAGATTTCAAGAGTGCCGAAGTGTAGGATCGCTGCACAGGAGCAGAAAGGCTCAGCTGAATCAGGCAGAAACCGGGTTCAAAGGGAGGGATCTAAGGTCCAGGCAAGGTCTGTACCTGTCTGAGCCTGCATCCCACACCCAAACCCCATGGGCACACTACAGTCCTAGTACGGCCTCCACCCCTGTCTACTGCTCTGTATTCATGGACTCAACCAACTGTGGATCGATAATAGTTGAAAAAACATTTTGTCTGTAAGGAGTATGTCTAGATGTTTTTCTTGTCATTCCTTCCTCAACAATACAGTGTAACAACTGTTTACATAGTGGGTACACACGTTAGGTCATACAAGCGCCCTAGAGAGGATCTGAAGTTTAGAAGAGGACATGCACAGGGTATGCGCAAGCACCACCCCATTTTACAGACAGGGCTTGAACATCTGTGGATTTGGGGGTCCTCAGGGGCCCTGGAACCAGCCCCCATGGGTAACGAGGGGCAAGGTCCTGTACCCCTGGGGCAGAAGGGATGGAGGAAGGGCAGGACAACATCTCTGACCCCACCTGGCACAGCCACGCGTGTTCTGGTATTCGCACTGGCCGCTGAGGGTTTAGTGAAGAACGCAGGGCCAATCCTGGGGGAGGGACCTACAGCCCTCCACTTCTCACAAGCCTTCCTGCTCAGCTGCTGCCCTGATGGGATGCTGGCTACGTCAAAGAAACACATCTTTTTTTTTTTTTTCTTTTTCTTTCTTTTTTTAAACCAGAATTTGTAAGGCAAAAGCAGACACAGCTTTTGGGATCTGACCATGTGGCCTCAGTTTCCCCATCTGCAAGGGGCACAGCCGTCTGAGTCTCAAGTGACACACAGCATGTGGGACACGCACAGGCTCTTTGAGCAGAAAAGTCATGATTGAAACGCTGGCTCACGTTGGCTCCCTGGGGGTGGGATGACAAAGACAGTGGGGTCTTACGTCACTGGGGACAGTGTCCTTAGCAAGCTCCTGACCACTGATCTACCCTCAGGGCCCAATAGCAGGCCTGAGCAGGGTGAGGGCTCAGGCTCTCAGCACAGCACCCTGGTTCCTTTTAGTGTTTGTTGACATCCTTGCCTGCATCTTCCCTTCAGCCCCAGCCTCACAGGTGGCTCCTAGCCCCGGAGGTCGCTCCAGGGACCCTCTGCCTCCACACTTTTCCTGGTCTTACGGTCGTGCACCAAGCGTGTCTCCCCAGAAGGTGTGCTGGAGCCTCAACACGGAGCACATCAGCACACACCTTTATGTGGGAAAAGGGTCTCTCCAGAGGGAACCGAGGCCATGGGGCGGGCCTTCACCCAGCGGGCTGGGGTCCTTAAAGGAAAAGAAGTCAGGACACAGATGGACACACAGGGAGACGGCTTGGGGGACCCAGAGGCAGAGAGCCGGGTGAGGGGAGCAGAGGCCCAGGCGCACCAGACTGCCAGCCCTGGCCCGCAACAAAGAGGCTCCTCCTCAGAGAAGACGTCCCTGAGCTCCACACGCTGACTGTGCCATCTCCACCTGGGGCAACACCATCCATTTCCTCTTGTCCCCAAGGGTGACTGATGGCTGGCCGTCCCTGCCCCACTTTTTGACTTCTTGAGCGCAGGAGCCCACTCACCTCATTCAGCTTACTGCAGGTAAAAGGCAGGAGGGTGAATGAACGAACGCACTTGGGAAAGCTGCAGAGAGTGTGTGATGTATGATGTATGACGTGTGACGTATGACATGTGATGTGTGACGCACACATGGAGGTCCACACAGGCAAAGATGGCTGGACAAGACCATGTTCATAAAATCCTGTCTTGCAAGGCTTGGGCAGGTCAACAGCAAGGATCCGATGCTGCCGACATATCAAAACTTGATACTTATTCCAGAAAGGAAGGAGGTTTTAGTTGGAAAAGAATTATATATGTTAAAATAAATTTTAGATTATTGTGTATAATGCCACTTTGAAGAACACTGCAGCTGTGGCACAGTTTTTCTCTTTTATTTTTTTTTTTTTTTCTAACTCACAGGGTAAGTTGAGCCCATCTTCACTGTAATGATCCTCTTATGCATTATTTATTAACACAGAGCTTACTTGTTTTTTTTTTTTTTCTTTTTCTTTTTTCTTTTTGGACTGATAAAGAAGATTCTGAGATCCCTGTAGTCTGTAGATGAGTTTATTCACTGTTTGAAAAGGAACTTTACTCCAGCCACCCTAGCTTGCTGTACTCCACAGGAAAGTAACTCTGGCCTGCTAGTGGCTTGCCGTGGGGCCTAGATTTGTCACTGGCTGCAGCATTCTGGGCCACAAGGAGATTGTCTGGGGACTGCTCCCCTCCTGGGCAGCATCCTTCGTCTATAGCACCAGTGTTTTGAGTGATGAGTCCTTCCAAAGTGCCTTTAATGACATCAATTTTTAAACTTTTGATGGTCTGTGCTGCTCACAGTCAAATATTTAAAATTTTTGGGCCAACAAGATAGCTCAGCAGACTAAGTGCCTGCTCAGGCAAATGCAGGGACTAGAGTTCGATCTCTGGCACCACATGCCGTGCCAGCCCCAACCACAGGCATGATGGCGCACACCTGTTATCCCAGTGCCAGGGAGGCTGAAAACAGGAGGATCACTATGAGTCTAAGCTGCATAGTGAGGCCCTGTACCAAATACATTAACAAAAAAAAAAAA
>NW_004524847.1:1655606-1662207 GCF_000260255.1 Octodon degus | reverse complement strand
AAAAAAAAAGAAAAGAAGGAAAGAAAAGAAAAAGACATAAAGGATTTTTCGCTCATTCCTCAGTTATTTGGGTACCTACAACATGCAAGACTAGATTTTGGGACTACACCAGAAACAAAACACATGTTTCCTTTCTTGAGGGCTTTCATTCTATTTTGGGTGGAGTGACAACAAGCAAGTGACTAATTATGCAGTACATTAAAGGTGAACATTAGGTATTAAAGTACTGCGCGTTAGGGTAAGTGCCTATTGGAACACACTAGAACAGAATAGTCCATGTACACAACACATAGTGGCATATAATGTGGGACAGAAGAATAATCAATACTGTATTAAAAGATGAAGCACTGGTTGGCAATAAGCACTTGCCCCATGAATAATAAATTGCCTCTAAATGTTTGATGTCAGCCCTGAGTTTAGCTCTAGAGACAGCAGTGGAAAGAAATGCACTAAAATACCAAAACATCCAAATGAGCCTAGGGAGGAACAATTAAGGATTCGATTAAAAGGACATGCAGTGATGGCACTGCGCTACAAGGAAGTGCGACGCGTGGTGGGACCAGGCGGAAGAAGCCCAAAGCTGCTTGGGAGATGCACAATTTGGATGGATGGTGAAGAACACACTGGGATTCTCCAGAAGGGACAGGAGTCCTAGGTAGACAGGGACAGAATGCGCGGTGGTGTGAGGGGTGCCAAGGCCCAGCATGATGAGGGTGGCAGGGGTGCAGGCAGCTGTGGCCCAGGACAAAGGCAAGCTGCAGCCGCGAAGATCACCCAAGATCTTATTTTTAAAACTGTCTAGTATAAGGTGTTTTCCAAGTGCGGTGATGGCTTGGATGTTTTATCTTTTAATGTGGTACATTTTTGCAGATCTTGGATCTTTATTTCTGAAACCAGGTTCTTATTGTGAAAACTACGTTATGGAAGCAGTAATGGTACAGTCTTAGAGCTAAAAAGTAGATGCTTCATAGCTTTGTGATTGCCACTGTCAGGGTGGGGACACTGCCTTTGGACTGAAGCAGATGGATGAAGTCTTCAGAGGATGCCACGCGATGGAGTGGTTTGGTGCCCGCACTCTGCCAGCTGCAATGAAAACTTGCTCTCATTGTCACTGAGTTGCTGCTGACCCTCTGGGCATTACCAGGGCGTGAGCAGAGGCTCAGAACCTGCACTGGGGTTCACACAGGGATGATGGGGATCAACACATCATGAATATAATTGTGGAAGAATGATTGAGGCACTAAATCATCTGGCTGTTGGTCCACCTCCTTGAGCAAGGGGTGGAAGCTTCCACAGGGTAGACTGCATTTTTTCACTTAAAAAAATTCAGATGTGTTACATTATACGCCCTGTCTATAACCAGGAAGGGCATCTCCAACAACGCAGGAGATCTCGCCTTGCGATCTGTGAGCCATGAAATCTAGGCTTGCACACACGGCCCTTGCCCTTGGCTGGCAGAGAACTGCACGAGGGCTTCTATTTATAGGCACTGCTTATATTTGTACAAATTTTTCCCTTCGCACTTTCTTAGTGGAAAAAATAACAGCTGCAGACCTGCTCTTTCAGAGTCTGCGAAGTTTGAACACGAAGAGGTTTAGTTGGTGATTTCATGTTTTCTTATGACCTTGGTGCAGGAGAAGAAGCCAATAAACTCTCCCCCTCTGAGAGAAGGTAAGCGCGGAAGGCGGGAGCCGGCTGCTTCGCAGGTGACCCCTCTTCAGTTATGTGATGGGAGTTGGGAAGGTAATTTGTGAAGGATGGCTCCTTAGAGTCCTTGCATAAAGTGCTGGCTGCCACCAGACAAGTCACGGGATGGCGCGATCTGGAGCCACGGGACGGTTTGCGGTAAGAAAGTGCTGGTGCCTCTGCAGTGGAGTCCTGCTGTTTTATTGCCTCAAGATAGTCCACTTCCTTACATTTCGGGGTCCCCTGTCACTCTGTCCAAGGCCTGGGATAAAGATCCCAAGGGCGGATTGATTTTATTTAAAACATCAACCACATTGAAAGCTGTCAGATGTGATTTCATAAAATCACATTAAAAAAGCACCACATCTTTCACTAGAATAGCTATAAAAAGCTTCACAGGAAGAAGAAGTCCGGACTGTTTGGAAAAACAGTTAACCATCTCCACAGCTTTATCCCGTTGTTGAATGTCTCAGACTGCACCCTCCAGGAAAGTCACTCGAGTCAGATCACTTGGGTGGGCTTGATTTTCTAAGGAGTATGTGGTTGACTTTCTGGATTCATCTTAACCAAGTGAGCAGGGTGTAAAATTATGTGATCAGGGCTTCGACACAGGCAGGTGGCACTTTAAGGGGCTCTTGAACTAACAGGAAATAAAGTCAGATGGAAGTGAGAGAGCATCATTTGAGGCACTGGAGGGCACCGGGAGGAACTGTGCCGGTCGGGACAAATGCAGCCCTGCCCATCAGACTTCTGTAGAAGACACAGCACAAGAGGACACTTCCTCACTTCACGCTTGCTGTCAGCAGCTACCAAGAGCAAGAACGAGCGACACGACCAAGAGGAGGCCAAGAAACTCCAGCCCATATTAGCTCAAGAGGAGAGTTTTTATTTCAATTAATCAATCAATCAATTAATTTGCAGTACTGGAGCTTGAGCTCACAGCCTTTGCGCTGAGCTTCATTCTCAGAATTTTTTAACTTTTGAGACAGGGTCTCCCTAAATTGCTCATTTGCCCAAACTGGGCTCACACTTGCAGTTCTACTGTCTCAGCCTCCCAGAGTGCTGGGCTTACAAACTTGTATCACCCCCACTCACCCCTGAGTTCAGTTTTTTTCCTCACTGTTAAATTCCCCTGCGTTGCTTGATAATTTATATCATGGATGAGACTTTTAAGCATGCTTAAGACTTTTTACTAAAGTGAGTTGGCTTGAAGGGAATAAGAGCAGGGGTACGCAGCACCACGTAATTATATTTCTCCAACTCTTGCATGAAACTATTGGGCTGCCGTGTGCCACAGTGAACGCCATCCAGGTGCCTAGTGTTGTTCCTTGATGTTTCACAGGAAAAAGTGAACCCAGGTTGTTTTCTTTGTCTATGGGGATTCGGGCAAGCTTCCTCTAGATCAACATTCAAATCTAGAATAGTTCAAAATATGGCTTTAATGCAGCGCCCTCGCCCTCGTCCCTGCACCCATGGCGCCTGTGTGAAGGTGCTGGGGGGCTGCCCAAGTGGCCAGGACTTGACCACTCGGCATCCTGGAGAGGAGGGAAGAGCACCAACGTGTGGCCAAGCTGTGAAGATGCTTTTGCCTTTCAGGACTTTGGCAGGCGTAAGCATACGGAAGAAGAAAGCGGGCCGGACCACAGAGGACCTGGGAAGCCTGCCCCCGTGGAGCAAGAGGAACTGAGATCTGACTAATCCCACGCTAACTGATTCAATCCTAGGCTGATTCGAAGCTATCTTCTCCTACTCTTGTTTACAGGAAGCGAAAAAGGAGTTCTTTCTGGAGAAATAGAACATCGCAGTCTCAAATTATTTATAAAATTTTCATTTATGTTGTCCATCATTTAATTAAAAAAAAACTAGTTATGCTAGGAGATAAGAACAAATGACCCCCAAACCCGGAGGAAAATATTGAAAAGAGACAGGGCCTTAGAATTTATCTAGACTGTAATAAGACATTGAAGTAACTGTAACTGGTCAGAAGAAATATTTGCAGGGGTATATGGCTGTGAACGGAGCTACTTAAGGAACAAATAAGACCATACAGACTAAACCACACCGCAGGGTGTCCAGGAAACCGCTTACAAGTAAAGACAGAAATGTTCCTAAAAGCACCCAGAAAAAAAGGACGCATGTCTCTTAATGGGAAAGAAAGTAACACTGACAGGTGACCTTTTGACAAACATAATAGACAGGAGAAGACAAGGAGATGACACCTTTAAACAGCTGCCGGGGAACAGCTGCCAGCTAAAATGCTACTTCCAGTGAAAACATATTTCAGAAAATCCAGGAAGAAAACACGTTCTTAGGCCAACAATGAAAAAGAGAACTTGCCGTTAGGAGACCCACAGCCCCCTTTGCTTTAGGACCCCCACCCGTATTTTCTTCTAGTATTTTTATAGTTATGGGATTTCTTTTTTTAAATTTTATTTTATTTTGAAGAGTAAAAATAAAAGCAAGAACAAAAATCGGAAACAAAGACAGAAACAGGGTAGCATAGAACAATACATATGTTACAGATTTTCAAAATAAGAATAGCTGATTGACAATGGTTGATATATTCTATTTTTATTGTCAAATCTGTTGGTCATATTAACAGATATAGTTATATAATTGGATATATGATTATTGCTTGCTTTCAAGAAATCTTAAATTTTTGTTCTTATCTCTTTTATTGCCTTTTAAACAGAGTATAGTAATAATTGATATGACATTAGAAATGGTACACATTTAGAAGACCAAGATGACAGGTATTCAAGGATGGTTTTGTATGACACATTGCTGTTTTTGATGTAGTTGCCTACTTCGCAGATAGCATACAGTTAGTCAAGGTGAAAATTCTACACACTACCTGCTATTTTCAAAAAACTGATGGAAATTCTTAGTACAAACACCTCAGCCATCCTGTATATATACTTGCATATTTTTTCTCCCTACCTTTCTTCCTATCTTTTCAAAATTTAAAGACCCCAACCAAAAATGGGCATCTGAGATGAATACACGCTTCTCAGAGGAAGAAATACAAGAGGCAAATAAATACCTGAAAAAATGCTCACATCACTGGCCATTCAAGAAATGCAAATTAGAACAACATTGAAATACTATCTCACCCCAGAAAGAATTGCTATCATAAAGAAATAAACTAATAACAAATGCTGGAGAGGCTGCAGGGAAAAAGGAACCCTTCTCTACTGCTGGTGGGAATGTAGACTGGTACAAACACCATGGAAATCAGTATGGAAACTCCTCAAAAAACTAGGACTGGGAATTCCATTCAATTCAGCTGTTTCCCTTCTGGGTATTTTCCCAAAATAACTGAAAACATCACACCATAGTGATATATGTGCACGCATGTTTACAGCAGCACAATCTGTGATAGCCAGATCTTGGAAGCAACCAAAATGCCCATCACCTGAGGAATGGATGAAAAAGATGTGGGGTTTTTATACAATGGAGTACTGCTTAGCTATAAAGAAAGACAAACTTGAAGCCTTCATATATAAGTGGACGAACTAGAGGCTACACTCATAAATGAAATAAACCAGACCCACATGTGTAAATATTGTATTGTCTCCCTAGTGTAAGAACCCCAAAGAAGAAATAGAACCTGAAAGGTATAACAGATACAGTAAAATGGAAAGATATGGAATTTAAGGATTAAACAATGAAGAGGAAAGAAAAGTTATGAGCTTTTTTTCTTCCTTTTTCTAAACAAAAGGAATTTTATTCAGAAGGAAAATTACTCCATTTAGAAGCACAGAAGCAGGATTGTGTCAATAAAACTATAAAGGCTAAATAAACAAGAAAACATAAACTGATATTTATTAAATAATATTTTTATAAAACTTAAAGTATATGTAAAATTAAAACATGGAAACAATATCTCCAAAGATAAGATGGAAAACCAAACCAAACCAAACAAAATACAGGAGGGTAATTGGGGCCTAAATGTTCCCAGATCTTTGTATTAACAAAAATTGGAAAAATGCTAACTTACGTTAGATTCTATAAGTCAAAGATGTCTATCTACATCTGTAGACATATACTGGATATAACTAGTTCTTAGTGACTACTACAAAAATATGAAAGTGAAGTATAACTAAGAGGTTATTAGAAGTGAACATGAAATTATAAAAATATTACCTAATTATTTCATTAAAAAGATAAGAAACTAAAGGAAAAATAAATGTGGCAGAAATACAAAACAAATACTAAGGATGGTAGATTTCAACCCAATACAGTATAGCATTTGCATTACATGTACATGGACAAAATAATGACTGGGACTCAGAGAAATGATTTAAAGAACGTAAATTCCACATATCTTTTGTTTATAAGAAATACTTTATAAGTACATGGTTATAGAAAACTTGAGATAAAAGTGATGGGAAAAATATAGCATGACAAAATTGACCAAAAAAAAAAAAAAAAAAAAAAAAAAAAAAAAAAAAAGAAAAAGAAAAGGAAAAGTCTGGTTAATTCTAGTATTAAGTGAGTAACTATTAAAGCAAAAAGGGTTTCCAGGGATTGAGAGGTGAGTTTCATGATGATAAAGAGGGTATGCATCAGGAAGGTGCAGCGATTCTAAATTTGTATGCGCTTAATAGCACAACTTGGAAATACTAAACAAAACGTTGATAGGATTAGCAGGAAAGATCTGGGTGTAGTTTGGTGGTGGAGCACTTGCATAAGGCCCTGGGATAGATGTACAGTAGCTCACCAGGAGAAGAGACAAGCGGGAGAAAGCGGTTTGATACAGTCGTAGATATTAGACCTCTTCCTTCAGTAACTGATTGAACACACAAATTAACAAGACGTGTAGAAGAGTTGAAGACGCTCTAAACCAGAATTGGTGCATGTAGGCCGTGATGCTGAGCAACTTCGGAGCTCGCATTTTTTTTTTTTTTTTTTT
>NW_004524847.1:1652819-1654523 GCF_000260255.1 Octodon degus | reverse complement strand
AACAATTTCCTTTACAAAAAAAAAAGCATCACAAATGGTACCCAAGAATTAGAAGGAAGGAAATGCAGAGCAAATAGAGAAGCAAATCAATAAAATAAAAGTTGGGGTTTTTTTTTTTGGAAAAGAATAATGAAATAGACTCTTTGACAGGACTAATCAAGAAAAAGAAAAGAATGAGATGGATGAATTTTAGAAGAAACTCTTATCAACTTAAAGAGAAATAGAAATCTGAATTATTGCAGTTATGTCCAAAAATGAAAGCTTGGGGCAGGAAGAAGTGGGCACACATGGCACTGAGCAAGAGGTTGACATGCAGGACTTCGTCAAGGGAGTGGCTGCTTCTGCACTACAGGAGTGAAGAAGCGACGCAGAGTGGAAGAAGACACCTGCAAAGCAAACGGGCTTGACACTCTGGTATCCGCAAGACAGAGGACTCAGCCATGATAAGGAAAGGACGCCAGCCCAACTTGAAGAAGGATGGCGAGAGCCTAACTGGAAGTGCCCGGAAGGGGGTTCCCAACGGGCAGGAGACGACGGAACACTGCTCAGGGAATGCCAGTGATAGCCATAGTCTAATTTCACTACACTCATTAGGAAGGAAACAACGACCAGGTAAGACCAAATGCTGGAGAGGAATCAACATTCTCCTTGGCTGCTTCAAGCAGAATTCTCATTGGCTGATCCCATGAAAACTGGAACAGCCATGTGCAGTACTGGCCCTACCAACAAAAATTGACCTGCAGGCTCACCTGTCAATAGACCCCAAACTGAAACACATGCGTGTATTCATCCGGACACTGAAAAGTCACACTGCAGAGTGAATGTTTAAGCCGCTGCTGCCCACTCTGGTTCCAGAGTGCAAATAGTACAACTGCAGACCTGGAGTAGGAGAGAGGAGTGAACGGAAGCATGTTAGTCACACAGCGGTGAATGTGAGTGGATTCCGGGGACTTGCAGCACGGAGACCAATCTTGCGAAAGCCAGTTACGGGAGTGTGCACTGTGTGAACCTTTTTACATAAAGATAAAAATAGGACAAGCTGACGTGCGGTGACAAGAATCCTAAGAGGAGTTGTTCTGCAGAGCAGCTGGTGAGGCTAGGAAGCTGAGGAGCTTCTGAGCCGCTTCCCACATTCCAGTTCTTGATATGGGTGTTGTGTTTTCACTTGTCAAGAACGAGAGCACTCAGGATTTGTGTACTGTAGCTCCATGTGAACGTTAGGTGTTAATGAAGACGAGGCTGACAAATCTTGAATAAGCCATACTGACTGCAATTTAGAAAGACATTTTGCAGTGTTTCAGTAAAACAAGTGAGAAATTACAGAGTTACTCCGAAATGACACTGAATAGCTTCTTTTTCACTCTAGCTGTTCAGAAACAGAGAAGACACTTGGATACAAACTTAATGGATTGTACATGAGGGTTCATAGCAGCCTTTTCCCAAGAGCTATAAAAGACGAACCTGCCCAATGGCCCCTCAGAAGATGAATAAGCAAAATGTGGTATATCCATATATACTGGAGTACTATTTAGTCATAAAAGGGAACAAAGCACTGACTCACGCGATGACATGAGTATACTGTGAAAACACTGCACTAGGTAAAAGAATCTGCTACGTAGGCTTGCGTATCACATGGTTCCATTAGCTCAGAGGCAGAAGCGCCTGCCTGGCAAGTGCGAGGTCCTGAGTTTGATCTTCAGTACC
>NW_004524847.1:1650545-1652339 GCF_000260255.1 Octodon degus | reverse complement strand
GTGTGGACCTCTGTCTTAGTTACTTCTCTTTTGTTGCTGGGACAAAACAGTCATGTCCAAAAAATACCCGGCTGGCTCCAAGGCAGAGTGGCACATGGCAGAGGGCAGCTGTTCATGGAGGCAGAAAACAGCAAAGACGAAAGGGAGGAGCAGCAGCGGAGGAGCCGTGGCTGAGGCTGCTAGCAAGCCTCTCTCCCCTCCTTACACTGCGGTCAGGCTGTCTGCCCCAGGGTGGGTGTAGTGCTCACACCCATAATCCTCCTACGCTGGACCATGAATTAATCACCAACTCTAGAAGCTGCCCCAGTGACTGCATGAGGATTTGGGGGGACAACTACACACACACCATAACAACATCAATAATGACAGCGTAGAGCTCATAATATGCCACAAACAAGAACATGGGTGTCAAACTGTTTAACAAGCATCATCAACTTAAACACACCACTCAAGGACATTTGAAATTGTGTAACGCATACACGTGTGATGGAAACGTCAAGATCTTCTCATATTTCACAGTAATCCTCAAGAGCTACACGTTTCCCCAGTGACACCTATTCTGAAGGCCGAAAACCCCTCAACAGCTTTTAAACTACCAATGACACATTGAAAATGTTTACTACAAATAACAGAGAAAATAATACAGAGAAAACCCTGCAAGAGGCAGACTAGACCCTTCACTGTCATGTTTCTATAGAAAATCGTGCTGATGTGGAGACTATCGCAGAGCTTACAGCCAAGCACTGAAGAGAAAAAGAAGTAGATTATTGGGTAGTTATTAGGTAGTTAGTTTAGAAAATATTTTTATTAAAACAGCTAATAAGGAAAGGTATTATCTTAGCTTGTTTTGAAATTCAGTATGGTTTTTAATTTTTTCATTTTTTAATAAAAAGTTAATACCCTAAAGCAAAATAAGAATGCTGGCACACCTTGTGGACTGAAAGACCCCACTGTCGCCCTTTGTAAGTTGACACCAGGACTGCAGCATTCACCGGACCGCCAGAGGTGAGGATGGTGTCAGCTCTCCAGCTTTGCTTTGTCCTTGACCCTCCTGTCTTCATGAAACTGGAACATTGCCATCACTCAGTGTCCAGCTGCTGGACAGGACTGTGGCATTTCACATCATTGCTGCCATGCAGAGGCGGCTTTTTAGCTCAACTACCCTACATTTATCTTAGGAAGCACTCATCAAATGTCCTGAAATGTTCTCAAGACTCAAGTCAAAATTTTCAATCTGTTTTAATTTGAAAATGAAACTGATTGAAGAAAGGAAATGCTCAATGCCTGCTTTATGTTCTTTTAACATTAACAAGGAGTTGATTAACTGCCAAGACTTGAGATCTGAGGTGAGAACGAGTTACTCAGCTGCATTTGTTGGGCACCTACTGTGTGCGAGGCACAAATCTGAATCTTTCCTAGGGGACAGCAATGGCAACTGAGAAGACAAGGCACGTTGTTGAGTATGGGCTGCTGTCCTCAGCTGTATTCCCAATCCTGGGTGGAGAAGGTTAACTGGGTTTCCCAAGACCATCTTAAAATTTCTTGTCTAGGAAATTAAAAACTAACATTTCCTTGAAGGCACGCGCTCCTTGAATTTGGGAAAACCCACAGGAAAGCATCCAAAGGGCAACTAGTGTTTCTAACCAACGACAATGACTGAAAATTGATTCCACGGCTCATAGCGACTTTCAGTCCAATCCTGGCTCCTCTTGTCCAGGGCCCTGGTTCTCAAGTCAGAATCCTCGCAGACTGTAAGTCTGAGCTGTTGGCATCGATGGGAGACTCATGGGCAGT
>NW_004524847.1:1595879-1649695 GCF_000260255.1 Octodon degus | reverse complement strand
GACTCCAAGATCAGTTCCCCTCAATGTCACAGCTGAGGGGCACAGTACGTGGCGCTGTTCTGCCACCCCCAACCGTGGGGCCACGCCTTCCGGTCCTCACCGGAGACAGGGCTGTTCCTTCCCTACCCGCAGCTCTTCCTCCTGCCTTTGCCTTTGCCGCCAACTCCGACCTCACAGTGAAGCTGTTCAGGGGTTCTGCCCTGCCCCCTAGAATTTCTTTTCCCCTAGAACTTGGAGGCAGGGAGTTTAGGGTCTGGGAGCAGAGTTGCTGTCATGCTGAGGGGAGGCCATAGCCTCTCAGCACGAAGGGAGGGTCCGCTGGGCCGAAGGTCTGCCAGTCACTATCACCAGATCAACATCTTCCTCGCCACTGCCTCCTTCCTTCCTATCTTCACCGCTGCCTTCATCCCACCGTCATCCTCCCCAGCGCCCCAGAGAATGGCAGGTGACAGGCACAAGGGCCGAGCTTTCCATGGTTAGCTTAGAAACATCCATGAAGACCCCACGAGGCTGGCTCTGTCACCACTCCTGTGCACAGGGGCAGAAGCAAGGACGCAGCAGGCAGCAGGCTCACTTCCGGTGGCGGCTGGCGGAGGGTGGCCCCAGACCCGATTCCAGGGCCGGCTCTCCATCACACTCTACGCCTTCTCTGGTGGGTCTGCTACCCAGAACGCACACGTCCCTCTTCACTGACAAAGGATGCCAGCTTTTCAGGGACACTCCACTGCTCCTTTAATTTATCCAACACCTGACAGAAGTCCTCGGGGATGCTTCCCATCCAGGAGAGGCTGTCAGGCCTGCTGCTACCTGTGCATCTCATTTTCTTCCTTCCAGCCCTCTCTGAGTCCAGACATCAGCTCTGCCCTTTGGGAATCCCAGGCTCATTGTCCAGTGTTCATTCAGAATTCTTGTGCTTGTGCCAGTGGTCACAGGGGACGGCATTTCCCTTATGCTTGTCAGTGTCATTGGCTTAACTTTAAGGCATGCGTTAAATTCTTCCTTGAAGCCAGCAATATTAGTACCAAAAAGAAAACTGTCTTTACCCTTGTGTTCAGGCCATGACTAAGCAGGTGTTTGTCTTTGCCCCGAGTGACAGGAGACACACTCAGGGCTGCGCTGCACTGACTAATTACCCTCACAGCCAGCGACACTGGTGGGTCCTCAGTGTCCTACTTTACACGGGGGTTAGCTTAGCTTCGCTTTCATTGTTATGTTTTGATTAAGTATTGCAGTATGCCTTAGGTGTTTCAAAACAGAGATAGCCCCAGGGAATGCTCTGAGGAGCACAGATTCAACGAGGCACCAGGAGGCGTCCAGGAAAGTGTCCCCAGGGAAGAAGTCTGAGCTGTCTGAGGACCACATCTTGGCCCCCAGCAGAGCACTGTTCTTCCATCACCCAGGTTTTGCCAGCAGAGGGATCTTTTAAACTATTCCATTCAGTGTTCTCCACAACTGTTGGAGCCAGAGGTGGTTTCTCACCTTGCAACCTCCTCCCCCATCTTCTGCAGGGTAGCAGGTGGGGGATGCTACCAGCTTGGGAGGCACAGACACAATGTGGAGTGGGCTGCTGTCACAGCACACCATGGAGTGGAGCCACGTGCAGTGACTGCGGCTTCTGCTGTGCTCAGCTTGGCATCCTGTGTGCCCCGGGCAGCCTTGGGGACGGTGATTTCTACCCATACACGAGTCACGCAAGACTCCTGAGGTGCGGAGGTCATGGGGAACCCCTGGAGGGCTCAGAGGGCCTACTTGTCTCCAGCCGCCAAGGGAAGCCCTGTGATTCCTTGGGTGGCCCCCAGGGCTGGTCCAGTATGGAAAGGCCTCAGAGGGTGAGACCACCAGCAGTGGATGAGGGGCCTGTGCTGCAGTTGTGCATCGCTTCCAAGACCCAGCATCTGGCTCACTCCAGATTTCTGCTGCTTTCTCTGTTTACGACCCTGGTGTTGTTACTAAAGTTCTTTGAGTGTGTGTGTGTGTGTGTGTGTGTGTGTGTGTACATGTGTTACTAGGCATTGAACCAAAGCCTTTGTGAATCCTCAGCCTTCTTTACTTTTTTCACTCTGAGAGAAGGTCTCACTACTAACTTATCCCTACTGAGCTCAAACTTGCAATCACCCTGCCTCCGCCTCCTAGAACGGTGAGGTCATAGGCATGGGCCATCAGGCCTCGTTTAACAGTAAACTCCACATTTGTAGAGCTGGTTAAGGAAACCAAACTCACACGGTCAGGTCAGGGGACAGAGGGAGACAGGAGCACGCCACGGTGGCACAGCCAAGGCTCAGCACCTCGGGGGCTCCTCACTAGGCCAGTGGCCAGGGGTCAAGTGTGAGGCCCTGGCTCTGACCCCCAGAGAAGCCAAGACCTCAGCACACTTCTGTCAGACGCACAGAGCAAATGACATCCTGGCTTGTGCACGACTTCAGCAGCTGCTGTGACCTTATGTCTTCAGCCCTTCCCCAGACATCGCTCCTGCAGAACGGGCGCGAAGCCACCCACAATCCATAACCGCAGAAGCACAGGACTCAGGAATAAATAATGACTCTCCGAGACCAGCTAACTTGGTTGGTATTTATAAGTTCCTGGCCACCTTGTTATTGCCAAGGACATCTGCCTCACCTCCTGGTTGCCCTGCTCAGCCTGCCCTCGCAATCTGTACTTACTGAAAAAAATAGCCATTGTCATGCTAAAAGCACAATGGGGCTTGCATGCTGCAGCACTAAATAACACCCATAAAACTATGAAAATGGCACGCTGGCATTAAAAGTTATTTTCTTGTGGACTTTTGTAAGATTCAATGCTTTTGTTCTCAAGAGCTCTGCTCTGGTATTTCAACTTCACACACACACACACACACACACACACACACACACCCCCAAACCCAAAACAAAACACCAGACAGAATTCCTGCAGAATGCCATCATCTCTCCCACAAAGGAGCACTTTGATTTTTGCAAATCAGGGAGCTAGCAACCACTGCAGTACACAGATTAATACTGATCCGCAATCATGGCTGCAGCCCTTGCAGTGGTGTTCAGCAGAAATTTACCTCTTTCTTGGTGAATTTTGGTGAGTGGTCATTTTTGTCGTCAATCACTATTGTGGCCGTTGCTGTGCCTGTTAACCCCACGTCCAGACCAGCCATATCTTGAGCTTCGATGATCAACTCGTACTTGGGGTTTTCCAGAGTCTGCAAAGCAAAACACAGCAGAAATGGCATTTATTTATTTATTTATTTATTTATTTATTTATTTATTTATGGGAGCCAGGGAGATAGCTCAGTGGTATAAGTGTCTGCCTTGCAAGTGCAAGGTCCTGAGTTTGATCCCAGTTCAAAAAAACAAACAAACAAAAAACCCTCAGATTTACTTAATTTAGGACAGGGTCTAAAGGGTCTACAGGGTTTCACTAGATAGATCAGATTCGCAGTGATTCTCCTGTTTTTAGCTTCCCAAGGGCTGGGGTTAGAGGCACGTGCCACCACTCTCAGTCTCAATCACTGTCTCGGAGTGTCCCTGGAGTGGGCCTGGCACAGGCACACTGGGGATTGAACCCCAGCAGCTGCGCTCTGCTGAAGCAGGTGCTTTATTCTGCTGAGCTATCTGGCCAGCCTAAATATGGCATTTAGATTTAGGTTACAGCCCAGGGAGATAGCTTAGCGGTCTAAGCGCTTGCCTGGCAAGCACAAGGACCCGGGTCTGATCACCAGTACTGTATACTGTGCTAGCCCCAGAGTCCTGGTACACCGTGCTGGCCACCAACACTGGGTGTGGTGGCACAGGCTGTAATCTCAGAGCTGGGGAGGATGAGACAGGAGGATCACTGGGAGTCCAAGCTGTGTAGTGAGACCCTATACCAAATGAGTACATAAATACAAGATTAAAAAACAAATTAGGTGTAGATTAGTGTTTGGGAATGTGGCCAGCAGTCCCCGCCCCAGGTGGATCTGTAATCAGTCACAGTGTTTTCACCTACTGGGTATAAAGCTTCCTTTGAAATCTCCCCAATATGACGGTCACTGTTCACAGATTGGAGATGGCCATGAGAGAGGGGACATGCGATATAGTTCAGAACATTCCATTCTGGGTTTGATGCTCCTAGCCACATCAGGCACTCCACAGTTGAATTCCTGAAGATGGACACCAAGCTACCTTGGGTGATGAAATCAGGATAAAGAAGGCAGCTTTGGGAGCTCACATTTGTTGAAATTTCTGGTGAACTAGGCTTTGAATTCCTGTACTTTATTAAAAAACGTTTATACTTAGTCATTCCAACAGGCATGTCAAACTGCACTGATTGTGCCCATTTTATCAAGTGAGGTTTTGGGTCACTTATGCTGGCATTGTCTGTTTAGTCTCCCAAAATGTGAAATTTGGGAAGTGGATTGTAATCCAACCACGATCTGATAAATTTAACATCAGAAGCACTGTACTGTCTGCTGCCTTTCATTGCCTGTGATTTTCACTTGGACTATTTGACAGATACTGGGCAACCGTTAAGCATCCCAAGCAACTACCTAGACAGCAGTGACACAGGGATGGAGAGACACTGGCTGGCAGCCAATGATGGTGCCCAGCTGAAGCACAGACACTCCTCGCCTGAGTCTTCTCCTGGTGCGGGCACCCACACTTCCTTTGGTGCTCCCCGACTGCTCTGCCTGTGCCATTTGGGTTGATTGTCTTCTTCTGCTTTCTGCCTAGCAGACTCGGCCAATGAGCCACTATCAGAGAGTGAGGTGGCCAGTGCAGGCCGGGCCCTGTGGGCAGCGGAGGGCAGGAGGAGCCGGGGGAGGGGGAGCGGTAGCTCCCAGGGGCTGTGGTGTGAGCCGAGACTGGCTCCATGGGGAGGCCGGGCGGGCCATCCTGCCCTGCAGTGGACATGGGCCACGAGCCAGCCTGAGAATAAAGCCAGGATGGTAGGAAAATTGCATGTGCACCTTGGAGAGAAACGACTGGTTCTCGGTGGCTGGGTTGGAGCGGCTTTGTCACACCGGGCTGCAGACCCCGCTGCCAAGGACTTTCCAGCTAATGAAGGCATTTATTTTCCTTATTTGCTTAAACCAATTTGGACTGGTTTCTTAATCACTCACACAGAGAGTCTGAATTGAACTGCGTTCAGCAACAAAAATAAAAGGTGTTTAAAATGGCACAAACAGCCCCACCAGTGTGACAGGTCCCAAACCCCTGGGTTATACCAAGCAATAATTAAGACAGTCCCTGAAGAGCAAAGCTCAGAAGAGCCATGGAGATCGCTGGGCTCCATCCACACCCGGGAGCTTCCACAGCAGAAGGACTAGCTTGAGGCTAGCTCTGCCCAAAACTTGCAATTCTCTTTGAAAGGTGGATAGCTGTTTACTCCCACAGGCCTTTATGGGTTATTTCTGTAACTGAAAGCTTCTGAGCTAGTAATTTAAGGAGTACTGGTTTGATCAGTTGGGTAAAATGGTACCCGATCATGGAGGGGATGCTGATGTGTTCCCGGGCAGCTCTGCATGTGACATTTTGGCTTACGCCAGCGCCAACAGAACGGATGTGCACAAAGTTGTCTAACTGCTGGGTGCACATGGAGTCTGGACAGCTGTGCTGTAATTCGCCCAGGGGACCACCCTTCCTCCAGGGAGTTCAGCAGGGCTGCCTCCGCCCTGATCTAGTTGTGGTCATGTGGCTCAGGCCTGGAAGTCAACAGGGCTTCCCGTTTCCAGGGCCATATGATGGCTGCATAAACCAAGTGGTCGCCCAGAGACTGAGGTTCAGTTCTGGACCTGACTGTTTTTCAGAACGCTTAGTGAAAAGCAGTTCTCTTTCTGTGGAAACTGACGGTGGCAGTCACCGATCTGGAGCTGGCCCTGGGGAATCTGGACCCACTCGGAGAAAGGCAGCCTGAGAATGCAGGCAGCACAGACTGAGGGCCAGAGGTGGCGTCCTCCGAACGTGGCTTGAGCCCACGTCCCAGCTGTCCTTTGGCCAGTTCGCCTTCCGATTTTGTGAACTCAAGGCACCAAGACATTTTCCCTTTCCTCGAGACACTTGATTTAGATGGTCAGTGAGCAGCAGCCAGGCAGTTTTGACTACTATTGCAACTAATGGGATGATCAATTATCTGGTTATTAACAAGGAAGAATAAGAGCTGTCCTACCGCAGCACTGTGCCCCAACAGACTCTTTATGATGGCATTCTAGGCATTTCATAAATTCATCTTTTTAACCATTTTCTCCTGTACAAAAATAATTCTTTTTGTTCAGAAAATGTTTTTTATTTTATTTTATTTAGTTGGCTGATGTGACCCCTTAACTGGCACACAGTGAGCAGCCTGTCCCACTGTTGTGCTGGGGGCCAGAGACAGTGGTGGGAGGCATCGGATCTCTTCCTAAGGAGGTCAAGGGACAAGCTGGGGGACAGCCCCACCCCCGCGGAGGTAACTTCTGCTCAAGTTGGTCTCTGTTAAGCAGAGGCCAGTGCACATTCCTGATAGCAGAGGATGGGCAGACTCTTCGGTGGGGCTCCTTTGTAGTCTGACAAAGTTTCTAAATAACTTCTAAAAATGAACCCATCAATTCCCATCTCCTGGAGTAAATAAAACTTTACAGCTATAATGGGAAATAGATTGATTAATCCAGTGGGGAATCAATTAGACTATGAAGCAGATAAATTATAGGGCTTGGGATGAGCTATTTCAACAACTTCAAATTTCTGGCTAGTGCTAAAAATGTTTTTATTACTAAAATATTTTTGCAACTGTGTAGGAAAATAAAAATGATGCAGTCATTTCTAAGGTGTAAATTTTGTATCCTTCTCCACCCTTGGGCCACTCTAGTCCTAAGGTGCAGGCAATATTGTTTGGTTGGTGTGTCTCCTGCCTTCATCTGGACATCACACACACACACACACACACACACACACACCCTGACACACACATACTCAGTACGCACATTTGCACACACACACACACACACACACACACACACATCCACAGAACCCCATCCCCCAGCTGTACGTTGCATTTTGCCGTCTCCCTCAGTCAACCGCCACCACTGGGGCTGCTTCCGAGTTCCACTATGACCTGCAACGCGAAGATCAAATGCTGCTGGTATTTTGTTTTTTTTCTATAATGAATATGAAATAGAACGATAACTTAAGGGGAGTAACCCATAGTAAAGGTACCCTCCTGCGAAATGCAAAAGACCAGCTCCGTATTTAAGAATGAGAGAAGACTCCACATGCATTGCTGAGCTTTCGCAGCTCCTTGCTCTCGGCATGTCATGCTGGCTGAACCTCCCCTGAGAAGCCCTGCCTGCTCCCGTGGTCACGCTGCCTGAGTGCGTAGGCTCAGTGCTGCCCACCTCCCTCGCAGGCCACTCTGCACTGGTTCCCCCGCCAGACCAGACCTTGGCTCGCCGGCAGCTAGCTATGGGTGACCTTCTTGGCAAAGCTCTCCTGATCCAAGAAATGGGCTCCAGTGGCCACAGGTCGTGTGCAACTCCCTCGGTGTCTAAGTTACTTTTCTTGTTGCTGAGATAACATACCCAATACCTGAAGTTACAGGAGGAAAGCTTCATTTGGCTCCCAGTGCACAGAGGTTTTAGCTCATAGCTGGTTGGCTCTAAGGCAGGGTGGCAGCAAGCAGCAAGCAGTGAGCAAGCGACGAGAGCAGCCCTCTTTCTGTCTCTTATATTTTATCCAGGCTGCCTACTGTTAGAGCAGGAAGCACTCACGCCCTCCATCTTAGCACTACACTGTGAATCTATCCCAGCATGGCGTCCTCGGCCTCGTGTCACACATGGTAGGTCCACCCACCTCTGAAAGCCCCTCTGATGACTGCACGAGGCTTCGTCTAGAAACCAGCCATGGCTCTCGGCCAGAGCTGGCAGACTCAACCCACTCCCCATCCAGGCTGGGACAGGCAGATTCTGAGAATATGGAATGTGAGTGGAGGGCCAATCCTCTTACTTTCCCCATACAACTCCAGGGTGCAAGGCATGTTTGTGTATGTGTTGCTTTCTTTCCTTCTTTCTTTTTAAAAAATGTATTTAGGACAGGGTCTGCTGGGTCTACAGGGTCTCACTACATAGATCGGAGTTGTAGTGAGCCTACTGTTTTCAGCCTCCCAAAACGCTGGGATTATAGGCATGTGCCACTACACCCAATCTCAATCACGATCTCAGCGTGCCCCGTGGGAGGGGCCAGCATGGTAGGCTGGGGACTGAACCCAGCCACTGTGTCTGCCTAAGCAGGCCCTTTAGTCTGTTGAGCTATCAGGCCGGCCCATGTGCTGCTTTCTGGAATATTTCAGGAGGAAAATCACTGCCCTCATGTTTCTCTGTCTTTATGAGAGGCACTGAACTCTGGGGGCAAGACCTTTGTCTGTCTAGCTGCTCTGTCACTAGGCAAATGGACTGAACAGGACAGAGAACAGCCCACGGCCCTCCCACGCTCAAACTGTGCTCTCCATGGGCTCCTGCTGCCTGTGTCTATCCGCCTCAAGGCTCAGAGACGAGGTGGGTGCCATCACCTCCAATCCTGTCTATCCAGCCTGAGCCTCAGAGGAGAGCTAGGCCTCCAACTCCAGCAAGCTTTCTGAAAGGTGCAAGCCCTGTTCTCAAAGCTTTGCTGTCCCTCCACCCGCCAGCTTCAGCTGTCTCCTGGGCTCCATACCGTATGCCAGTATGGGCCCCTGAGGTTCTCTGAGGTACAGAAGCAGCCAGAATCAGTGTGGGCTGCCAGGCACCAAACGCACCTGTGGTGGAGACAGTGCCATGTGTTCACCAAGTCCTACTTCCCTGGACTCGAGGAACAAGAAGTCAGGCCAATGGCCCATCTCCGTGCAGCGAGGCAAGCTACAGGACTGACGCTGACCAAAGGGTGAGGTGCACGTGGCGCCCTGAGCTTTCCTCAACCCCCATTTTCCACTTCCTTGAAAGGAAGAAGCCTGGCTCCCTGACCAGCTGCGTGAGCGGAGCCCCTTTCTAGTCCACTCTGTGCCGCATTCTGAGCTGGACTCAGGCCACTCTTCAGATTCAGGGACTGCTGCGGTGCTTAGCTCCCCTTCCCTCCAGGAGGCGAGAGCTGTGTTTCTCGTTGTTTATTCTGAATTCCATGTGCTAGCTCCCTAGGTGCACGGCACAAATTTCCAGTGCAGGAGCCATGCCTTTGCCCCCGAGGCCTCTCTAGGACTCAGCACCACAGGTGGCAATTTATTTTCATTCTTGGCAATGATGCTTTATTATTGTTTTCCTGAACTAAATTATATCTTAAGGCCGGAACATATGAGTGGTGCTTCCAAGCCACTGCCACCGGTCTCCAGCATCTACTCCGATTTCAGGGAGCTCTAGAGTCCTAAGGAGGTGGGATTCTCCTTTGCCCAAGAGATACACTGTGTCCAACTTGAAAACAGAATTGGCACCTCTGATTTTCCCATCTGACCTGTAAGATATACCTGCGAGGGCTGGTAAGGTAGCTCAGCGGTCCAGAGCACCTGCTTAAGCAAGTTTAGGCAGGTATGCAGGGACTGCGGTTTGATCCCCGGCACCACAAGCTGTGCCAGTCCCGTCCCTGGGTGGGCTGAGCTGGCCACAAAAAAAAAAAAAAAAAAAAAAAAAAAAAAAAAAGATGTATCTGCGAGATCCGGGCTGCTCTTTAGGTCTGCATCCCACAGTCCCACATGTCCCCTGCTCTGGCGATCGTCCCCTGGGTGTCCCGAACCATTGGGAAGTATCGATCCCTGACGCAGAGGGAGATGATGTGTCTTTGGCAAGAACCTCGGTGTCTCCACAGACACAGGCTAGGTTTGCTGAGCATGCTGATTTGAAAACTAAACATTTCATTTTGAGAAAGGAATCAAGCTGTGTCATTAAATATGGCTCGTAATCAATCTCAGGACCCTTGATGTCCTACACAGCAACACCGACTTCTACGCAAGTACGCGTTTAACGGAACGTTTATCACTAAATAATGGCAGCGGTGGGCGAAGCCGACGAGCAGTCACACGGAGAGCCTCTGCCATCAGCCCCCGCACGTACCGGCCCTCTCTGCTCACCCCTTCCCTGCATCTCTTGCTGCAGATTGTGGGTTTCTCTCCAGTGCACGCCACTTTTTCTTGCTTTTGAATGTTACCTGTCTGCTTCTTCACACGGGTGGTTTCGTGCTTCTGCTAATGGCCACTTTCCCTGGCCTGCAGGTCTCTGAAGGCTAGGGCCTGAGCGGCACAGGCTAGCCGACAGGAAGGCGGCAGGAAGCTCCGACCAAGTGCGATTTCCCTGGGTCCGTCGCTTACTAGATCTCAGTGATCTCAGCTGAGCTACCGATGCCTTCCTCTCCTGATGACTTCCTCTCCTGATGCCTTCCTCACGTCAGTTTCCTCATCTCAACAGTGGGGAGAATAACAGCACTCCGAGGGCATGTGCTGGATAGAGGAGGCAAGAAGACCTGCGAAGCGGAGAGCTGGACTCCAGGCTTAGCAGTTAGCAGCTGTTACGCGGGGTGGGGTCTTTGAGTCCTCTTCTAGAGATGATGAGGCATGAACAGGAGGGGGATCTTCAGCAAGGTCACAGGAATGGAATCCTGGCCGCGGGCCCCTCGTGAGCCAGGGCCTGGACCCTCCCCCATCAATGCTTCGGGGGAGACTGCAGAAGCTGGACCCGCACAGCAGTTACAGCCCTGGAAGAGCCCAGTAAGCGGAGGATATCATGGAGCAGGGTTCGTGGGCAAGAAGCTGTGACATCACAAATTCCTATGGGCTGAAGTCACTAAGCTTTAAGGTAAATTCGTTACGCAGTGCTACATAAGGAACAGTTTTTCCTCTAGCGCTTACTGCAGCCTGTGATGTTCCTGTCTATTGATTACTAGCTTATTGGCTCTCTTGACCACGACAGTCTGAGCTCTGTTAGATGAGGGGCCGCGTCTTGTTTAGCGCTTCATCTTCTGCTACTAATTCAGTCCTAGGGATGTCACAACTGCATAATGATTAGCCAGCTATGGATGTATGTTTTTACAATCATGAATGATAGAGAATGGTGTATCTATATATGTTTGCCCACAGAGGCTTCTCGGGTGTAACGTGTGTCCATTTTGGTGGTTCCAGGGTTGGTCTGTGAGCTGATTTGATGTGATGTCACTCCAGTGCGTGTAGGTGGAAGAGACACAAAGTCAGCCGCTGAGAGCTGGTAAGAACCGAGTCCAGTACACACACTCTGCTTCAGGAGTTCAGCAAAGTCGCAAGCAGGAATTTTGCCAGCGTGACCCTTTGCTGTCTAGCGTGTCCGGCACTGCTGATGGGAAGTGCTAGTGTGAGCCGTACGGCGAGACAGGCTGCAGTTCCCTCAGCTGTCGGCGCATCTGCCCTGCCCACCAGGAGGGCCGCTGCCAGGCTCCTGGCGCCACGTTTCCCAGAGAGCCCACATTCTTCTCTGAGTCATGGCACCTGCCACCTGGTCTATAAATATCACACCAGATTGGGGAAAACATTATCTGAAGCAGAAGGAATTGTTGTCTGTCTGGGCTTTGATTTATCCACTCGAACCACATCACACTGGGAATAGGCAGTCCATAAATCCAGTGGGAGGTTCACACGTACCCTCGTAAGCAGCAGCCGACTCCCACTGCAGGTAGCAAGAGTCACCTTTCCGTGTGCTCCCCGGGCACCACCAGCGACAGGTGAAGCTGCTGTGACGGCTGCGTGTCCTGAGGCCGCTTCCCCTTGCTTCCCAGGGCTAATGTGAACATCCATGTTCCTGGCTGTCACCTGCTGCTTTTTCATGCTGGGCTGGAGCGCGGTGGATAAGGAGCAGAACTCATTTGCCCGGATTTACTGGCTACTGACAAAGCCGGCAGGGTGGAGAAGCAACAGGGGAAATAAACAGTGCCCGCTAGACATATGTGGTGGGATAACCCAAGTGATAGATTGGAGGTTGAGGGGCACCAGAAGCAAGCAAAACATTTCCACGCGAAGCATACAGCTCCGGATGTTATTGATGAGTTATAGTAAACAAACTGTCAGTGGCGTTCACAGCCTACCTGGGAGAATCAACTCCTTCAGACCCACACTGGCAAATAGTTCACATTCAGGTGGTTCTACTGAAACATTTATTTAGTGTTTACTATGTTCAAGAAACTCTTCGAGGAAGTGATGAACAATGCAGAGCTGCCTGTGGTGGGTTTTTAGCCCCAAGAAATGAACCAAAAGAAAATATCTAAGTCCAGGGAGGCAAGTGCTATGGGATGGTCCTGGGTAAGGTCTGTGTGAAAGAAGGAGAGTGCAGGGCACCCAGGTGGGCTGTGTGGAGCCTGTTCAATTCCCTAGACTCTCATTGAGCATTTGCTGTGTGTCAGACATTGTGCTGCATGGTGGATGAATGACAAGAACCAAGCTCAGGAGCAGAGAGAGACCTGCACTGAGAAAACCGGAGCAAATAAGCTGGCATGAGCGAGGGGGACTGTGGCAACACAGAGGAGAGGCCTGTGGACCTGGGCCCTGTGGTTGGCCGTGGGGTCTGGAGGAAAGTAAGGGGCGAAGCCTTCTGAAGGTGCTGCCTACTTTGGGATGTGGAAAAGGACTATGGAAGGAGGTCTGTCTCTGTGGGGACCAGCTATTCCAAAGCCTGCCCCTGGGCCTGCTCCAGATCATGCTACGGAAAGAGAAGGAGATGGAAGCTGCTTCTACTGCCCCTGGGCCCCTGGCTTGGTGGACCCCACACAGGCATCAGCAGCCTGTGGGGCAGCAGCAGAGTGAGCTGTGTGCTCAGGAGGTGCAGCTGGGGAACGGCGTGGCCCTTTGGCCGGGACAGCATCGGCAGCTTTCCTGTGGCTTCTGCTTATTGCAGGTCTGGGGCTGAGTCTTCATGCAAAGGGTAGGTGTGCATGGAATGAACTTGGGGAAGGGAGCAACCAGAGAAGAACCTGGAGGCGCAGGCTGAGGACAGGCCCTGAGGCCACTGGGGTCAAGCTCTGTGAGGCGGGATGCAGGCTATGGGTCCCCGAAAGTCCCCAGAGGACCCTTGGAGCCCCACCTTCCAAGACTCCCAGCAAGGAGACAAAGGGAATCTCCAGTGGGTACAGCTGGCTCAGAACTGAACATGTCTGTGTTTCTTGTTTATTTGAGTGAGACAAAGAAATAGTGACCCCTAAAGATGAGGAAAAATGAAATATGGTGTCAAGGCTCTTCACGAGGGCTTTGGCACTGTTTTGCACTGTACTGTGTGTTCATCGCTGTCTTCCTGGCTGTGGGCCACCATCTGGCACAGCAGTATCACACCTGGTCCCAGCAGGTGTTCAGGATGTGGAGTGTGAGTGGGTGCTTGGTCTAGGATGCATGGGGAGCCAGGGGTGGCTCCTTCACACACAGGCGGTCCCCAGAACTGGCGCTAGGATGCCCTGGGGGGGTGCCTTATCTCACCATTCTCTATGAGCATGGAACACTCATAGGTCAGTACGGGTCTTAGGTACATTAATTTAAACTCTCCTGCTTAGGATGCAGTACAAATGAAACACGGAAAAGTTTCCCAGAGGTTATCCTTTGTGAAAATTCCCTTATGTCCTCCATTCTGGAAAAAAAGTGCATTCCTGGAAAGTACTGGACTGCAGTGCCTTCTACCCTACATCTGCTTCTGACCCTCTTCTAGATGCCTCTGCTTTACTGTTCCCTCTCGGTGCCGTCCCCTGTCCCCTGCCTGCAGGCCTTTCTCCCTAGTGACGTCAGCACTGGTGGCACTCGTGAGCTGCCCTCAGCCATTCTCTGCAGACAACCCGCTGCCAAGTGCAGCACGTGCTCCTCTGGACCCTTCCAGAGATGACTGTCTTTATTGTCTGGCCGTCATAGGACCTGCATCCCCCGCGGCCTGCCCTGAGTCACATCCATTGCTTCTGAACTGGCCCCTCTGCTTCCTTCCGCATCGCTCACCACCCTCAGCAGGGTAGAAGGAGGTGTCCACAGCACTGCCTGCTCTGCGCCCCGGTACACCCTCCAATCGCCCGTCAGCAGCTGGACACAGCGTCCCAGCACCTCATGAGCAAATGACAAGCCCTCGTCCCATCTTGTCCCCTCACATGGCACAGAGTTCCTGTGACACCGGGCTGTCTGCAGCTCACAGTGCCCTGTCCTCTGCCCACACCACCCTGATCCCTTGTGCACCATCCCTGGGAAACACTCTGTCCTTAAAATTGTCACTCAGGTGGTGTCCCCATCAAGCAGCCTTCTTTGTCTTCCCAGAGCTACTCTTGCTGCTTTCTTGGCGCCATTTATAGCCATGAGGAACGCTTCTCTTTTGGGTGACTTAGTGACACTGTGTAGCGCTGTCCACTGTGCAGGGTGCTAAGTCACATCACGCATCACGCAGAGCACACAGGGGTGAGCGAAAGCTGCCGTCCAGCTTGGGCTCGGGAACCGTGCGTGTCTTTTTCTGTCCATTTTATTTTTTAAAATTTTAATGGAGGGGCCGGGGAGATGGCTCAGTAGAATAAGTGCTTGCCTGGCAAGTGCAAGGGCCTGAGTTCAATCCCCAGTTCCGAAAAAAAAAAAAAATTAATTGGTGCATTGTAATCACGTCATTCTACGGTGTACTGGTGTGATATTGTGTGCAGTTGTGTATGGCAAACCAGAGTAATTAGCTTTTGCATCCCCTGAAACATTTATCATTTCTTTTTTTGCAAAGAGGCTGCAAACTTCTTTCCTCCAGCTGTTTTGAAACATAATAAATTCTCTAGACTAGAGTCACCCAGCTGTGCAAAAGGGCATCAGAACTTCCTCTCCCTAGCTAACTGGATTTGGGTACCTGTTATCTAGCTTCTCTCTATTCTGTCCCCTCCCTGTCCTGGCTTCTGGTGACCACTATCCTACAGCATTCACATCTTCTAAGGCAGACAGAACAATGGCCCCCAAAGACGTCCATGTCCTACGGACTTTGTGAAAGATCTTGCAGTGAGGAGACTCCCCAGGGCTGTCTGAATGTCCTCCCAAGAGCACTTGGAAGAGGGAGGAAGAAGAGAGGAGGAGGTGGAGGCTGCTTTGAGCCTGCTACGCTGCTGGCCATTAGGGGAGGGACAGGCTGTAAGCCCAGGAGAGCAGGAGGCCTCCAGGAGCTGGACAGTCAAGGACATGCGCTTCTGCTGGGCCCTCCAGAGAAGCCAGCCCTGCTACAGCTTGACCTTAGCACGGGGAGGTGCAAGACTCACTCTGGGTTTCGAACCTGCAGAAGTAATAACCATACACTTGTGTCATTTGAAGTCACTAACTGTGGTCACTGTTACAGGACCCATGAGAAGCTGACACAGTCCGTGGGGAGCTCAGATGTCCACTAGCCTCCAGCTCCAAGAGGCGACAGGCTTACCAGCTGTTGCCCTCGCCCGCCTCCCAGGGCTACCCGCCTTCCCACTCAGCTTCCTGTCACTTCCTTTCCAACCCTCTGGAGTACAATGGCCTCCAGACCTCTCCTGCAAAGCCTGCCCAGCAGGAAGACGAATGTGCTCCCAGCCTGGTGGGGTGTATGGCAAATCAGTCTGTGGGCGGCTTCACCTCATGTGCCTGGCAGTCTGCAGAGAGGCAGGGAGGGCAAGGACCTGCCTCCTGCTCCGTCCTGTCACGTCCCCAACACCTGGCTGTCTGAGACACAGAGCTCCTGATACATTGCCTTGCTGTGAGCTTTTGGCCACTGCCTTTGAAAATACATGGAGCTTACTCAAAATCACGCAGGGGAGGTGTCTCACGGGCTGAGTCCAGTCTCTCCACGGACATCGAATGACTTTCGTGGGTGGATGATGGCAGTCACTGCACAGCACCTGGCCTCCAGTCTCCATTCTGGGCCATGGAGGTCACTGGTCCAGTGGCCAGGCTGGGTGAGGTCAGACTGGCCCAGTGGGTCTCTGGTTATGCAGGTGGGCTGGGGAGGAGGCTGCAGCTTTCCTGGAGTGAGTGGGAGAAGACCCTTCCTGCCTTATGGTGCAACATTCATGCAAGGGGCGCCTCTGGGTGCTTAGGGACCACCAGGGTGGGCTCTCCTTCACCGCCAGGCTTCTCCTAGCCCCGTCTCAGCCCAGGCCAGACACTCATCCTCAGCCCACATGCAGGACAGAAAGGGCCTGACAGAGTGGGAGGGGTGGGAGCCTCTGGTGGGTGGGCCTGTGCTGAAATGACCTTTCAAAAAACACAAACAGGCTCGGGAAAGTGTTGCTCAGATAAACCTCCTTGAAGCCAGTTGGGGGCTGTCGCTGGCGGCCCTGGGGGGCCATCATTGCCACAGTGTAAAATCAGGAAACTCCTGTTCCTGGCGTTCACCAAGCACTCGCAGAAAGCAAATAGCTTTTGTTGGGCTTCAATTCATTACCATCTAAAATGTCATTCTCTGTGTGGGTAATAAAAGAGAATACGTTTTATTGTAGCTCCTTATGTTAAGGTTTTACAAAATCTGTTATTAAATGATCTACGTAGAATCTAAATGAGTCTTACTAGGTTACACGAAGTGGCAAGGTGGTCTTTTGCCTTCCTCGCCCCCACATCAAGTGCAGCGGAGGAGCGAGAGGAGCGGTGCCCTCTGCACGCTGGTCAGACGAAAAACTGTGCTCTGCTGGGTAATCGGCATCACAAAGTTACACCCTGGTCACAACATCCAGAGAATTCAATTACGGACTCCCAGTGACAAAAGCGCAGGAGCCCACCCAGGGTTAGAGGAGGTTGCTAAAATTAGGTTCTAAATGCCTACGACTTGTAGCAATTGCCGCTTTCCAACCCTGGCCCAGCAATGGGCCTCAGCATGGTAATAACTCCTGCCCATTAATTTCAGGGGCTTAATCAGGGCTACGTCCTCCACTCAGAAAAGTGCCACCGACGTGGGCTTCCTTGGGTTGAGTCACTGCAGTTTTTCAAATCCTGCCCCCATGTGGCCATGGTCTCCTAATCAAATCTACCATCCAGGGTTACTTTTAATCAGCATTACACGCTGTCCCTTAAGTCAAATGTGTTCGTGCGCAACGCTGATTTTGGCTTAGAGCTCTGTTGCTGCCAATAATTCCAGGTAGCTTGCAAAGCAAAGGGGCCAGGTTTGCAAGTCATCAACCAGCCGTGGTACCAGGCCACTCTAGCCATGGACAAGACAGCACTTGGGGACTCTGTCTCGACGCTGCCATCGGGTTACGATCTCTGAAAATAAATTGAACTGGTTCTAAATCATCTGAGGGACAAAGCCACATAGGTTGGTTTCCAATTACATCACTGCTATGTTTTGAATGAAGCTACAGAGGACGGAGGAAAAGCAACAAGAATAACCCAGCCACGGGATGCCAGCCCTTTCTGCCACCTTCCTTTGGCATTGTTTGCCCAATGTCTTGAAGATGACAGGCCCTGCCCTACTACAGGGCAGCCCTGGCAACCTTGGCAGCATCATCCATTTTGTTCTTGAAATCCTCTTGGCTCAGCTGACAAAGCCAGAGCCCTATTAACACTCTGGAAGGCTTGTCAGGCAAGGAGCAAAAAGCCAAAAGCCACGACTTAACACAGGGTCTTGCCCTTCCCGGCTGAGCCTTGGAGACAGATAGAATGTTGATAAGGTTGAGTGTGTTTTTCCTCACAAATAATAAAACCTACAAACATGCCCTTTAAGGGCTCCTTTTTATTTTATTTTTAAAAATAACAATAAATAGAGCCTCTGCCTTCCCACTGGACTCTCTCCAGAGTCCGATTCAAAGTGAAGGAGAACTGAATTCTATTGCTAGTCTCTTCAGGGGGAAAGTCTAATGCCTAATTGTCCTTCTCCTAAAGGGGCCAGAGACCCCATAACTGTGGTCAAAACATGCCCTGGGCCTCACACCCCTCCTGGATCTCATTCGTGCCCTGCACCTTCCCACCTCATTCCACACAGGCCTGTGCCATGTCTGTAGAGCCGGGCTCCTCTCAGACCCTGCTATCGGAACAGTCCTGGCCACATGCATCCAATGCCTACTCTTTGCAAGAAATACAGTGAACCGTTGACTTATGAGCTAATTCTTCCATGAGGGCTGGTTGCCACTCAAGTGGGTTGTAAGTCAAGATTACTTTTCCCATAGGAAATAATGGAAATGCCTCTAATACATTCCAAACATCCTAAAGCACCCCTTAATTAACCTTTCCATAATAAAAAGGGTTGTATAATGTGTGTAATTTACCAAAACACCAATAACTTTCCTAGTGTATTCACCTAAATGTTATAAAGTATGCCTGGTTTACCAGAAACAACAATTTTCTACTCTACTCACCATTCAAACTGACATCTGTGGCTTGCAGGGACTCTGGAAGCAGAGTCTCCTTCCACAAGAGCATCAGGCATGTGGCTCTCTGGTGTCCCTCCTTTCCCTGGGAGAGTCTGTAGCCTACTAGGACCTGTCCTGGCTCTGCTTTTTCAGAACTAAAAACTGGTCTAAGGTTGTCTGTTTCTGTCTTGAACACTTCTGTAGAGTGGCATGACCTTGTCTATTAGCAACCCTTTCTATGGTGCCAGTTGTCAGGGATGCCTGAAGTGAGTCCCCAATCTCTTGATGGATGCTATAGTGCGTGGAGAAAGAGAAAAGAAAGAGCAAGAGGCAAAAAGTAGGGCGCAGCAGGGATCTGGGATGGCCAGGTGCTCTGAGGGCCGCAGCTGGCAGCCTTGTTATTTAGCTCATGCAGGGGAGGGCACAGCACTTTACCTGGGAGAGGGCAAAAGTCGTGGTTGAATGGGCACGTTTAATGTCACAAAGGAAAGAAGTTAAGATTGGCCCTCACCCCTGGCACTCCTCTCCCTGCACTGTCCTCTGCAGACCTCGTCCTGCTCTCGGAGCCTCACAAACCAGAGGAATCAAGAGCTCCACGTTCCAATACTGGCCTACTAGGCAAAGGCAAGTCAATGTGTAATTTGTGGTCCCCAACAATTGTCCTTAGGAAAGTGAAAGCAACGACTGGCTCTTTCTGCCCAGGCGGGCCTTCTCTACAAATGTTCATCACCCTGTCCAGTTTTTCAGGTGTTCCTTTATTCCAGAAGAGCTTTGCTGCACTGACTGTTGACACCCCCCTCCTCGCCAGCAAGCTCCTCAGCCTCCTTCCTCTGCTGCTCCGCCAGACATTCCTGAAGTTCCTCTGTAGACAGTTCCTCTGAGTGCTCATCTCCCAGCTCCTCAGCACCACCAGTCTACCTGGGAGCCTCCAAGCTCCTCTGTAGTGACAGTGTCATCAACCACAAGGCCAACTGAAGGCTCAGGCTCCTCTATGTACCCCTCAAAGTCTCTTTCTTGTATAATTTTAGGCCACACTCTCTACCAGGCAGATCTCAGTGTCCTTAAAGCATTGGCCCAGGATTTCTCAATTAACTCCCAAAGGACAGGATTCTGTACTGTGCCTTCAGGAACTTTTTAAGGGTTAAATCTGTACACAAGGCCATCTGGAAGCACCTCAGGGACAGTCCCTTGGAGCATTGCTTCTTACTGTGAGGGGTAACCTGCTGGTCCATAGGCTTTTGTAGAGTTGTATTAGGTGGCAGAAACTTGACTCAGGGCCATGGAAATCCTTCAGCCAGTTCTTCCTACAAATCTCATGGGAGGGTAGGAGCACTGTCCAGGATGAGGAGAGCCTTGAGTGGGAAACCTCTGTCCTCTAGATACCGCTTAGCAATAGGACAGACACCCTGCCTGATCCACTCAAGTAGGAGTACTCTTGCTACCCTGGCTTTTATATTAGAATTCCATGTGACCCCTGGCCTGTTCTTCGTGGCTTTATGTTTCCTCAACACTCTAGGGGTCTCAGAGTGATGAGCTCAGGGGGGCTTTATCCTGAGGTCACCACTTACATCGGCACAGAGCCATAAGGTTAGCCCATCCTTCGTAGGCCTGTGGCCTGGCATGTTCTTCTCTTCCTAAGCCATGTATTTTCTCCTGGACATTTTTTTTTCCAGAAAAGACCAGTTTTACCACAGTTGTAAACTTGATGATGACAAAAAATCATGTCTGTGTGTCATCATTTTGAGGTCGTATGTGTAATTTTCAGCATCCTTTATCAGCGCTGGCTTCCTCTCCATGCCTAATTATACCATGAACCATAGTTCTTATTTGAAAACTACCCCTTCCTGTCACGAAATGTTCTCCACGATCACCCATTGGTAGATTATCTTTCCCAAGACCTGCATTTAGAGCCCTAGCTCTCTCACAGATGACAGATTCAAATCAGCAATGACCTGCCATCTGCCCTTTGTTTATCCACACCCATAGCAGCCTCTCCACTTTGTCTGACACTGTTGCTCAGGACTTACTGATTTGGGTTAACACCTTTAGCAACACGAGCTTCCTCATATAGAGCTTTTCTCTGTACGATTGTCCAGATGGTGGGTTTTCACAGACGGTGGGTTTCCACATATTAGTGAGATTGGTTGCCATTGGAATGTCACTCTCATATTTTTCCACAACTCCCTTCTTTTCGGTTATGACTCTTTTCTTTATCTTCCTTTCCTTCCTTAGCTGTTTTGTGGCAATTTGATAGCAATTACACAAAGCGCTGGCCACAGTCACATCCACAGATGCACATCTGGGCTCAGACTGATGAAGTCTGTTGACAACTGCACACTAGGGTCATAACTCAAGACTTCGGTCATAAGTGAAACCTAAAATTCCAGTCGTAACGCAAGCTGCTCATATGTGAGGCCAGTCGTGACTGAGGGCACACTTTACGTGACTCCTCCTGGGTGGTAACTCGCCTCTGCTGTGGACACGGCGTGGATGCTGCTTCCCCAGCACAGATGCGGACTCTGCTGCCCCCAGACACACAGCTCTTCACGGGTGCATCACAGGCCCTTCCCTGCCCCCTCAGCTGTACTGCTCTAGAGGAGCCACAGTGCTTGTCACCTGCCCCGTGGCCCACAGCCCATAGAGGAGGTAGCTCAGGCTTCTCTATGGGCACACACACCTTAGCCATCCCACAGTCTGAGGTGGAAGGACCTGGGAACATGAGACTTCTCTTCAGAGGTTCATCCTCAAATGTGGCTCTTCAAATCACCTCCCCAAAGACTCCTGTGACTGTAAATATATGTCGACTTGAGAGCATCAAGACATGCCCAGCAAACAAGGAGAGCCCAGTTCTGTTATGTCTGTGGGTGACTGACACATAGATCGGCAAGCAGAGGTGGCAAGACCCACCCCAGAGAGGAGTGTGCTCAACCTGCAGGCTTGTAGCATAGACGGAATCAGAAGGGGAAAGAAGGAGGCATGCTTGTTCTGAAGTGCTCCGGTCTTGGCTGTCACAGCAGTCGAGGTTCCTCCCCTTCCAATGCAGACTCATTCCGGCCACTACAAGCACTTCCAGGCCTTCAGCTTGCCCTGGCGCTGCACCTGATTCCTCTCCTTCTGCAGCATCCATTGCTTAGCTACTGGATCCTACATCTCTCCAGCACGCCAAGGAAACTGTGGAGTATCCTGCTCCTGATCCTGTAAGCCTACCTCGTAAGTCACCTCGCATAATTATACATGTATTTTCTTTTGATTCGTTTCCTCTAGAGAGGCCTAACTAATGCATCCACAAATGTCAGCCTTCTTAGGGAGCCACCTTCATGCTCACCCTTCAGTCCTATCCACTTCTGTCACCTCTGACAGCTTCAATTACCACCTGTCTCTTCTATGTCCAAATGTCCCTGATTCCCAGAGCCACACTTCCAACTACGTACTCAAACTTTCCATCTGAATGTCGGCAAACACAGCCCTTCCCACACAAACACAGTGGTGCCCTGGCCAGCGCACGCCCTTCCCACCCTGGCTGGTGGTGTCACCCCTGTCCAAGCAGCCAGATCAGTCCTGGGTGTCCTCTCACTGCCTCAGGACTCAGCCTAGTGGCTTGCTCCTGCCAGACTCATGTCACTCTTGCTCAACTTCCTGCCACCTTTGCCTTTTCTGGGTCACTGTCCCAGCAAACTTCTGACTCTGGCAAGCTCCCCTGCTTGTATAAAAGGAAGCAATGACGTCCCTTCTCCAGGACTCTGGCAAGGATGAAACGGGGTAACTCCTAGATGTCACCAACAGTGTAACCGGGTGCACAGGGAAAAGGTGGCCAACTGCAGTAGAGTCACTGGCTTGGTGTTCTGCAGGCCCTACAGGTGGGCTTTCACAGTCAGCCCCTGAGAGTGGGGCTCTGCCCAGGGAAACGAGGACTGCTTTACTTGGGACTTGAGCTCTCCAAAATCTAAGTCCAAGTGAAAGGGAAGGAAGCTGCTCCAAGAGAAGGAACGACTGGGACGAGGGAAAGGAGAAAAGAAAGGAAGAAGAAAGGGAAACCTCCGTACGTATATATAAGAATAGCTGGGATGATTGTTCCTCTTACTGTGTGATTTGCAAAGTAAAGAATTACCTTAAAGTTTAAAAGAGAAAGACCTAACACTTGGGATCTCTGGGGGACAGTTTAGATCTAAACCAAAACAGTATTTAAACAAAAAATCAAACCAAACACAAAAATCTCTCTTGAGGTATGTCTTGGTAGACACCTGTAGCTCCTTAAGATTGTATTTGGTTCTATCTTAGTTATGTTTTTTTATTACCGAGACTCACAGCTGAAGGAGGAAATGTTTCCCGGGCTCACAGTGTGTAAAGTTTCAGTCCGTGGCCAGCTGGTGCCACGGTGGGGTGGCGTGGCAGAGGGCGGTACAGAGGAGGACGGGCCACTGCAGGCAAAGACAGCAAAAGCGGTGAGGGGCCTGTGCAGCGCCCTCCTGCCCCTTCACCGTCTCCAGGCTCCTCAGTGCTGGAGCACTCACACCCGTTGTCCTAGCGCCCTTGGGCCTGGTGCTGCACCTGGAATCAATTCCAGTCACACTGTAGACCCAGCCACCTCTGGAAAAGCCCCCCCTATGACCGTAAGAAAAGCCAGATTGAAAATGAGGCCAGCAGTGATGAATGTGGGGGCAAACATCAAATAAGTAGAGGCACAGAGAGCTCTGGGGCGGGCCGAGGCTCAGCGGTGGGAAGGAGGGCCTGAGAGGGTAACATCTGAGTGAAGTCATGCAGGTGCGAAGAGGGTGATCTCCGGGTATCCTGGAGAGCATCTAGACACAGGGACTCACAGGCGCACAGGCCCCGTGCGGCAGTGGCTGGAACCGATGCTTCTATCAGAAGTACTAAAAAATGCGGCAAGTCACTCTTGGTCCTGAAAGACTGATTTCTGACCTTCCAGCTACCCCACTCTATCTGGTCCAGGTAATGAGTGCTGTTTACAGTGTAGGAAACACCGCGCATGCCCTGCAGGTGCACAGCTTCCTGTAAGACTTAGGTGGGAAGAGGCCACATCTGCCATTGGCACGTGTGCACTCACCTGCTAGATCAGCGAGTAAGCGCACCAAAGACTTTCCTATATAAAGGAGAACAAGACCACGACTGTTTCAAAGAGAATGGAACTCCCGTTTCCTTTAACTCCCACTGGAGGACTCTCTGCCCAAATCCGGGTACCAATGTAAAACCAAAAGCTGGGATTTCAATAACATAAAACATTTCAGAGTAAACAGAACAGATGGTACACATGTGGGGGAGGCCACATTCTTCTCTTTGTAAATGTCCCTCCCGTGACCTCTCTAGTGTAGATGCGGGGCGTTCCTCTTCTGCCAGCCCCCAGCCAGATCTGGGCAGGTCCCTGGCTTCCTGCCTCTTCCTCTCCTCTGTCACAGGGCCAGGAGGAGCAGCGAAGTGCACCCCTACTGGAGATGAACAGACAGGAACACTGGGTGCTCAGTGGCCTTGATCTCGAACACACGACTGTCCCGGACAAAAGTTCATAGTTACCCGAGTTGATCGCCTCGCCCTCCTGCGTTTGTTTCCCTCTGTTTCCCCTTCCTGCTCCTACCCGTTCAGGCACAGTAAAAGCCAGGTGCCTCCCCAAGTCCCCTCTTGCCACTTGAAGCATGTTTTCTTCCACTCAAACCTCGCACTTCACTCGACCCTAATCACTCGTCTGCAGTGCTCTGTGTCTTCCAGCGGCTCCCGATGGCTCTAGGTACACTGCCTAAAGCACCATCTGTCATCTGCCAGCCGCGCTGACCCACATGGCTGGCTGAACAGGCCAGATCTCTCCACCTCGGTGCCCTTGCCTGGGCTGCCTGTGGCCACATGTCCCCCAGGCAAGCACTGCCTTGGTGTGTCTCATTTCAAAGGCTCGCCTCTGTGATGCCGCCCTGAATCCAAGACATAATATGTGGGATAGATAGCACAGTTTGCTGTCTATCTGCACCCTACCCATGCTTACACGTAATGTGGGCTGACCACATGGCCACGTGGGGCTCTGGGCCACCTGGGAGCTGCTCTTTACTGACCAGTACAGCTCCTGGGACAAGGCAGGTCCTGAACAGACACTTGGGGGGCAGGAGGAGAGCCTCGGGAGGGCTCGCTTTGGTGGGTGGGCGCCCCGGCCCAGCAGGATGCCCTCGTGCCAGGGTCTGGACAGTGAGGCGGAATGGGGTGCAGTGCTCTTCGGGCTCAGGCAGCACGACAGGCACCCCGCGCACCTCTGTGGGCCAGAACAAGCTTTCTCTGTGCTCCTCCGGTACTACCTCTTCAGACAGTGGGAGCTCCACTGCCTCCCTGGGAGAGTGGTTAGGAAGATTAAGAGGATCTCGCAAGACTGTCCACAGGCATGGAGTCCACATTCACCAAATGGGAGGTCTTGGGGGTTGGCTCCGCTACCACGGCTGCACACGTGGCTGTGTGCAGGTGAGCCTGTCTCGTTGTTTGTGACACAGAGGGAGAACAGTGCCTGCCTTCTGTTTGCAAAGACAAACGGAATGATACGTGTGCAACGCCTAGTAGTGGTGACGTATGAGCATGACTGCACCCGATAGTCCCTGCTGTCGTGCCACCTGTCACTCTGAATTGTGCCAACCCATAAGCTGTTGGAGGCCAGGGACTACTGTATCTTTTCAGAGTCCCGAACCTGACATCTAGCGTGGCACCACGCACATAGTAGATGCTCATTAAATAATGGCAAATTCAGTGCCTGAAAAAATACCCCAAGCATTTGCTGCCTTCTCTGCCTTTCCAAACCACTCCTGGCATCCGTGGCTTGGCTCAAGCTGCCCCTCTGCCCTGCGAAGTCCTCCAGTTCCTGGCTGTGGGTTCCTGACCTCTGTCCTTCCTTATAACACACCCCAGCCCTCTTTCCACTTTAACCAGCCACTGTTTGGACACTGCCCCTTTGGGGGGCTCTCATCCAGCCGGCAGCTCATAGCTGGGTCTGCAGCTGGAAGCCTAAGCGCCAGCCGATTCTACTCCAGGAATGTGGCCCAGGGCTCTGAGGAGTGGACGCTCTCGCAGGGTCTGAGGAAGCTGTGAGTGGATGCAGACTCCTCCCTGCCCAGGACCAACTGGCCGGGGGCGAATTCTCACAGATGGGCTGTTGAAAACTCCTCATTAAACTCTGAGAAAAAAAACTATGCTCGAGTCCATGAAACGCAACTCTTTGCAGCACTAAAGACTGCTACTGTTTAGGCCAGAAGCGCTCACATTAAAACTAAACGCCTAGTAGGAGAATATTTAATGACATGGAAAATGTTTCTGTTATACTGAGAAGAAAAAGCAGGTCTCAGAACTGTATGAACACTGAGATCCCATCTTTGCTAAAAACAGGTATTTTTATGTCATAATATGTAAATAGAGCAGAACTGTACATAGCAGGATATTAGCAGCAATTATCTTTGGAGGATGAGGTTATGCAATTTTAGTTTTAACCTTTGGGGCCTTTCCTAATTTCTTTTCTTTTCTTTTCTTTTCTTTCTTTCTTTCTTTCTTTCTTTCTTTCTTTCTTTTTTCTTTTTCTTTTTTTTTTTTTTACTGTGAATATGTATCAGTTAGTGGTTAGAAAGGAGCAGCGGCTTTGTTATCAGAACGAATGTGAAGTAGTCACGGCGTTCCAAGTGCATGTGTGGTTCCCTGGGAGATGCACCATGAAGGGTGGCCCTCACCCTCGTAGCCTCCTCAACTCTCTGAGAACTGGCACAAACCCGCGGGCCCAGGCTGCATGGGGCAGCAGACAACTACCTCCTTGAAAAGCGATGTGACGGCCATTGGTACTTCTAAGAGGGCACCTGTGAGGACCTCAGATGGCAGTGCCAGGAAGGTGCTAAAGGACGCATGTCTCACTGGGTCTCTAAATGTCAGTGTGCAGGCCTGAGGGCTTGCGTCTCATCCCCAGAGCAGCGGTGCCAGACCTGACAGCTGCGGGCAGAGAATTGAGCACTCAATGAAATGTTAATTGGCACTGAGGCCGAGGTGCAGGCCCTTCAAAGGCTGCGCTGACAAATTTGGTCTTGCCCCTTTCTTCTCTATAAGGCAGAGAATATGGGAGGACAGGAACTGTTTGACACTTCCTCAAGCAAGACAACCAGCATCTTATGCTGCTCTGGCCGTGACAGCGTCGTGATGCCCCAGGTGAGGGTGGAAACGAAAGTCTGCACTGTGGTCAGGCTGTGCGAACTTAGGAGTACAGGGAGACAGCAACTGTGGTGGAGGACGGGAGCTCTTCATTGTGTTGACATCAAAACGGTCATCTGGTACTGGGTTAACTAGTTGCTCAGTTGTTTAGAAATGCCAAGAGGTGGATATTAGCAAGAAAGTCAAAGGACAACTTCTAGAATGGAGAAGATTGTCAGCAAGCTGTACAATGACTGGGTGAGGGCCCAGAATCCAGTGCATACCAAGCGTACTTGTAACTCAAGAACAAAAAGACACACAAGCTAATTATGGGCATAAGATGTGAGCAAGATCTCTCCAAAGAAGACACACGAGTGATCAGTGGTCACAGGAAAGGTGCTCAAGGGCAGCAATCATGAGAGAAATGCAAATCAAAACTGCCATGAGGTAGCAGTTCAGGTACTGTGAGGGCGGCTGCCCTTAGAAAGCAAACAAAAGAACAACTACTGGCACGGAGGTGGAGCAGCTGGAGCCCTTTGTCTTGTTGGTTAAAATGAGGAAATGTCATGCAGACACTATGGTGCTACAGGTAAACCTAGAGTTACCACTCCCAGGTATCTACCCCAGAACTCCAGGCAGATCTTCTAGTGCACGTGTGTATACCTATGTCCACAGCGTTACTTGACAGCCACAAGGAGACACTGTCCCAGTGACAAAGAATGGATGAACTAAGTAACTAACACTACACACAAAGGAATGCTGTTTCACATAACAAAGAATGAAGTGCTGACATGTGCTATAATGTGGTTGAACCCCAAAACATACTAAGCGAGAGACCCAGACACAAGGCATAGCACCTTAGGGTTCCATGTATCTGGAATGGCCATCATAGCGAAGTTCATAGAAGACACAAACAGTAGACTCTCATTCGCCAGGGCCTGGGAGTGGGAGCAGAGGGTGTGAATGGGGCTGCTGAGTGGGTCTGGAATCTCCTTTTGGGGTGACGAAGATATATGGAGTGGATGGGGTACTGGCTGTACAACAGGGGGAGGGTACTAAGTGGCACCAACGGTCCGCTTCAGCGTGGTCAGCAAAATGTCAGCTGAGTGTTCCCTCAATGGACGCGGTTGCCGGCAGGTAACTCTGACGAGGGGTTCATTTCTGGGACTACAGAGTGAGTAAGGAGCCCTGACCTTATGGAGACCACAGCCCATGCAGGCAGTGCTCATACAGGATTTCTGGCTGTGATGAGGGTGATGACCAGTGGTGTCCTCGGACAGGCCTGAGTGGCTCTCAGAGAGCAGAAAGGCTCCTGGAGGGCCTTTTCCCTTCCATCCATCAGTGGGTGGGCTTCTGGGCTGTTTCCACTTTTCAGCCTTCACTGTTGCTAACGTGCAGGCACAAGCTGGGTGTGTGCTTCTGTTCCTGCTGGGTCTGCACAAGTCGATGCCTTTCCAACTTCTTCCTCCTGAGTTGGAGCTTCATAGGGCATGGATAGCCCAGGAGTGAGTGAGTGAGTGCAAGGCCTGCTGGCCTCGAAACCGTGTGTGAAATTATGATTCTCCTTGTAGTGTGTTCTGGGGAGATATATGGGATCCCCATCAGGGCCTGGAATGGCTTGGTCCTGACTTGGGAAGCTACCACTGAGGCGGAGGGCAGAGAGGAGGCTGAGGTGTGAGACCCGCTGCGCCTGGAGGGACTTACGCTGCCCAGATATAGGTGGGGGAAAGGGTAGAGTGTGAGGGCCACAGGAATACACCCCTGTGGAGTCCATGCATGGTGGTCAGGACTGAAGCCTACTTTTAAATATTTTGCCCTTAAAGAACTATTCTTGGTAGCAAGAAAAAAATTATTCACATTTAAAAAATGCTGCCTCATTATCAAAACATAGGCTTCCTTCTGCTTTTGAATTTTTTTTTTTTTTGTAGTTTTCAATATGCTTAGATAGGTTTCAATTTGTATTACAAGCCAGATCCACCATGGCAACATTGTCCACAGGATCAGTGTAGAGCAGGATCCTGAGATTACCTCTGGGATCAAAGACCGAGAATGCTGTAATTGATTAGTGATGTCTGCCCTGGGTGCAGGAAGACTCCGTGGGAATATGAGTGTTAAGAGTCACAGCTCTTTCCTCTCTTGTGCAGGTTCAATGCTCACCATGCTGATAGACCCTTGGCTTGGCTCCTTTGCTGACCTAGTTGGAGTCTTGCCTTGGGAAGCTAACACTGAGGCATGTTACGATGGTAACACTTATCTACCATTAAATGCTAGCAGTGCTGAGCCAAGTTGTATCGTGGTGCTAAATTCAAAGATCCAGGCCTTTTAAAAATTAGCATGCTGGGTTTAGTTCACTTGACAGGAGCCGCCTAATCTGCTGCAGGCGTCCACCAGTGTTCCTGTCTGTGGCCCCAAGTTCAGTGATTCAAGACTCCCCCAGTGTCTAAATCCTTTTTATTCCTTAAATTTCTCAGCAGCTCAGCAATGCGTCACTGCATTGTGCACAGTCATAAAAATAATATTAATGTTATATGGCGTGAGACAACGCTCATATTATATTCTGAGGATGAGAAATATTGAGTGTGTCAACATGTTTAAGGCCTAAGAAGAAAGCTTCATCACTCAGCCCCCACTCCCTGTAAGTGCTGTATACATTTCATTTCTTTATGTGTGCGACTTAATGAGTTTGGATTCCTTGCCTCATTGGTCATCGTAGTGGGAAATAAAACAAGGGGAAAGGCCTAACTTTCCCGCATTTTAACTTTGAGTGCTTCAAATCCTTAAACAAACCAAACAGAAATGATGACTGACATTTATAGAGAAATGATGCATGATTTAAATTTCCAAAGCATATCTGGGGTCTGTTTCCAATTTTTAAAAATCAGGAATGCCAGGTCAGGCAATTATACGTGTTTAATGGCTTTTGCTCTGCCTGTGTGCTGGATGCATCCAAGAACAATGCAAGCTAGCTAGTGATTAGTGGACAGAATATTTAACTGAAGGCAGCAGGGATTACCTCTGGTGCTATGAGCTGCCAGGCCTGGAGCTTTTTATTGGGCACGTCTGAGATGAGGTTCACATGGGCATTACATCCACACAGGGGCCACGGGTGGCTCAGGAGGGCCACGTGGAGGACTGAGCGGGAGTTCCAGGAAATGGGATCCGAAGGCCTAGGGATCGGTTGTGGAAAGAGATGACTCCACTGCGCATTTACATTCCCAGCTTTGTGAAATGTCTGCACATGTTCGTATTGACCTTCGCTGCACCCTGTAAGATCAGAATCACTACCACACCCATGTTGCACATGGGAAAACCAAGGCCCCGGAGTGTTACATGACTTTCCCAAGTTGCTCCAGAAGGCAGCGGCAGAGCCAGCATGCACGCCCTTGAGGTGCTGGTGTGCATGTGTGGCATGCAGAGTGGCAGGCCCAGAGCCCCTCGGCACGGAGGTCAGTGGTGTGAATGCCAATCACAGCATCGGGGAAAGAAAGAAGAGGCAGCTTTAGAGAACCAGAGAGGCCTGACTGAGGATGGGTTAAGACCAAGAAGGGGGAAGGGAGAGAGAACATACTTCCCCCTTGGTCTTCTAGGAGCAAATTCTTTCTGTTCTCATTCGTGGTTGATGCCGCCTCCCACACAGACCCAGCGCTCCCCAGCCCCCCGCTGCGGTGCAGGCCCTCGACCCTGTTGCCTGGAAGCACTCAGGTCTGCCACTGCCCATCAAGATCATCCTCTTACATTTGCTCAGACTTGGTCTATTAGTCTAATCCAATGCAAGAATCATTTGGATGATCAATACTTATAGCTTTAAGGACCAGAATTAAGAAGAAAACCAGCAGTGAGATCTGGGGCTACCTCCAAGCCAAGGCAAATGCAGTGAGAACTCCCTCCACGATACAATGGTCAGTTCTACTTTTCCCCACCAGCACGCCTGAACCCCGGAGAGCTGCTGGGGAGTGAAAATTCTCCATCTTTTAATTCTCTTGCAGTCAGAACATTTAGGCTGCTTTTGTGGAAGCAAAATGACGTGGACAATCCACAAGGAGCAGAATGGATGACAGTTTCCGCTGGGAAGTGCTTCCAAATGTTTTGGTAAGTACACAGTGAAAGCCGCTGGGCCGCTTGTGGGAATACCTGTGCGTCACCAGACTGTCTTGGCTGGCGCTGGGGAGCGTAGCTCTCGCACACTGGGAAGGAGTGTGGCTTCTCTGCTTCAGAGCATTCAGCTTGGGGGGCCGGCCCCGAGGCTGGGCCCAGATGCTTATAACAAAAGGGCGAGAGGGGACCTTCTGGAGTTCTAGAATGGATTTGGTCTCCTCCGGCTGTGCACACACTGCCCTGGTGTCTTCGTCCTGCTGCCTGTCAAAGAGGCCAGACTTCCTCTCCATCACTGGAGCATGAAGCTGGGGGAGCCGGAGGGCAGCTTTGCTTTTGTCACCCTCACTGCCTGGCATGATGCAGGGACAAGGCCAGAACTCAGGATGTGTTGGATTTAGTGGCACATGGAGGTGACGCTCAGGGTGGGGAGGCAGAAGCATGCTTCAGAGACGAATGTCACCACAGGCCATCCAACAGAGGTGCGAGGGTTCAGAGAGTGGGGTGGACACACAGGAGATTGCACGCGGCTCTTCCACTGGCTGCACAGGTGGCCCTGGCGCCTCTCAGGAAGTGGAGAGCCTGTTGGACAAGCACGCCCAGAGGCCTGTGCTGACATGGTCCTGGGCAGCTGGAATCTTGGGTGCTCAGTGGCTAAGCTTTGCCTTCAGGCCAGCAATGAGACTCCTTCTAATCTAACAAGAAGCACAGGCTGCAGGCATCAGAGAGCTGGAACCTGAGTCCAACGAAGGGAGCAGATGGCCAGTTCAAATCACCAGCTCTTCCAGGGAAGCAGACGGGCCACAAGCCAACACCCGGTGATCTCTGAGCTCAGGCCTACACCTTGGTACATCAGGGAGCTTTTCCTTTGGACATGATGAGAACTGGGATTGGACTTTTAGAGAGTGAAAAAAAGAAAAAGGCGCATTTACCAAGCCTACCAAGCATTTCCCACTGATCCAAATACCATTTGGATCTCATTTCTAGAGAAGCTGTGACATCAAGCCTGCATCCCTTGCAGTTTGCCTGCTGTTAGTCCTGGGGAACGGGGACTGGTGGTTTGCCAGAGGTGGACCTCAGCAGGCTGGCCCACAGTGACACTCTGTGAAGCAAGGGGCGGACCATCTGCCACGTGCCTGGTGGCCTGGTGGAGCCATATATTGAGCCGCATACAGCCTGTTCTACCTGGGCGAGACAAGGAGGGCTTGGCGGGGCGTTTAATTTGATGTGCAGGGATGTGCAGGAGATCTCCAGCTGGATGAGGGAGAAGAGGGTACGCAAGTTAAAGGGACAGGACATACAAAGGACAGTGGGCAGGCAAGGGCCTGGCGTGTTTCTTAGTGACTTTATATTTGGCAGGGGTCCAGGGCACACAGAAGAAGCGAAGGACAAGGGCTTGTGACCAGATGGTGAAAAATTTGGAACTGGTGTAGCAGGCAAAATGGGACCATCTGAATTTCAGCAAGGGGAGGGTGTTTAGACAAGGAGGATTTTCTGAAGGTTGGATCAATTGGAAGCAGAGAGGCAGTTGCGAGATCCTACCAGTCCCAAGAAAGAGGGGAGAGGGTGGAGAGAAGGTGGAGGCCTGGAAGGTGCCGAGCAGAAAGTGTCCCTGAGAGCTGGCTGAGGGTGGCTGGGAGGACGGACAGGGTGCAGGGAGGAGCGAGAGAGGTGGGGCCCTTGCCAGCTGCTGGCGCAGAGCCCCTGCTTTGTGCGCTCGTGTCCCCGTCTGCTCAGCCCTCCTGCCTATGAGCAGCATGGCCTGCACTGCTGGTGTCCCCAGAGCCGGGCCCCTGCCCGAGGCAGAAGGGATCTTGTTCCCTTCTGAACCACGAGGGGTGTGTCAGGGTAACCACAGACACAGACACGTGTGCAGGCTCATTGTGCTCACAAGCCTCCTAAATGGGCCGTGAACAGATAATTATTAAATGTGGAAATGACAGACAAGACCCAAGAAGAAGGATCAGGTTTGGGCCTGTTGGTCCTCCAAGGAGATAAGGGAAGGCTCTCTTTACCAGTCTCCAGTTCATCTGTACAAGAAATTAATATTTTTAAAGGCCAAACTCATGGCTTCATTTTTCATCTTGACAGCTTTTGGAATGCAGATAGATTTTGCATGGAGCCGGCTTTCCTCCTTTCCCGGTTGGGGTGAGCTTCATTTCGCTCCACCGGCACCTGTGCTGAGACCACTGTGCGCCCTTGAACGGGCTTTTGAGGAGAAGCGATGCGTTAAAGTGGGAAGAGCTGCTAAAGGGACAGCGAGTTGCATTTGGGCCAAGCAGAGAGGAAGCGTACGCGGACAACGCCATGCAGCAGAGGCGGTGTCTCTGTGCAAGCAGGGGTGCGCTGGAGCTCGGGCTGTGATAAGTTGCAGCAGAACTTACAGGATTTGAATTTATGTCTAGACAGAAGTGAATAAGATCCTGGTCTTGCCTTGGAAAACTTGAAATGCACCGGCTCTGCCATGCGCTGGCCAAGCCTACGCCAATGGTGTATTTGGTGCCTCAGTTTCCCAACCTGCACCTGTACATTTGGATGCCTCCCAGGTAACAGACATCAGGCACAAGATGAGAGGGGAATGCTGGAGTCTCTGATTTAGGGCCTTAGGCCGTTCTTGGCGCTGCCATGACGGGAAGGGAAAATTAAATCGACCTATTTGATTCAGTAGGCTCAGAAACAAAGGCAATGGGTTGTGGGGGGATGGTGGTAAGAGTGGTGCCTGGATGGGCAGGCACCGGGGAACTCCAGGGGGCAGCTAAGGCGGCCTTGGCAGCCAGACATTGCCTGGGGGCAGAGGCTGGATCCAGCTTAGGGAAGACAAGCAGGGTTTGGTTGGGCAGCTCACGGGCACTTCGATGCCTTCCAGATGGAGGGAGGGCAAAAGCCCAGAGCCCAGAACTGCACGCTGCCAGAGAAGGGCAGACAGGGACCCTCCCAGGGACAAGGTGCAGGTGCGGCTGTGGAGACAGCAAGAACAGGCGAGGAAGGCAGGGACCATGGGAGGAGACTGCGCGCTCTTAGGGCTCCCGCTCCTCTGTCTCCTGGGATTCTGCCTCTGCAGGTAACATGTGAGGAATACCAAGCAGAGGACAAATGAGAGGCTGGATGGTGACCTCACGGCCAGTGGGCAGTGCTGTTGCCAAGTGGACCAGAGATGAGGGTTTCCACTGGGACTGCTCAGGGCCTCCATGTGATCCTCTGTCCACCTGGTCAGCGTTGGGGGCGAACTCCAGCCCATCTACGGCTGTGGGTTTCGTCACCTTTTAGTTGTTGAGACACAATAGCTGGCACCCATAACTTAAAGGAGGAAAGGTTGACTTTGGCTCACAGTGGCAGAACCTTCCGTCCATAATTGGCTGGCTCCAAGACGGAGCGGCATGCAGAGGGGCCCGGTAGAGCATGCTTGTGCACCGCATGGCAGCAGGAAGCAGAGAGAGAAGGCAAGCGGAGGGAGACAGATGCACCAGGCCCCGCCCCCAGGAGTCCCCTCCCAGCGTCACCTTTAGCTACGCACTCCTTGTGCCCCATGCCCCAGCCCTCCCCAAAGTCCGTACATGTGTGGGGCTTTGTGGGGACATCGATGCATGAACCATGACGGGTGTGCTCAGCTTTCGGAAGCGGAGCCCCGAGTGGTCTGCGGCGGCAGGATGACGAGAGCCGAGGAGGAGAGTGTGGAATGGAGCAGGGAGCTGCCTTTGAGAGGCTGGAATCTTATTATACCAGAAAGGGGACCTCAAGGACATCTGAGACTTCCACGGCCACTGAGCAACTTATCCCCAGTGAGAGGCGTGAGTCGGGGTTCAGCGAAGAGCGGAAGCTCCTGGCCTGGCAGGCACCTCTGCTGCACTGGGAAAGAGGACTCTCCCTCTGTACACTGAGATGGAAGCAAGGGCCATCTTTCCCTTCACTGCAGCAGAAGACCAGGCAATGGGGCCGCCCTACCAGGAGCCGGGGCATCCTCCAGGACCAGGAAGGGTCACCGGACACACACTGTTTAGGGTTTCCAAGCAGGGGGCAACTTCCATGGTCCAAGGCAAGAGAGAGACAAACTCGGTTCTCCTGCCTTATAGAGACTCACCCATGCCTTCAAACTTAAGCAAACCCCGGTCTTGAGCAGCATGTAATGAATCTAGCACAAAAACTACAACACACGAGCTGGACACAGGAAGAAGAAAAATCAGATAAGTTCCGCATGAGAAAGAAAAGCCGTAAGTAAGAGGAGAATAAATCAGCTAAGAGCAGGGAAGAGCAGGGAGAATGCCCAGCGGTCCTCCCATGGCAGGAAAACGTATGGGGAAGGAGGTGAAAATTCATCACCTTCACCCACCACATAAAGATTTCATTTCTCCGATGTCCCACCACCTCGTCTTTCCTCTCAGGGAGTTCTGAGAATTCATCCAAGCAGAGAACAAGAGATGAATTAAATGCCACCAAATGTCCTCAAGGAGCAGGACCATTTGTGCCAGAGAAGTGCTCTCAGGGAGAAAAGGGACTTGGTAATCAGTCCCGCAGAGTAGTTCTACAAGCAAGAAAAACAGAGCAACAGAAGAGGGATGGAAATCCCAGGGAGGAATCCGCCGTGAGGGCTGAAGAGAGCAGAGTGTGCCTGCAACGGAGATGAACCTGGTGTGCGCGGGGAGGGCGTCCGGCCGGAGTCGGGGGTCAAGGCACTGTGGAGAGGGCGACGCTAGCTAGAAACCAAGGAGCAAGCCCAAGGGAGGTGTCTCTGCCCCTCTAGGGGACAAAGGTCTGAGGAGGAGCACCGAGAGAAGAATGCCGATGAGATGCAAATATTCCAGGTGACCTAGACATGGGGCGGGTTCAGGGTGGGCAGGCAACACGGGAGGAGATCCGGAGGCTGCCAGAAATGAGAGGCAGGAGCGATCCCTGCTGCAGGTGGCCTGCCTGGAATTCCTCGAGCACGAGTGGGACTGCGTCTCTGTTCTCTTGGCCGCCCCACATTCTAGCCAAACACACAGCCCTCAGACCCCCACCCCGGCAGCGGAGCAGCCGTACTCGCGTGTCTCCAATGTACATCTGCCAAGTTGGGGGTCACCTTGTTGCAGCACAAGCAACGTGTTCCTAAACACTGAGCACAAAGACTTTAGACAAGCTCTTCACCCAGCCTAAGTGCAGGAAGGTATACTGAGGGAAAAAATAACTCCTTCAGCTACTTTATTTTTATGGTTTGGTACAGGGTCTCACTATACAGCTCAGACTCATAGCGATCCTCCTGTCTCAGCCTCCCCAGTGCTGGGATTACAGGCGTGCACTACCACGCCTGGTCTCCGCATGGGGCTGGGATGGCATGCAGTGCTGGAGATCGAACCCTGGTCCCTGCACCTGCTTAAGCAGGCACTTAGTCTGCTGAGCTATGTCGCTGGCCCTCATTCAGCTAAGTTTTATCTGAACTCTTACACCAGCAGGGCTGTTTATTTTCATGGGTTTCCTTTTATCCACACAATGATATGTGGTCACCAATCTTGTGAAAGAGGCAAACAGAAATTAAGATTAACAATATACAAGACTCAAATATACCAAGTGATTTTCTCAAGCTTGATTAGAGATTTGCCTCTTGTCCACTCTGTTGCACAAGAACAGAAGGATAGTGTTTGCTACAATGTTGCTCTTTTCCTGGATTTTTTTTTTTTCAGTAGTTGGTTATGAGAGGACTTCCACGAGACAAAAAGATGAGATGTCCTTATTCCCTAAAGAGGTCTAGTCTAGTGAAGATTTATACTACCCTACCCAGCTCAGGAGAACTGAGGTCTGAATTATCCCTTGAGGACCTGGAGGTCCACGTTTATCAGAATCCCCATATAAACCAAAGATCAGGCCTTTTGCAACTTGGAGTTCCTAATGCAGAGCTGTGCATTATCTGAAGAGACCTTAGCAGACACTCAGCGGCCACGGGAACTCTCCAGGGTCCTGACACAGATTTTCCAGAGCTGCTGTCTGGCATGTTGGTCCTGCAACGTCTTAGCTCCCTTGCATTCCAACCTAGGAGTCAACTCTTTTTTTATTATTCATTTCCTTCCTGGTGGGCATCTGAATCCCCAGGTGAGCTTGGCACTCTGCCTTCAAACGCTGGAGGCAAAGCGCGAGCAAACGTCTTTTTTTTAGACGACCACAAAGTAACACGATCACTGAGCTGTGAAGTTTGGTTGTAGCTGATGAGACTGTCACAGTGGCACGAGGCACCATTTATCTTGCACATCCCATGCAGTGATAAGAAATGTAGTTGCCTGGTCTCCCAGAATTCACCACTGTCTTGTATACCAGGTATTATCACTATTTTACAAGTGAGAAAACAGGAAACTGCCTATGGTCACTACAGAAAATAAATAAATTTAAACATGTAAACTGCCCTGAACAGCACCAGTAGCCCAGCAAGCACTCAATAAATGTTAACTGATAACAGGTTTTCTTCTTGTACTGTGTTACTACTGACATACAGGTCTAGCCCCACCCTGTCTCTAAGTTCCTTTTGAAGCAGAGAAGAATTGAATGTTTGTTTTTTTTTTTCTTCTTTATCAAGGGCAGAAAAGCAAAACAGTTCATCACAAATTATCTGTTGGTTTGGGAGTTACAGGAAGTCGGAGAGGAGGCGCCAGTGAGTGGAGTATAACACGCTGCAGCATGAGTACACAGCTGATGACACGGCCAGGCTGCTCCTCTTCGCTCAGCCTGCCTCCCTACTCCGGACTCTCAGCAGACGGGGGACCTTGCGGACCACGCGTCCTTGCCGAGGACTAGGGTTCACTGGGCCAGAGGTGGGCTTATCCCAATCTGGAGCCAGTAAGGCTGAGCCAGTCACTGCTGCCTCATGATAGTTTGGAGTTGAAACTTCAAGACACCAAGCAGGCTGCCCACAAGGTAAATGGATGCGTAGAGATGAAGCAGCCACATCACACTGGTGGTCACGCACACGAGCCCCAGGCCCAAGGGCCCCTGTGGCCAGCGTTCTTGGGACTGTGCCAGCACTCCCTTCTGAGGCCTGGAGGTCTACCGCGTCCTAGGGATCTTGGAGCCCACTCACCACCTTTACTCTGTGAGTGGATGAATCTGTTTCCGGGTCCTAATGACCAAAAACCTGCCCAAGCAATATGCATGAGCGCAAGACTAGATTGTATAATTCTACCTTTACTTCCAGGTACCACACGGAAGCCAAATGGCGGCATACTCACTGGGCTGGAGGCACCAGGCTGGAGAGCACAGAGAGCCTGGTGGAGACTCCCAGGGAGGAGGCTGCGCTTCTGCACACTGAAGCACTCTTGCTGGGCAGGAATGTGCTTTGACAGAAATTGGAGTTTGATCAACATGCCAAAAGCTGTACATGTGTGGACGGGTCTACAGACATACCTAGAGCCTTGGAAGCATCAGTACAAGGTATGCTGTCAGCCTAAGGGCCCCCTGGAAAGGTTTCTTCCCACTCTATTCAGCAAAAATTTAAGTTTATAAGACAGCGTTTCCAACTCTAGGCACCATATATCTCTGGGAGTTCTTCATATTGTGGAAATGAGGCTTTTTGCTCTTTGCCTAACCTGCACTGTTTTCCCTTAAACACAGGCCCTGAAAACTGTCATGCATTCTCTACCTGCACGAGTTGGACTCGCTTAGATTCATCGTGTGTGTAGTATCATATACTTGTCCTGTGTCTGGCTTAGCTCCTTGGCATGATGTCCCCAGGATTGAGCATACTGTGGTGAACGGCAGGGTTTCCTCCTGTCTAGACTGAATAATCTTCCCTTGTATGTCTGTTCCAAACGGAACTTTTCACTTGATCCCATCTTGGCAGAGCCAAGAGCTGTAGAGGAAGCAACGGGAAGCACCCTCCTCGGGGTAGGGAGCTGCTAGGCAGTAAGTTGCAGGCGAAGGGGGCCTTGTCCGCCTTGTCCGCCTTGTCCGCCTTGTCCGCCTTGTCCGCCTTGTCCGCCTTGTCCGCCTTGTCCGCCTTGTCCGCCTTGTCCGCCTTGTCCGCCTTGTCCGCCTTGTCCGCCTTGTCCGCCTTGTCCGCCTTGTCCTTGGTTTCACACTGCTTGAGCTCAGAGTGCTGCTCATTATTCACACGTGCTGCGGATGGCTCAGGCAGCCGTGGGCTCCAGCTGAAGCGCCACAGTGCCGAGGAAGCTGAAAGCCCAAAGCCAACCCTCCTGCTGTCGCGATGGCATCAACACTGGGAAGCCCCTGCCAGCCGTGCACGGGTTGATTGTTTGAGCTGTCATTTTGGTTTAAAGGACTGGTTCCCAGCCAGAGATGTGAGGAAGACAGCGCCAAGTTTTGTGAAGGTGCTGTGAGCTTCTCACCTAGCCTTACGGCTTGTGTCCAGATGTCCCCGCAAAGCCTCATGCAGACCTTGGGGTGGCTTGTAGAGTTGGTGACTAATTCATGATCCAATGCAGGAATTACAGGTGTGAGTGCAGCACCCGCTCTGGGGAGGGCAATCTGCATACAGTACAAGGAGGGGAGAGAGGCTAGCTAGCTGCCACCGCCCCGGCTCCTCCTTGCGATCTTTGCTGTTTTCTTATGCCATGAACTGCTGCCTTCTTCCATGTGCCACTCTGCCTTGGAGCCAGCTGAAACCGCCACAAACTGTGAGCTAAATAAACCTGGTCTTCCATAATTTTGGGTGTTGGGTATTTTGTCCTGGCAATCAGAGAAAAGTAACTGAGACACCTAGAAAGTGGGTAAAATCAAGGTGCCCACCTCTTGGATCCTGATTTCTTTAAATCAAGATGAAATAAATGATATATCTGAGATGACAGCACAGGGCCTGTTGTGTTGTAAAAGCTCAATAATGTCACTATCAGCTATGGAGAGTCACCAGCTTGCCTCTTGCACTTCCAAGGAGGGAACCTGGGGACATCTCCACCTTTCCTCTATGTTCTTAGCTCCATGCCATGGTGCTAACCACGGCAGCAGCAGTTAAGGTGAACTAAATACCTTCCTCGTAGCTTCCTCCAGCAGTGCCTGGGAGGGGCCCTGATCCTGTGCAGCCACCATCACATGTGACAAGGACATTTGGAGGCATATGGGAGGCAAGGGCAGGGCTCTTCACATTACTGGACGCTGACCTCTTTGTCTTCCTTGATGCTGAGGCACAACTAGCCTCCTGTGGCTGCAGCACTGGCTTCAGAGTCCAGCACCCTGAGCACCGCCCTGCCTTCCCTGCTACCCACATGCGTAATCATTTCGAGAAGGACCCTTGCACCTGAGCGAGCTCTCTGTTGCTCTTACTAAATCCGAACAGGGGACCAGCCCAGTTGCTTTAAGCACTAGGTATTTCAACAAAGTCAAAATGATGCCAAACAAATTTACTCCTCCACTAACACTCAAAGAAAGGCAATCTGGCTCTCAAAATGAAGAAATGCAAGTTTCACTTACGCTCATAAATGTTCCATGCATGCATGGATTGCTCTCTGACTTGATGCAGATTTAAGGTATAAATTATTTAGTGTCCAAGAGCTGCGGTGCGCACTCCCCGCATGGAGGCAGTGGCTCGTACATACATGCATTATTTATGTATGTGGCGTCCGCCGCTCGCTGATGCTGCTGGTGGCGCAGCCCTCGGAGGAGGCCGGTGAACGGAGCAGACAGATCCGGGTGCGCTCCAGCCCTTCTGAATTTTGCCCCAAGCTTTGCTTTTGATGGAAACATCCAGACGGGTCTGATGTGTGGAACACGATCCTACCTCGTACAGGACGCCTGGGCTGCTGGAAGGCACTCCTGAGTGACAGTCCTCCGCGCGCCACTGCGATCCCGCCCCAGTCACGCCAGCACGACCCGCAGCCTCCTGCTGGACAGTGTGCAAAGCTGGCAGTCCGAGCTGATCCCTTCAGTGTGAGGTGACTTGTGTCGCCAGAGGGGTTCTTGTCACAGAAGGCGCACTTGTCTGGCCAGCACCCCTCTCTGGGATGCTGTGCAGGCATCTAGATGGCCACCTTTTTCCTCCACAGCCTCGGGGGACTCTTGGGTGTGAGGCGTCAGGGAGCTCCGTAGGCCTCTATTCCAGAGTCCCTAGTAATTGCTCTTTTACACTGCATGGTTTTGGTCTGGAAGGCTCTGTCACTCAGAAGGATCGGTGCTCATGCCCTCTACTCTCGCCAAGTCTCGGGTGACAGGGACATAGGCAACGGGGTGCTGCTGCAGTGCAATCGGTATCACACGGGGCATCAGGATGCAACGGACGTCCAGGAGAACAGCGCCGTCTTTGCTTACCGCCCACCTCCCTGCCCCAAGGCGGGGCCGGTTTCCTGCTGCAAAGGCCGGGGATCTGCTGGCAGACTGTCACGTGTCCTGCTCGCGCGCGTGCGCTCAGTGCGTCAGAGGCTTGCGCCTTCCTTTGCACCAGTACTGAAGAGCGGGCAGTGTAATCACGAACTGCAGCGGAAGCTTAAATTAAGAAATCACCAAGGAAGACCCTCTGCCCTTAGGCCTCCTCACGATCCGCCCCGCACTCCAACACGCTCATCCCATCGCTCTTGCCACTTTCGGAAGCAGTTCTGGGAGTCTGTTTTCATGAGTGTCTCTGGCCGTGCTGTCCTGAATGCCGTAATGTCCTGTGTCAGTTCAGAACGTTTGCCTTGCACGGTCGTTTAGGAAGATCCAGATCGGGTGAATAAGGTAGATGAAGATGCAGCGCGTAATGTTTTTATGTGATGGAAATTGACATTCATATTGTGAATACATTCAGAACATGGAGATAGCCATGAAAAGATGTATAAGAAAAAGGACTTTTAGGGCCATCGAGATAGCTCAGTGGATTAAGTGCCTGCTTTGGCAAGCACAGGGACCAGGGTTTGATCCCTGGTCCTGCGTGCCCCGCAGGCCCAGCCCCTGGGGTGCACTGAGCTGGAGACCAACTCCCAGTGTGGTGGTGCAGGCCTGTAATCCCAGTGCTGGGAGGCTGAAAACAGGAGGATCACTATGAGTCTGAGCTGTGTAGTGAGACCCTGCACCAAATACATGAAATGAAAAAAAAAAAAAGAAAGAAAAAAAAGGAAAAGGACTTCTAGAACTGCTTCAGGGAGTGGCAAGAGCTATGGGATAGGTGTGCTTAAGGAATGCTTGTGGCAGTGTCTCGGACTTGAATATTTAAAAGCTGTTAGTTCAAATATTCAATGTGTATTTTCATTATACCTCACACGTATAATTTGCCATGTCGCTGACAACTGAGGGTTGTCATTGAGATTCTAGCTATCATGGCAAGCTGTAGACAGGAAAATGGTAACACGGGACTAGGGGGGCACAGCCCGCAGGATACCTCAACACTTCCCTTGCCGAGAGGCCCCGTCGCATCAGCTTACGCATCGTACGGAGCTCCTGGAGGAGGCACTGGATGTCGCATGACACCACTGTCCCTCTGCTGGCTGTGGGGTGGCAGCCACAGCAGCACTGGGTCCAGCCACCTTTCTGGGTGGTGCAAGTATTTCCTGCTTCTCTCCATGTCTTTAGTTTGTCGGGAATAATGGAAGAGGGCGAGGTGAGAGTGTGCTGAGGAAGTTGAGCTCTGTGTTGGTGCCTGCCCTAGGCCACTTCCTGGCTGGAGGTGTTGGACAAGACGCCTTCGTCTTGCAGCCAGGGTCTTAATGCCTCCGCCTTGCTTCACTGGTTGAGCAGTGGGGGAGGACGCACACCAAGTGCCTGAGCAGGGCTTGGTTGCTGTTCAGTGCATTCACATCAGTGGCGACAGCTGGTGTGAGTTTACTTACTTGGCGTTACCTAGGGTTTTGCTACTTGGGATATCCTCTTGCAGTGTAGCCCAGGTTGGCCTTGAGCTGGCCTTGAGCTCGCTCTTAGCTCACGCTGGCCTCCAGCTTGAGACCGTCTGGCCGCAGCCTCCCGAGCGCTGGGATTACCGGCATGCACCACTCTTCTTTTCTCCTTACTTACCTTCCTGCCTGGTGTTTTCTTTCTTTTTTTTCTCTTCTGTATGCTGATTTTGTGTGATTTTCCTTAGCATTTAAAAACATGAGTGGAGATGTTGGGGACTGGCTTTCTTAATAGCCTATGACATTTTATCATAATAAAAATTAAAAATGACTCTGTGTCTGACTTGATGCTAGACCCAGATTTACTTGAAACCCCTTCTAAAGTTTGTTGTGCTCATTGCAGGAAGAAGCAGCTTGAAAAATGGTCTCTTACACTGTGCATACATAATTGATCTCATTAACTTTCTCTGTTACAAAATTTAAAAACTATACCGGTGTCCAGTCACTGATGAAGGTGAGGAAATAGTCCAAATGTTCTGAGTGCCATGCTTGCTTCCTGGGTCTTAGTTTCATTGAAGCAACAACAACAACAACAACAACAACAACAACAACAACAACGAAAGGATTACAATGCCAGGACAGAACATCCTTATGTGACCACTTCATGTATGAGCTTGATATCTTCGAGAAGTTTCACAATTCTAGACAGCAAAGTATTTTGCCTTCTGGAGCTGAGAGCTGAGAGGACACTGCATTAGCCATCTTGCTGGATTCAGCTTGGTGACAGCAGTCCCGATGGACTTGGCAGAATGTCCCTAAAACCCAGGGCATCTTGGGCTTGTTGATTGTGTTTCTGCACCTGCGCTGAGCATCTTCCATTAAGGTTTCACTTTATGTGTGGAAGGCACCTTTGTAAGGCCATGGGCGGTTCAGTGGGCTGTGGACACTCGCGTAAGTCCCGGGCCATTCTTGGGAACTCTGAGCCAGAGACCAGTGCTCTTCAATCTATGCACAGCAAAGTGTGAAGCCCACAGAAAAACTGTCATGGAAGACAGCGCTCCTCAGAGTTTATAGTGCTGTGGCGCTCTGGGGGGCTGTAAGGTGCAGGTTGCTACTGCATTTCTCATGAGCCTCCAGGCCCAGCTGATGCAGCCCTTCCAACAGTGAGGGTCTCAGTGTATGGTTCTGACTCTGTGCCTGGGTTTTCTGCTCTCAGACCACCTCTTCAAGCACAGGGATGTTAGCACGACACCTCACCTCCTCTGAGCAACCCTATTACAGTGGTGAGGGCCAGGGCAGTTCCCTCTGAATGCCAGGGGGCCCCCAACGTGTTCCAAGCCCACTGACTGTGACCAGTCCTTTCGCTCAGCCCTGGGCCTGCAGCACCTGCCTTTGTGCACAGGACTGGCCCTAGGAAGATGGTGTACCCTTTCTTCAGAGCTTGTCTGACAGTTTTCTTCTCCATTTCCTGCCGTCTTCTTGTCTTTGTCTTCAACGCATTATACCTCTGTCCGGTGCCTCCATGAAAGTGTTTCCTATCTCTTCTTCTCTGCCTCACTTCTGTTCAGCTTGCTGTCCCTGCCAGCCAGTTTTTCTGTCTTGGGGGATCCTACGATTCTCAGGCTGAGTTTAGGATTTGGCTTTCCGTGGTTTATTATTATTTTTTAACGTTTAGTCTTCCTTTCCTTCCCAACAGAGATTTACCTTTATTCCTACACCAAGTTTAGAAAGATTGAGGGCTCAGTGCTGGCAGGCAGGAGGGGCCCTGCTACACCAAGATCTAAACCTATAATCTCCTAAAATGATCACACCTTTCGATCCCTAATTCCACTCTGGGGATGTAGTAAAATAAGCAGACATCTGTGCAAAGATACTTGTGCAAGGGAGCTTGGTGGAGAGCTGTTTACAGTAGCAGGCACAAAATAAGGCTCGAAAAAGAGAAGAATTGTCTGCAATACCGGAGGCTAAGCAAGTGGCAGAGCTTCAGAACAGCGGAGCCGCGTGGGCCCTGAAGATCATCTCTTCGATGCTGGCCGAGCAGGTGGGAATGCACATGAAAGCTAAGGGAGAGAACGCAGCCAGGCAGTGGTGCAGGCACTAGAATTCCAATTTTAAAGGAAAAATATATGCATAGAAAAGAGTCTGCCAAAACGTACTTGCTGTTAATCATTTTCTTTGGGTGGTAGAGCTATAGGTAAGTTATTTTTCTTTATAACTTTTGTATTTCTTTTTCTGTCATGAAACCAGATTCCTTTATTTCAACAGAAAGCCTTACCCCTTTCACCAGTTTATTTCAATTTAGATATTGGATGTCACTAGAGATGATTTTAACTATTTGACTTTTGGGTAGCTCAGGGCTCATAGGCGTGGTTCTGCTGAGTGCTGTGGAACCCTGAAACCCCACCGTGAGCAGCTGCTGTAGCAAAGGCTGCCTGGGCGAGCAGGCCCCACAGGCTCCCAGCACCCCAAGAGTGCAGCAGGCACTGTCTTCCTCCTGCAGCAATGTCACCTCTCTAGCCATGTTTCAATATTTTTTTTCTAGTGACAAGTTCCTCCACTGGCTAGCACACCAGCTCGACTACTTTGGGGGTGTCATTAGGTGGCTGCTTAGTGTCATATGACTTTCAACTCACTGCAAAAAGAGTAATTTGCACCGTTCACGTGAGTCTCTCAGCCTCTGCGTTCTGTTCTGCAGTGTCAGCATTTTGCACCTTCCCTGTCGGGTAAGCAGGAGATGGAGGCTGTGCCAGGGTGAGGCCTGCCGCACGAGAGCCCCCACAGTTCGTCCATCTGGAGCCCAGAGTCAGAGGAGTCGATGGCTGAATCATATGCCAACACTTTCTTGACCTTACATCTTCAGCCTTTTCTAGTGCAGCCATGCTTTTATCTGTAAGCAACGAGGGACGTGAGCTGGGGTCACCCCTAGGGGAGCTCCACCACAGCCCCTCAGACTGTGCTCTTCTGCGTGGGACAAAGCGCGCTTGAGGCCCAGGGAAGCCCCCAGCTGGGTCCTGCGGGCTGCTCTCTAGATCCTGCTCTGTGTACCTGCAATCCCATAGCTCTTAACAGATTAAGAGGACACAGCCCTCCTGAGAAATGCCGTAGCATTTAGCCCAAGCCAGGGGATGCTGGGCCTCTCGGGTTATTTCACATTTACCTCGAATTATTATCCGTCCACCTGCTCCCCCCTCCATGTGTCCCTCACCTAAGCAGTCTATCTACCAGCTTGCTCGGCACCGAGGCACCTACTTACCACTCAGCTAGCTGACTCCACATGCAAGGAATCGAGAAAGTCACTCCACAGCACAAACCCTGCTCCAGGCGTTGGAGGGTTGCTCTCCAGTACAGTGACGCTGGAAGGTGGAATTTGAAAGAGGTGGGACCCGGTGGGAGGTAATTAGGCCTCTGAGAGAGCCGTTCTAGAGGACACACAGTCACAGAGAGAGCGGCCGCCTCATGTGCTTGGCTTCTTCTGTATACATTGTTTCCATTTCTATTTTTCCACCATGTTGTGACCCAGCCAAGGGGGGGGGGGCTCATTAGAAGTGGAACATAGGTACCTCCTGATCTTGTGCTTTCAGCCCCCAACATTGTGAGCTAAGTAAACCTTTCTTCTCTATAAAGTTCTTAGCCTTAGGTATTTTGTTATAGTAGCAGGAAAGGAACTAATACAGATGAGCGTGCAAATTGATAATCAGGGCACAAAAAATGCAAGAGAAGAATGGGAGACGAGCTGGTAGTCCCAAAGGAGCGCAGGAGTCAGGAAATGGTTCCAGGTGATGTGCCGGAAGTGACGTGCATGTTTTTCTAGGGAGGAAAGAGAAGGGTGGAAGTCCAGGGGAAGTGAGTAGGTGAACAAAGCCTTAGCGACACCAGGACACAGCAGGCACGTGGCCTGGCTGCTGCCGCCATCTCTGCCTGTGGCATGCCGTGGACCTTCGCAGAGATCCCAAAACAAAAAAGCAGATCTAGCTGGAAGGGAGGAGGGACTGCACTTAGAAGATGCCCTCACGTCTGTCCAAAGGAAGAAGGAGGAAGCCGACAAACGTTGATCAAAATCCCAGGCAAGACCGGAAGGGCCCTCGCAGCTCCTTCTGCAGGCTCTTTAGGAAGCTCAGTGGACCAGAATGTAGGGAAAACGTTAACGAGAATCCCCCAGTGGATCCCGCACCCACCCAACACGATGTCTTCAGAGGCCGACTTGCTCACAGATGACCTCGGCCAAGGAATGGCTGTGTAAAACACACCTAACGTTGTCTTCTCTAGGGGTAAGGTGAGGCTAAGAAGCTTGGATAGATCTGTGCAGGAGTGTGTGTGTGTGTGTGTGTGTGTGTGTGTCCCTGAAGGAAACTCATATAAATACCTATGAAACTAAGTCAACATGTGAGGCATTGAAGAGATAAAGATTAGTCTCTGTGTAAGACCGGAGCTTTTGAACTTCAGCACTTGGGAAAAGGGAAGCAGACTCTTCACATCATTACAGGAAAACACAAACATTTTGGAGGAAATATTAATAAGCACAACAACAACCCCACAAGTGGGCGGGGGAGCCAGGAGAACCCTCCAGGGAGAAGGCCTGTGTGTGGACACAAATGACACAGGGGGAGGGGATGGCCTAATAGCAATCTCAGGGTCAAAAGGATTGCTTCCTTGCTTCCTCCACCTGTTTTAAAGTAGGGCTGTGGCATGGTGAAATTTACATGTTTAAAGAAGTAAGGGACGTGAAACACAGATTGGAGTGAGCCCTTCACTAGGGGGACCTGGGAGGGCCTGTGGGCTCTGCAGGCAGCCAACGGGAGATGCGGACACGGTGGGAGCAGGACGCCTTCGGGGCAGGACACTTTCAGGACCACTCATCTAACTTGGGAAGGTGGATTTGTCACTAGACAGAAAAGGTGAGCCAGGAAGCAAATCGGACTAAGGAAGGTGGCTTCCAAGTCACTCAGCACTTCGCACATGTCACGAACACCCGCTCTGTGCCGGCCGCTCAGGACCGTGCAGGACAGATATGGTGCCTTCCTTCTTGGGAAGAGCTGCTACCCCTGCCCCTCCTCTGGCCCACAGCTTGAGCCCTGAGAAGCTCCTCTCTCTGGCTTGCATGCCAGGTCCTCCATTAGCAGCAGAATCTGCCACCTGACTAATGCCTTGGCAATTGACCACCTGCCAATCCATTGCCCCATCATTAGGACACCGATGTCAGCACTGTGCAGTTGCTAAATGTCACCAATGGCTCCACATTGCGTATTTCTGGGTGGAAACCCTGCCACTCCCCCCAGGATTAAGACATCACAGCAGGTGCTCTGCGGCTTTGCCCAGAGCACTGGCAGCTTCCACCAGCACCCCGTGTTGCCAGGGGCTTCTGTGGGGCCCGCAATGTTTCTCTTGTGCCTGGCTCTGAGCGCCTGTGGGCAGATGACCAGAGGATGTGACAGGCATTTGTCTCTATCAAACACATGGGGCGCTAAGCTTTGGGCACCGAAGCAGATACACCAGGCCACCGTGCAGAATGCGGCCCCTGGGACAGCGCATCTGTGCTGGGCTTGCGGCCGGGACCTGAGCACTCAGCACAGCAGCCCTGCCCTGGGCAGCCCGTGCTCGGTAGCATTTTCTACTCAGCTGGGGGAGCAGTGCAAATCCTGCTGCTTTGGGGTGGAAGAGCTGAGTTCTTTTAGCAAGACTAGCAGACGGACTGATACAAACACACATTCACACCCAACATTGGGGTCTGCCCCTGAAGGAGCCCCTTTTTTTCCAAGAGCCACTGACATTACAAATGCCTGGATTACACAACAAGCTGTGTGCCTCCCCTGCTCCCGCTGCTCCTCTGAAGGGTGATGGACAAAGCCTCTTTCTTTAACAGACAAGTTTGACTCTGTCTTCTGATTGGAAACTCAGCGTGGTATTGTTTTCATTAGCTTGATTTTTCATGCTGTGCAGAACTTCGGGGGTTTGTTATGTTTCTGAATGTAGACAAAAATGATGGGAGAAGTTGAGCTGCGGTCACAGTGCAGTGCTTGGGGCACGGGTGGCTCCAAGCCGGGATGTTCTCACCAGCCAGAGTGGGGACCGGGAAGGGGGCCTGGGAGCCTGTGGCGGGTGTTCTGCTTCTAAGGAGGGCCACCTGCGGCCCATATGACTCCGCTCCTGTCTCCTAACATGGGTGCTTAGCTGGCACATAGCTTGTTCCCTTTGGAGCTATTCTTTCCTCTGAGATTCCTTCCCTTTCAGGCTGGTACTAGATGTCTGAATAGGGGCCATGCACCAAGGAAGGGGGTAGGCGAAGAAAGCTGACCCAGACAGGGTGCTTCTGTGGACCAATCACAGGGACCCCTAGGATCCCCTTCTGGGATCCCCTAGGCAGACTGCAGGTCTCAGGGCTGCAGGTGGCAGGAGAGATGCAGTCGGTGACAGGTGTACCGAGGGTAAACCTGGCTTTGATGGGTCACTCTGAGCTTTCAGGATGCTTTTGAAGGGTAGAAATGCTGACAGTGCATAGCCAGGCAGGGAAGGAAATTATGCAGATGAGGAGGGGGACCCACACTTCTTCATCTATGTTCTAAAGGAGAAAATGACCCAGAAGGAGGCAAAGACAATACTCAAAAATACTTGAATAAAAATGCTGCAGAGCCTCTTGCTACCCTTGTCTTTTTGTTACATGAAGGGAGAAAAGCATTCCTGTGCCTCCAGGGAGCCCTAATCACACCCTTTCTCTGGCCGAGGTCATTCATTCCCTCCTTCCTTCCATCCTTCATTCATTCCTTCCTTCATTGCCTATCCCCTTCAGCTGCCACTCTAGGCCCCGAGGCACAGAAAGAACAAGAGAGTGGCACTTACTTTCTGCCTGGGGAAATAGTGCAAAATAAAATGTCAACCAACACCTAAACCCAGGGGGTGACAAGCACTCTGGAGAAGACAGCGGAGTTATGGCCGAGGCTGGCTCTGCACAGCCTTGAAGGCCATGACAAGGTAGTGGACTTGCCCTCTCCGGACACGGCAAACAGTGGAGACTTCTGTAAGGGCAAGAAGGCCGGTGCCAGATCCCCAATCCACAAATCCTCTGGTGGCCCACCAGCAGGAAGCAGGGCATGGTGACAGCTCAGGTATCTTTCTCTGGAGAGAGGAGCATAATTTCTAAGTATTTAATTTAGGATTTCTATAAAAAATTTTTTGTCTTCTTCACTGTCCTTAGAAAAATATCTTTAAAAATCTCCAGTGTTTAGGGTCAAGGAAGCTGCTTAGTCACTGAGCAGCTGAACTGTGCGTGGAAGGGTTCCCCAGCTTCTCACCCAAGGCTGGGGGGGATTTAGCACTGAACAACTTCCAAGAGGGGCCGAGCCACGGAAGGGCTAATTAAGTCCCTTCTGGGTGAAGCAGAGGGGCTTCTCATGGTGCATTTGTGAGTCATTGTTAAGTGCTCCCCGAAGGAGGTGCACAGCGCAAAAGCTTCATCGTTAAGTATGTTTCCGGTAAATGGAATCTTCTAGTTAGTTTCAGAGAAATCACATCACAGAGATAATTGCATGCCATATTTGGTGATTTCTCTTTCTTAATATCTGTGAGCACAAGGGCTGGTCACAGGGGAAGGACTAGCGTTTTGGGAGCATATAGGATGGCCGGCCACCATGAAAGGTATTTTTTTTTTTCTGATCATGCAATTTTAATAGAAATCCTTAGAACTAGTGTTAATCCTCACATGCGGAAGGAGAAATGAGGGTGGTGAAGGGCTGACTCGACTGCCCCAGGCGGTGCAGCTAGCAAGCGGCAGGGCAGGGATTTGAACCTGAGTTCAAATCCAGAATGCGAAGAGGACTAAAAGGACAGGTTCAGAGGTTCTGGAGGCCGTCGGGCATCAGCTTTCGTTGCTGTGTGACTGACCCAGGGCCAAGCACTCAGCCTCAGCGCTGCTCTCGTGCACACGCAGGTGTCAAAATCACAGGTGGTGCTTGGCAGCACACGAGGAGAAGCCCCTTAACGCTTAGCGGGTGTATGACAGTGGAAGGTCTCAGGCTTAGCCTACTTCCTCGGCCTCTGAAGATCTAGACCCCAAATCACACAGCCGCATTCTCCCTCCCCCACACACAGAAATGCTACCCACGGGGCAGCAAGGAGTCATGCCCTGGCATACTGCGGCGCCCGGCCACGCTGTCTTTGCTTGGGTCAGAAGTTCTCCTCCTTGGCATGACTGGCATCTGGGGCTGATGACTCCGATGGTGCCTGTGCACTGAGAGAGGCTTGGCCGTGCCCCTGCCCATGGCCCACTAGATGCCAGGAGTATTCCCACCTTCTACCTGCAGTTACGACAGCCCAAAACATCACCAGACTCTGCCAAACATCCCTAAGGGAGCACAGCTCCCTCCTTGGGGAAAACCACGGCTGGATGAAATGTGACAGGGATTTAGGAAGCTGAAGGCGAGGCTGGAGGTGCTGGGATTCAAAGCAAGAGATTGCCCTCCCTGAACAGCTGGAGACCCTTGCTGAACGGGGTGGGCTCGCACGAGGGAGCCGAGGCAAAGCGACCACAAATTACCACAGCCGGTTAGTTCTCGCTACCGAATCCTCGGTGTTTTGTAGATTGTTAATGTCCCATTAAAGGAGCCATGCCATTTAGCAAGCACCCTGTCCTTCGGCTCCAGAAGGTGGGGCCAAAGCAGGAGCCAGGAAGCTTCTTCCTCAACATTTTTAATGAGGAGTGACGGCGATGCTCAGTCGACTAACATTTATGGAGTACCTGCTACATGAAATGTCACTGATTAAGTCTGACGGCTCCAGGAAAAGATTAAACTCTTTGACAGAGGCCAAATTTCTATGTGGAAGGAATGTTAATTCACTTCACGTACAGGTATGTGCCCGGCTATGTGCTAGACTCCAGATAGAATATGTTGAATGAAGATTGTCCCCTACTTCTGTAGTTTAGAGAGAAGCAGAGGTTCTCAAAGTGGGTCCCCAGTGCCACCTAGTGAATTAAGCCCCAGAAGGCTTTGTTGAAGTCTTGGCCAACCTTACCTCAGAGCATGACCTTATTTGGAAGTGGGCCTTATAGAAGTGAAGAAGGTAAGCTGAGGTCGTTGGAGTGGGCCCTATTCCAGTATCAGTGGGGTCCTTATGAGAGGGGAAGACAGGACACAGAGGCTGCCGCTCACAGATCAGGGGAAGATCTGCGGGGAGAACACCAATGAACATGAGGACTGTGGGAAATCTGGAAGCTGGCAGAGGCCAGGCAAGGCCCTCCCTCAGGGACGTGAGAGCAAGCGCAGCCCCACAGATGCCCCTCTCTCGGACTCCTGCGCTCGGAACCCACTAGATGCCAGTAGTAAAGGGAGAAGGCCTTTCAGGTATCTCACCTGTCCTGGCTGTGGTGCTTTGCTGTGGCCGCCCGAGGACACTAGAGACCAGGAGTTCCCGGGAACTCTTGGTCTCTGCCACAGACTGCTGAGTCAGACACCACTGTCAGGGCCATCTGCGCCAACTAAGGGAACTTCTTGGGGACTCTGAGGCACATTGGAATGTCTGAGACAGGGTAGTATTTTTCAACCATGGTTGCACCTTAGAGCCACCTGGGAAGCCAGCAGCCAAACAAAGCAGGCTCGTAGACATGCCAGCAGGGTTCTGAAAGGGTGACCCCAAGTTCCAAGCTAGGCTGAGGACAGCTGATTGTGGTGTCCCTCGTAAGTCTTGTGGAAATGTAGATTCTGATTCAGTAGGACTAACGCAGGGACTGGGATTGCATTTCTAGCAAGCTCTGGGGTGATGTCACAGTGCTGACCGAGGTCAGAGGAGGAGAAAGCCTCAGAAGAAATGAGCTCCGAGGCTGAATGCAATAACAGCTGATATCGACTGGCTGCCTTCAGACTCAGGGGCTTGCTAGGAAGTGGTTGCAATGACAGATTAGAAAGGCATAGCTCCTGCTGTGCAGGGCCTGAATCCTAGGGCCACCATGGAAGCTCTGTCACCAACTGAATGCATCCCTGTCCCTGGAGGATGGAGACTCACTACCTGTATGAAACCTGATGTGCTGGAACAGAATCTTAATTAAGCAAGGCAACACTGACTGCTACACAGATAAATTGCCATTCCTCAATGGCTCAGCACATAAATGCTAGGTTTCCCCCCACATTCCATGTCCCAGGGGATCCTGGGATCCAGGTCCTTCCATCCTGGGTTGTGTCTTCCTCCAGGTCCCTGACATGCTCAGTGCAGCTGGTGGCTGGGGAAGGAGGCTAGGGAGACTGAGGTAGTTGAAAGGCTTCTGCCCTGCTCCATGCATGACCTCTGCCACATGGTTCTCACTGGGAGGAGCAGACCTGGGGTCTAACTCTATGGCCAATAGGAAAATAAACCAGTGTTTGGGGATCTGGAGCAAGCTTGTGGGGTACAAGAAGGCTGGTGAGAGGGTGAGGTCAAGGGTGGTCAGCAAATGTTCTGTGAAAGGTAAAAGACCGAGCAGATTTCCATAGCTTCCCCAGTTCTTATTTTCCTTATAGGAAAGAATGATTATGAAATTGCACCCCGATCTTCAATGCTTTGATAGTACAACATGTTAAGCATTTCACAAGAAGGGTGTTGGACACCTTCCGCCTACTCCGTAGGGAGCTGAGATAGATATAGCTGGATTTCATGGTGTTATCCTTGGTTAGCACTAATATAGGCCAGAGGAAGAGTGACGGCTGGGCTTAGAGTCTGAGATGAGACTCGCACATGCCCATGGATGGAGAGGGAGAAAATGTGGACCTCACACTGGAGACATCAAGGTGATGTGGAGGAAGTTTCCATGTGTCTCCTCAGTGGGTTCTGTGGTTCCCTTTACCAAACAACTTGGTATCGTGGTTGGACAGTGGTGGAGCATCTTTCTAAATAGGTCACATCCAGGATAAAGCCCTTGAGTTATCAGAGGTTCAGAGCTGAGAGAATTGTATCTTTGGACTCAGCATGAGCTCTCCAGAGAGATGGCTGAGGGATGGGGAGTCAAGTGTGGCAGGGCCTGAGCTGTGCGGGGTGCTCTCCGGCATACAGGCAGACGAAGCCTCTGGTGGCTCCAGGTCTCCTGCAGAAGCTGACCTGAAGTCCTTGCCTCTGAACTGTCCCCTCTGGAGAGAACACATGTGGTCTCTGCACACCACCATGCCTGTCTGTGCCACAGCTTCATCCCCTATAAAATAGGAATAGTCAAAGCACCTTCCCCGTGGAGTCCTCGCGTGGCCTACGTGAGTGATTGACATGAGAAAATGCTCTCAGAATAGCAGCTAGGACGATCAGAATAAGGACGCCTCGTGGAGTGGCTCTCACGCTTGCTTCGTGCCTTCTCCGGTGGATGTCTCTCCCTCCTCCGCCCTTTCCCTCTGTGAATGGCCCCGGTCCCTTTGCTTTCTTTTGGTTGAGCATTTCTTGAACTGTGTTCTAAGTTTCCCGCATCTCAAGAGGTTAGGGTTTTCTTTAAAAACAAAGCTTGGGAGACATTTTTTATGCCAAATCATTCCCTTGAAGATTTATAATCTGTCTCTCTTATCAGAGCTCTGTGAGAGTCTGAATTGTAACCATTGATATGGGTTCAAGTTGGTTTTAACCAATTTCACAGGTTTGCATCTGCTAAGCTAAATAACTGCTTTGAGGATAACATTGTGCAATACAGCAACCATTGTTGAATTCCAGTTGCTTTGTTTGGATT
>NW_004524847.1:1592989-1594538 GCF_000260255.1 Octodon degus | reverse complement strand
CGTCCAAGCAAGCAGCACCAGCCAGCGCCTCCCACGCCCCCTCCTAATCCTTATAAATGACTTTCTCTCGAGCCACTTGGCACAGTCCTGTTATGGCCTTCTGAATATGTATAGACACAGCAGGTAATTTGAGATTGCTGCAAGTGTCTGACAAAAGCATAGTGTGTATTCAACTTGTTTAGAAAACATCTTAATGACAAGCAAAGCAATTTATAGAGGACATATTTTTATAGCACAGTAACATCAACATTTATTATTTGGGCCATAACTGGGAGAGAAAACAGACTTCCCCCATTTAGACAATAAAATTAAATTCCTAGGCAAGCAATAGAGAAATAGGCACAAGCTTGAATATAGTTATGATATAAAATAATATTCTTTTAGAAATATGGTGGAAGGCATGGGCAGCACAGTATAAGGGCCCGATCGATATTCCAAAGATATAATTCTGAGTACAATCCCTTTTGAGGGGCTAAAATTTGATATAAGATTCCAAGAAATCTGTCTAGTCAAGCCAATAGTCTACTATTGCCAATATGTTAGGTAAGAACTACATGTAGCTATTCTTTGTGACTTATTTTTCCCCTTGAATGTTAATAATGTCCAAAAAGCTTTGACCTTAGAATAGTAAAGGCCCTAAGAAGTCTTGCAGACATGAAGTCTTGTTTTGGTCAACTAGGGTGTCGGGGATTGGTTCCTTCTCCTTTTCATTCACCCTCATATCCTAATACCTAAGAATTAAGTAATCCTGTATCTATCACATTTGATCTCTAATGTTTTTTCATATTTTGATCTCACTGAATATGAAAAAAATTCATGTAAACCATTCAAGCCAAAGGAAGTACATGCCATCCTTTGGTTCATGGCTTAAAGCTTGGCCCAGGGACTGCTTCTAGAGGAAATGGGACAGGAACTTGTCTTGTGTAGATGCACAAATTTACAGTCCCGGTTGGTTTGGTGGTGGTGGTGGGGTCATGGGATGCAACATTGTCATTTGGGTTCATCTACTTGCTCAACAAACACTAGGTGTCTGCTTGGTAGGTAGAGCACTTTGCAGGCCTGTTGGATAGACTGGATGAAATGCCTGTTCCACATCTGTGCTTTCTGCAACATTTCACTTTGATTCCAATTAAGTCATCACATCGACAAGTCACTGCTGTTACTTAAATCCTCAGAGCTGCCATTCAAATGTCTGCACACCCTGAAAAGCCTGTCTTTTTCCCCAATGCTCTCTTTTTCAGCACATGAGCCATGTTCCGCTTTGCTGAGAAAGTCAAGGACCTGGGATATGAGTGGCCATCACGCCCTGTCTCCCCATCTCAAATTCGGATTGCACCCCAGAGATGCTGGGGTCATCCTGGTCATCTGGCCTGGTCATACTCAGTCCATGTAGGTACTGTTGACTTTGTCTTCCACACAGCCTGAAGGGTTCCCATTCTCTTTGTCTTTGCCATCTGTGCAAGACCCATCACTGTCACCTCTATTTAGACCAAGTCAAGTGACTCCGAGTTGCTAGTTTTCTTCATCTCTCCTTATCTCTCAAATGAGC
>NW_004524847.1:1534901-1592027 GCF_000260255.1 Octodon degus | reverse complement strand
GCTGGCCACAGGCCCTTTGCTTGCGGTCCTCTCTCTTCCTGCAGCACCCTCTCTCCCCTCCTCATTCAGGTAGCACCAGCTTGTCTTCTTGCGTCACCAAGCAGCCTTCCCCAAGGCAGCCACCTATCTTGTCTTTGGCTTGGGCCATTCCTCTTCCCAGGCTCTCTGCAAACCCTGACATCCTTAGTCTCCTGAATTATTTGCTGTTTGACTATTGTTGCCTTCCTCTGCCTGACTATAAGCTCTGGGAAGACAGCTTGCTTATGCTTTTTTCTCCATAGCACGTAGCACAGATTTTGCACTTTGTGCATACTCTACAGATATTCATGGGATGGATTTTCCATGTTCCTAGTGCCAAGTCCCATAATGCCACTCTGGCTCTTCCCAGATGTTCCTACCTAAGTCCCTTTCACTGTCCACTGTGGAGGGAGGTGGGCAAAGCCCAGGTGTTGCTTCTGCATCTATGTTTTGAGCTGTTCCAGGTGTTCCCTCTGCAGTTCCACCTGCAGGGCACCCCAGCCGATGGACATTGCCCTATCTCTGTTTTATAGGTCAGGAACCTGAGATCTGACTGTCACAGAACTTATCAGGATGATATAACGAGCTCAACAGGATATCCCAGAGCCATGTACATCTTCTGCAGGCTAAGAACTCAGTAAATGTGTATGTAGGAAGGAAAGAAGGAAGACAGAAGGAGTGAGGCTGTTTGCCATGAGCAGCAGACCCCTACACATTTCTGTCTCCCCACTTTTATCCATCCTCATTGCCGCTGTCACCCCAACTTCTCCCAGAATCCACCATGTTTTCCTTTATCTGGCCCACCTACTAAGTTGCCCTAGCAACTTTAGGAATGCCAACCAGGGGCTGGCGAGATAGCTCAGTGGACTAAAGCACCTGCTTAAGCAAGCTTAGGCAAGCACAGAGACTGCAGTTCAATACCTGGCACCACATGCCATGCCAGCTTTGCCCTCAGGGTGGGCTGAGCTGGCAAGAGCCTGGGCATGGTGGCACACACCTATAATCCCAGTGCTGGGGAGGCTGAAAACAGGAGGAACACTATGAGTCTGAGCTGCATAGTGAGACCCTATAACAACCAAAGACATTGAAAGAAAAGAATGCCAATCAGACATCTCTTTTTCTCCTAAAATTCTTTGGTGGCTTCTGTCCTCACATATGTCGGCCTTCTTCCCTTCCCAGGGCCTGGAGTGCGGTGACCTTCAGCCTCAGTGAGTGTGGGGCACTGGACGAGGACCCCAACTCTGTCTAGGTCCTAGTCATTGCCGGGGCCCCAAGTGTCCTTCTTGGTTGAGGTCCTCACTACATCCTATCTGCAGGGTCTTTGCACTGCGTCTCCACCCCACTGGGGCCGTTGCTTCCGCACCCTGTCCCACACGCTGACACACGTGCTTTTATGAATTTGGGTGAAGCGGGGAAACCCTTGATCACATTGACAGAATCGCGGGCCTGGGGACCCTGTTGTGAATCTGTTTGCTACTTACTACATGTTTAAATAACTGCTTGCACGCACAAGTTCCCAACAACGCCTTTCACAAGAGCTGAAGAAGGGTGGAGACAGCAAGAGTGCCCATCAGCGGCTGAATGCGCACACAACGTGGCCAGCCAGGGGGATGGAAGGCTGTCTGGGATGAGGAGGGACGAAGAAGTGCCACGCGCCAGCACCTGCACGACAGGTAGTACACTGACTGAGTGGAGCCGGCCACGGAAGACCACGTGCTGTGTGACCCGTTTATGCCCAACGTCCGGAGTAGGCAAATCCACAGGGATAGAAGCAGATTGATGGTTAAAGGGTGAGCATAAGCCAGCAGAGTAGGGTGCAGGAGCTGAGTGGGCCTGGGGTCCTCTTCTGGGGTGATGAAAACATAGAGACACTATCCCTACAACATTACCAGTGCACGAAATGTCCGCAATTGCTCACTTCAGAATGGCGAATTTTTATGGTATTTTAATGTTAATTATACTTTGACTTAAAAAAAATTGAAAATAAATACAATTACTTTTAAAAATTCATATGATGGACAATGCTTAAGACCTCAAGACTGCAGGGTGAGCAACGTCAGGTCTCCGTATGGGTGCTTCCTTGGATGCCACGGATCACCACCAGTGCCAGGCCACCTGCCGGCTCTCACCACAGACACCCGACTTCCTGCCCATGGCTTCTGGCATGCACCTGCCGTCGGGACCCAGGGACGGGGAGGGTGGGAGCCGCGCCTGCTTGGCCTCTGGGGAGTACCGGTGGGAATGCGTTGCCCTGGCCCCTGTCTCTCTGCAGCTTTGGAGTGGGATGGAGAGGGCCACCAGGCAAGCTTTCTGAGCTCATTTAAGTGCAATCAACACTGATCTAAAGTGGGTAGGTGGTTCTCCATTGTCCTTCTCCGAGGCACGACTCTGACAACTGACATCTGCTGGTCTCCTGTCACAAGGGTGCCAAAGCCAGAGTCAGGGGTCCTGCTCTTTTCTTCCCCTGTGAGTGCTGACACTGAGACAGATGCTACCAGGAGCAGCAATTGCTCGACAACAGAGTTCTTTCAGCAGTAGTGGAGGCCTTGCGCACAGGCCTCAGCAGCCAGCTCCTCTGGCGACACCTCCACCACCGCAGGGCGGTGTGAGGAACAGCTGGTGGCTCCTGCTCAGATGCAGGGAGGCCACGGCTCTCGCTGGCGGCACAGCCGACTTCCTTCTGCCAAGCGCTGGCTCCGTGCAGGGCTGCGCCCATTATCGAGGCAGAAGGTCCTCAGATGCCGCCGAAGCACCTACTGGGTGCCAGCATTGTGCAAGGTGCTGCCGAGCTGGCCCTGGCTTGCGCTGATGGGGGGGCACATGCGGTCCACTTGGGGAAGCAAACGGCCACTTGTCAGCAGCTGTGATGGAGAATCTGGCACGTGCGTACTGCGCTGGGCCAGGGGCTCTGCGTACAGCAGCAAAGCATGCGGTGGCTCCTAGCAGCCCACTGTCTCTCTGAAGAGACAGATGTTCACGGACCCAGTGACAGCTTACTAAGGGCTACCACATCCCAAGAACTGGTCGTAGGTGCTGCACATTAAGCCACGAATCTCTTGTGCAGCGGATGCCTCACAGCTGAGTTTCAGGTGCAGGGAGCACCTGTAATGGGAGTCTCTGCTAATCTGGGGTGGGGGCGACATCACAAGCGGTGACTTCTGCATGGGGTGAACTTCCTGTGGTTAACACGTGCTTGTTGGCTTTGAATGACAGATTCATTCTTCAATGGTTCTGGGGCCAGAAGTTCACACTCAGCTTCACAGGGCTGAAATTCCGATGGTGGCGGTATCACGCTCCAGCAGAGGGCTTAGAGGATCTGCGACCTGCCTTTGCCTGCTTCTCCGACTATCCTCATTCCCTGGCTTGTGGCCACATGACATCACCCCTTTCTTCTCCTGCAGTCAAACCAGCTCTGCCAGACCCTCATGAGGATCGTGTCAGTGATTTAGAGCTGACCCAGGTGCTCTAGGTGACTGTCCCCATCTCGGATCCTCCACTCAGTCCCAACTGCCAAGCTTCTTCCACTGTGTAAGTGACAAATTCATGGGTTCCAGGCATGAGGATGTGCCTGGGCCTGGGTGCTGTCTGTCAGGCCACCACCCAAGCTGTGATCTTCCTGTCACACTGTGCACTTCAGGCGAGCCCCTCAGGAGAAACTCAGGCTGGGAGACCAAACAGACTCAGGAACTGGCAGAGGCTGGGGATCCAGTTACATGTGAATAGACGCAGATGTCCCTTTGGGTCCAGGACAGTTACCTGGTTAATGTTGGTGCTGGTGAGGCAGCAACAGTAACGTTTGTGTATCTATTAGATGCAGGTAGTACCCCGAGGACCAAGCAGTACCAAGCAAGAACGCTTAATAATGCCCCCAGGATTCTCAGTGATGTAGCAGAGCTCAGGAACTGGGGGCACAGGAAGGGAGGTGACAGAACCTAGCCACAGTCACACAGCTAAGAAGTGGGGGAAGTAGCTTACCATGCCACACCACCTTCCTGATAGGTTGCTCCCCACCAAGCTTCCTTTACTGGCAGATGGCATTGTGATATGGAGGTGGCAGGTGGCAGACTGGGGTAGCCTGGCAAAAACTTTGGCTTACGAGTCAGAAGAACCTTTGGCTCCCGCAGCTTTTCCTGATCAACTGAGGGGTTTAAGAAAGGTGCTGCCCCTCTCTGGACCTCAGAGTCCAGCTATTAAATGAGTTCGATGAATTCTTTTAGTGCTAGAACCCTGCAGCCCTACAGGCATAGCCAAGACGGCAGGGAGAGTAGAGACCCCTTCTATGAAGTTGGTTGGGGGGAGGTTGACGCAAAGGGCAAAGTCCTGGGTAGAGGAGGAGGCAGACTGATAAAGTGCTTCCTCACCGCCTGACACTGATGGGGTGTAGGCTAAGTTGGGGTCTTCCAGAAGAGTCCCAACACTGCCAGGAAGCAAAGCTCAACTTGGGCTCGCTATTCTGGTGCTTCAGCTTGGTGGCACCTGGCTTCAGACATAGCTGCAAATGCCATCCATCTGAATGCTTAAGCTGGTATCTACTATGAGAAGCATAAACCCCAGCCCAAGGTCAGCTTGTCAGCGGCTGCATAAAATTCGTGGGCTGGAGTCCCAGAGAGATTGACTTTACAGTCACTCAATTTGCTGAGATTTCTCAGCTGAGAGCTACCCGGCTTTATGCTTTAATTGAAAATATTTAACCTCGTACAAATGATCATGACCAGCACTGAGCAGAACACCCCCCAAATGCTCATTTAAAATATATGAACTTCTTAAAGGTCCAGCAGGAGCAAGTACAAGGAGCTGGGGCCGGTGGAGGGCAGGGGGAGTGTGCAGAGCCTTCCTCAGGCCAGCTCAGCGTTGGGACCATCTCTAGCAAGGCCGCCAGCTCCCCCGGCCCCTGGGAATGACCTTCGTGGTCAGTCTGCCCTTTCCCCTTCCCCACTTAGTGAGAAATGTATTTTCTATCCTCTCTTTATAAGGATGATTTTACTAATGCTACTTTATTACAAATACAATATTAAAACAACAGAAACAGGAACAGTGGCTAAGATTCTGTCGTGATCTCATCCAATCTACGTCAATTTGCTGTTACTCCTTTTCATCTCTGTCTTTGTCTACGGCCCTTTCATAGACAACGTTTTCATTTGCAGCATTCTTTGAGGAGTAATTTTCCTTTTTTGCTTGTTCTTAATCTCTAGTTCCATCAAAAGAAAACAGTGGTGCATGTTGTCCGTATCTTTTACTATCCTTAAAGAATCCTCTAAAAACACACAGGGCATTTTTATGATTTTCTTTGCAAAATAACAGCATGTACCTTATTCAGGATGATAACAGAGATTATCAGTTATTTTATAAGCCACATGATATCTCCTAGAGCCCCTGTAGTCCGTTGTATTACGGGTGGACAGTTCACATTTTCCTTTATCTTTTGCACCTATGAGAAAAGTGCCTTGAGAAGCGTCCTCGTACAGGGACATTCACGTGTCAAGGCTTAGCTTTCCTAAGCCCAGCTTAGCAGAGAAAGGCTTGCCAGGGCACCAGGCGATGACCTGAATGATTTTCATGCATCTCCAACTGCTAAGTGGCAGAACATGATGCAAGTCCAAGAACTTTGGAGTTTAGAGCTGAACTCCTGATCCTGAACACTGTGGACCTTTCCAGCTCCTAGCAGTGTCTAACGATGGAGTTGACGCAGAAAGCCTGCTTGGGTCTGCAACGTTCCTAGGCAGAGCCTGTTTTCCCAGCCCTCTGAGAGGCTGAGGAATGAGGGTTGCAAGTTTGAGTCCAACCTGGGCAACTTAGTGGCTTATAGAGAGCCAGTCTCAAGAAAGGGCTGGGGTGTGGTTAGTGCGAAGGTCCTAGATTTAATCTCCAGTAGAGCAAAATCAAACAACCAACCGAACAGATGAACAAAAACCCAAAGTAGAGGCTGACGAATTCTCAAGAGAGGCTGGAGTGACCGCCTCATGTCCTAATGAGGTTCCCATAGACCCTAAAATACAGCTTCTGTGCTACAGACAGCTTGGCCAGGCGGTATAGATGTAGTACCCCATTATGCTGACCACGACCACTCTTGGGAGGTTTCTCAAGGTGACCCTTGTAAGTAAAGAGTCACACAGCCAGGATCTGACAACCACAGAGAAGAGCAAAGAAAAATGCTTGGAGAATCTTGCCCTGAACAGGCTATCTCGACTATCACCAGTGTTGAGCTGGAAGATTAAGCAGAAATGAGAACAATAGCTCCTTTCCAAGGCTGCGTTTTAAACACTGCTCATTGTGATTTTATCTCCAATTGGAACATCTTGAGATGGGGGAATCTTTTATTTCCAGGAGAATTTTCCTTTGAAAGGAGGGATGAGGCAGGGAGGGCTTGCACCGGGGTCTCCCAGGAGTCCAGCAGAGGCTGCTGCTCTCTCTGCACCCGAGAGTGAGCCGCACAGGAGCAGAAGTTCTACCTCGCAGCAGGGCACGCACCCGGCAGCCGGCTCGGCCACAGCACGAGGACACGTTTCCCTAAGGAGAGGACGTTAATGGAAAACCCATTTCACGTTTGCATTTTTAATTTTGCAATTTAAAATCTCTTTAAATATACTTTTCCCCTTCTAAATGTAATTAACCCCACTTCCCCCTCTTTATTATGGCAAACAGCCAGTTAGAGTATTCCTTTTGGCATAGCAATGGGGGCATTATTTAGATTTAAGGGAGAAGGCGTGCATAGAACCGTGATTAAAACTGAGCATGCTTTTTATCACAGTTACAGGGCGGACTGTCAGGGGTCTGTGGGAGGCTTGGATGCGCAGCTGGAGCTACATGGGGTGTGAGCATGTGGGGGCGTGGGTGGGGCTCAAGTCAGTGCTCCAGAGGCTGCCCTGGTCTTCCCAGCAAGCCACCCGTGCATGCCGAGAAAGTCTCTGCCCTCTCTGGGGGAGACCTATGAGATTCTTCTGTTTCTAATTTGTTGGCAGTTTCTGGGCCTGTTAACAAAGTACTGACAAAATATAGACTTGTTTCCGTTTTATAGCCCGATACAGAACCCTGGGAGCTCAACAGCAAATGCCTTTGCCTCCCAGGGGGTAACAGTGATGCCAGCAGGGGCTGGTGTGTATAGGCTGCTTCAGGTGCCAAGTCCCAGGCGGGTCTCAGCCCAGCAGTGCTCAGCAGCACTTGCTTGTGGCATCTCTGACACAGGTGCACCTCTGATTGCAGTGTGACAAATGACACAGACTCAAGCCACCCTGGGCCAGTGCTCCAAGGTGATGGGTGGGGCAGGTTTTAAAAAAGCGCTAAATGCTCTAACTTTGCATTTCCCCTTTTTTCTGGCTCTGGATTCCTCTCCTTCCCACTTACTACCTGGCTGCTTTGAGATAATTCCTGTCTCTCCCCCCACCCCCCAATTTAAAACTGGGATGAGAGATTAAGGAAAGACTAGGTGGGGAGCTTAAACAATGTCTTGGCTCTGAGCTGACTTCCTGGGTTTGAGCCCCAACCCTGTTGGCCATCTAATGATTCTGTGACCTTGATCACATGGCTCACCTCTACGGGCTTTCCCTACAAGGAGGGCATCAAATAGTACCACCTCCCAGGGAAGCTGCAGTGACGGAAGGAGCCAGTGTCGGCAATCCCAGGGTGCCAGACAGTGCTGCTACCGCCTGTTTCTGGTGTGGGGTTGAAGTACCAGGACAGCAGTGGCATATGGCGGTCATGTGCCTGTGCAGAGAACGACTCTGAGCCCTTCTGCAATGAGTCTGAGTGCTCCACAAGTGCTGCCTCGCTAACGGTCACACCCTCCCAGGAGGACTGCGACGTTCCCATTCCCAGTTACAATGACCAGATGACTATGTTAGGACCCTGTGACTGAGCATGCAGGAGGGGGCTGCAGGGCCGGGCTTTGACCCAGGCTGCTCGACCTGAACTGCACCATCCTGTCTCCTCCATGTCACACCCAACAGTTTGCGGGGAAAGACAGATACTCTGATGCCTAAATCATGGTCTGAGCAGCAGCACATTTATCCTCTGGGCTGCAGACAGGGCTATTTGTGCCTCAGCATGGGAGCTGGCATCCTGCGGTGGGAAAACAAACCCATTCCAGAAAACAAAGCTGCACTAAACAACACAACAAACCACCTCCAGGAAACGCTTCCCCTGAGAATCCTCCTTGTGCAGAAGAGGCAGCTAGATCAGCTGTCTCTCAGGAGGGGCTGCAGGGCCCCAGGTGTTCTGGTTCTGTCTGGAATCTTGCTTTGGTTTCTCACAGCTACCCTATCCAAGCATGCCAGGATGGTGGCTTAAGTGACACAGATGAGTTATCTTATGATTTTGGAGATTGGAAGACGAACATAGAATTCTGGGTAAAATCTAAGTGTTGGCAGGACTAAGTTCTTAGAGGCTCTAAGGAAGACCCATTTTCTTGCTTTTCCAGTTTCTAGAAGGTGCCCACATTCCCCCGCTGGTGGCTGCGCCCTCCATTACAGAGCCGGCAGCGGTGGAGAGCCCTTTCCAAACTGCCCTCTGGCGAGCTCTCCTGTTGCATCGCCACCCCCTCTCCGACCCACCCAGGAAAGCTTCTTTGAGGTTAGATTCCTATGATGAGATTACCCACCGGACACCACCACCGAGTGCCCCTTATGCCATCTGCAACGCCCCTCGTAGAACGCGTCCTCTTGGGTGTGGGGTATTGGGCTGCACGTGTCCCTGGGAGGCTGTTCTGGCTGCTGCGGGTGTGGACTCGGAGCCACATCTGCAGCAGCCAGGTTTGGGGGAAGAGTGACGCTTAGATCAACAAAGGCTTAGCAACAGCAAGTGCTGCTGGAACTGACCCCTCTCCCTCATACTGGGGCTGTGTCAGTACGACCTAGTACTTACAGGTAAAGGCTTAGGATTCCAGCACACTGGTTACACTTCCCAGCGTTGCTGCTTTTCAGTGTCACGCCAGCGGGCATCTCTCTGTGTCTTACTTCCTGCACGTGCATCACAGGCGTGGCATTACAGCTTATTCTATGCTGCGGCTCAGAAGCTTGAATAAGTTAATGTGCATGAAACACTAGGTGGAGCATACAGCAAATGCTCAATAAACAGTGCTCACCAGAAAACTAATGGCAGCTGTCTTAGATTTCCGGACACTCCAAGCCTCTGTGACCTATCTAATATGTGACCTAAACCACCAACTTGAAATCTGCCCCTGGAATTGGTCTGAGTAAGTTGGGAAAGGGTTTTGGGCAAGAAAATTTCCACCAAGGGCGGCGAGATAGCTCAGGGCACTAAGAGCCTGCTTAGGCAAACGCAGGGACTGGGGTTTGATTCCTGGCATCACATGTCAAGCTGGCCCTGCCCCCTGGGTGCACTGAGCTGGCTACTGAGTCCGGGTGTTGTAGCTTATGCCTGTAATCCCAGTGCTGGGTAGGCTGAAAACAGGAGGATCACTATGAATTCAAGGTGTGTAGTGAGACCTTGTACCAAATACAGTTAAAAAAAAGAAAGAAAGAAAGAAAGAAAGAAAGAAAGAAAGAAAAGAAAAGAAAAGAAAAGAAAATTCCCACCAACCTCCCCATATGCGTCAGACTAATAACTTGCCTTCACTTAGGAGAAAACCAGGGCCCTCAAACACCTGTCTGGTCTGTGGGGGATCTGTCCAGAGCATGGTATTGGAGAGCTGGTATTTCCATCTCTTCCAGAGTGGTAGATTCCTACCCACTCAACCTGATCTTTATGAATCCTGGTCTGATTATCATGGCTTTTGGGCTGTAGGTAATGACCCTCCTTTAAAGGAGAAACTGGACATCCTGAGGTCTACAGGCTTTGTGTAGAGCTCTCAGGAAGGGAGAGGGGTTGGGACTTATAACTCCTCAGTCCACTCACTGCACTGGCTGGAAATCATGTTTGAACTTGGTGCTTCTTTAACTGCAAAGGATGCATAACAATGTGGTTACATATCTTTAAATCTATTTCTGTATAAACACACAAAATAAGTCTCTACTCTTCACCGCGCCTGGCATGAATATATAACTCTTGTATATCATATGCTGATTTGTTCTTCTAATAATGCATTATTCATTCTCTTAACTGTGCATAATGCAAATCCACAAGCTTCTCAGTGAAAACAAATCTATTGGATGGTAAGGTCATGACAGACGTAGTGACATTTCAACTCTCTGGGTGTCTGATTCACTAATTTACACAACTGAAATAATATGCCTCTCCTGTGGGCAGACTGTGAAGTGAGGGACTAAGAGCTCCAGTCCAAGGATCTTGGGTGGAGGGTGTCAGTTGTCCTTGTGCCTTCGGTGGCCCAGCAAGGTCTCCTGTTGGCCTGGGGCAGAGGAAGTGGTGCTGACTCCAGAGCCCTCAGGAAGGGAGGGGGTTAAGACTTATAACTCCTCAGGTTCTGGCTGGCAGAGTCTCTGGAAAGATGATTCTTCTAAGGGCTTCTGATGCGGGGCTGAAGAGTTTGGGGTGGGGTGTCCTTCTTTTAATGTTGAGCAAGACCTTGCATAAAGTCAGCAGGTAGGAAGGGCAGGGTCTGGGATGTGCCCAAGGACGTGCCACTGAGAGGGAATCTGGGGGCCAGGAGCCAGGTCAGTTTCTAGGTGTGGGCAGCGGACCACAAGAGTCTATCCTTGAATATCAGGTGTCAGGGGCTGTCAGAGGCAGGAATGGAGACCTGAGGAGAGCTTCCTTGAGTGTGTACTGTGGCCGACAGTGCCGGTCAGGGAGCTCAGGCTGTGGGGTGCAGGTCACCTAGTAGATGCTGGGGTCCAATATGAGCCTCACTTGGAGGAAGGGGAAAGCGTGGGGCATATGAGACAGGGACCTGATTTTATGCATATAGAGTGGATCCAGCCCTTTAGTAATGCTCAGTCATCAGGAGTGGGGAATGATGTTCGGCCAAGACAGCCAGCCTCGTTCCCTCCATGCGTGTGTTGGCCTACGTATCTGAGACTGCTCCGTGGGCACCTGTGATGAACATGCTGGCCCCGAGCTGGGTGCTGGAAGTGTACGCGAGCACAACAGACTCGAGTCCCATGCTCGCTGCATGCTCGTGGGAAGACTGATGTCATGTTCTGATTGCTAGGCTGTGATGGGTGTGTTAGGAAGAGAGACGCCCAATGAGTACCCTGAAGGTGCAGCAGGGGGCGCTGGAGACAGGGAGGAAGTGACATCACAGGCAGGACTAATAGCGCTGAGTGAAGACAGACGGGAAGAAAGCTCTAGGCAGAGGGGACAGCTCTACTAGTGGCCTGAGTCTAAAGGCGCTGTGCAGCAAGCAGGGCTCACCCTGAGAACAGCCTCAGGGTGCAAGTTCTGGGGCTGAGTCCTGAAGCGCGGGGGAGAACCACCTCAGCCATGGGGGTTGAGGGGTTCGAACCGACAGGCGTGCCAGGGGGCCTCCCCAGGGAGCTCTCGGGGACAGCCCCAAGGCTGAAATCTAGGCCAGTTGGATGCCATTTGTCACCACCTGGACTTGGAGAACGATCCGGACAGGTTCCAGCAGCTGTGAACTGGATGTCGCCGACCAGCTGACGACAAGCAACGCCGCAGGTGTTTACAGCCCAGTGTGCTCGGCTGCCTTCCTGTGCTTTTGTATTTTCATTTATGGAACAACATAAAACTAGACATTTATTGGCCGCAGACCATTTTTGCGCTTCCGTAACTCAAAAATGGTTGCATTTTTAAAAGTGAGGTATCACCCGATTCAAGTCTCTATTAGAGATCCGGTCTCATTGGCACTCTCTGAATTATGAAGATCAGAAACTCCACAGTTGCATATTGTGCTGTGGAACTTTCTCACCCAATATGCTTTATTACATATACTCATCTTAGCTTGTGACAGTCCATAACATGGATTGGCATAAGATGGACGAATGCGCCCCATCAAATAAATAATGCATGCCTGTAAAAGATGGCAGGATGTATTTTGACATGATCTATTATAATGGATCTGAAGTAATATTAGGGAGCCTTCAGCGCAGGGTATTAAACATGGCGTTAAAGCGCAGGCTGGAGGGGACCACTCCCCCAAGCAGGAAGTGCCCAGCAGGGAGGGAGCTGGGCCAGGGTTCTCTGCAGCAAGACAGGACTGTGCATGGAGACTGTACCTGGGAACAAGGTGGCCCAGCAGCTCCCTGCAGGCATCTGGGGGCAGATGGGCCCTTTCCTGAATCAGCCACGTCGGGTACCCTGCTCTCAGAAAAATCACATGAAAAATAACCACACCTTCAAGTGCACAATATCCCCTTTCTTTTGAACTTCAGCAGCCTCATGGCTAGCAGCCTCATATCACAGGTGAGGGTCCTGAAGACCCAAGAGGGTAAGTTTCTTTCTCGAGGCCGGTGGTAGAATCAGCACTAAGCAGGGCCGGGAACTCTCAAGCCAGTTCTGTCTCTCCTCTGGCCTCAGCATGAGCTATTCATGCTCTCTTTAGTGGGTGGCTGGCTGCTGCATACACACCTTAGACTGATCTCTGGTACCCGGCTGCTCCAGACTCTGGTCATGCCCATGGCTGCTGGACCTGTGCATTCCTTTCCACCTCACAGGGGACTCTGACAGTACTGTCATCCCGTGCTCACCGCAGGATAAGCAGTCCCTACCTTGTATGTTCTGGTTGGAGTTAACAATCCGCTGGTGTCAATACTAAGGACCCTGCTGAGGGGTACCTGGCTGGCACCACTAGCACAAGAATCCAGGGACCTTTTTTTTTTTTAATTGTTAGTTTTTCCATTCTCTTCTTGTTCTTTTTTTCCCCTCCTAAACTTCAAAGAGGAAAGATCTCTTGAAAGACACCATCGTCATAAAGAGTGGCTGATTATAGTATAAAATCACAAAGCTTTAAAGCTGGAAGGGATCTAAGAGGATGAGAAATAATTACCAAGAGCCACCACGTGAGTCAGTGATCTAAATTTAATTTGGGATGGCAAAGAGCCCGTCTCCATTCATAGTGGCCTCGTGGTGACATGGCATTTCTTACTTATATTGGCTTACTGAAGCTGAGGCGAGTGTGATGTTTTAAAAAGCACTTGAAGTGAGCGTTGGAACAGGCATTAGATGGGGCAGAAATCCTGGAAGTGAATTTTTAAAGTTAAAGTTTGGAAGATGGTGTTTTGGAATCTAGAAAATTTTTCCCATGAAACCTCCACTGTTGGTGCAGCCCACTGCCGGGCTTATTTTTTTAATGCGCTTGGTACAGGACCTCACTATGCAGCTCAGACTCATGTGATCCTCCCGTTCTCAGCCTCCCCAGCGCTGGGACTAAAGGCATGCGCCACCATGCCAGGACTTGGTAGCAGGCTCAGTGCACCCCAGGGGCGGGGCTGGTATGGCATGTGGTGCTGGGGATTGAACCCCGGTCCCTGCACTTGCCTAAGCAGGTACTTGGTCTGCTGAATTATCTCGCCAGCCTTGTGCTATTTCTTTTTAAAGTAATTTTTTGAAAGAGATTTTTTTAAAACAAAATAAAACAAAAAAACCTTAGAAAACATATAGCATTTCCCTAAACAAAATTATAGGAACTCAGCGGTAGTTCTTACATTGCATATTGTTGTCTTCAAATTAGTTGTTCAGATTAATGGATGTAAGCATGTAAAATTGATTACAAAATCAGAAAAAAGGGACAATAAATTTAAGCATTAACTGATCCTTTCAGTAGACCAACAGCAATCAACAGTACAGCTATCCAAGCTATCCTGTGTGTATACATAAATGTAACCTTTTCTCTTCAGTGTTTCTTTCTTTTGTCCTTTCCCTCATCCCAGTTGTTCCTTCCCTTTGAACAGATTCTTTCCACTTCTAGTATCCACTGTATCTTTCAGATTTTATTTATTCTCCCAGGTTGCTACAATAGTAAGACAATACGATGTTTACAGGTACAGGACTGATTTCTTTCACTTATGAGTATGGTGCCTAGTTGCATCCATTTACCAATAGAAGCCTTCAGTTTATCTTTTTATAGCTGAGAAATTCTCCATCAAATATAAATAAAACACCTTTCTTATCCATTCCTCCTTCCTTATCCAACCCTCAGGCATTTGGATTGTCTCCAAGACTGAGCTATGACAAATTGCACGGCTACAAGCATAGGTGCGCATATATTGCTTTGCTAGGATGTTTTCAGTTTTTATGGGAACCTGACCAGGAGGGGAATAGATCAGTTGAATTGTCAAGATCCTAATTGTTGATGCTTCCATAGATTTTGAGGAATCTCTGTACTGGTTTTCATGCAGATTGGTCTAGTCTACCTTCTTACCCACAGTGGAGAAGGGTTCCTTTTTCTCAACAGCCCCTGCAGCATTTGTGATTGGTTGACTTCTATTCTTTCTAGGTAGAGATGGAATCTCAATGTTGTTTTAATTTGCATTTCATTAATGATCAACAATGTTGAGTATTTTTTCTGTATATTAATTTGATCTTTGTATGTCTTCATCTGAGAAATGTATATTCATCTGAGATAGCCATTTTTGGATTGGGTTTTGAATTTTGGGGGCCTGATATTTTAAAATTTTTTATGTGTTTTAGATAGAAGCCTTTTGTCTAAGGGACAATTGTCTACAATTTTTCCCCCAATTTGTAGATTTTCATTTTTACTGTGTTGATTTATTCTGTGATTTCTTTTGCTGTGCAGAAACTTTTCAAAAAGATGAAGTCCCAGTTGTTGATTCCTTGAGCTACTTCGTGTGCAGTTTGGTTTTTGTTCATGAACTCTCTACGTACCCCATGTCTTCCAGATCTTTACCTAATTGCTTTTCCATTAGATGTAGTATTTCTGTTTTAAAACTTTTTGATTTGTCTGGATTTTAGTTTAGTGCATGGTGATAGACATGTATTGTCTTCCTAGTGTAAGAGCATCAAAGAATAAATAAAATCTGAGTAGTACAGCAGATATAGTAAAAGGGAAAGAAACTGAACATAAAGAATAAATGAGTGAGATGAGGGAGAGGAGAAAAGGCGGGGAAAAAAAGGAACAGGGAAAATCATGTAAGTACATACACAGGATAGCAACAATGATTCTAGTAACTTCTATCATTTTTTTTGGAAGGTTTCAGTTAATGCTTACAATTATTACTTTGACCAATTTTATATACTAATATCTGTAATCTGAGCAACCACATCGAAGACAGCAATGTGCAGTACAACAGCCACTGTTGAGTGTCTTTCATCTTGTTTTTGTTTCTTTTAAAAGATGCATCATTTCTAATATCTTATCTATTATTTTATACTCTCTTTAAAATAAATTAAAAAATAAAAAGGACCAAAAAAAAAAACCCAGAAGGTTTATGGAAAGGAAGAGTTAATGTTTTAACTATTTGATCACTCTTACACGCCTATATCTGATAGTCTGAGCAACAAGTTTGATGTTAATGATATACAACATAACAACCATTATTAATTTCCTGTTCTTGTTTTGAAATTCTGTTACCAGTTTTATTGTCTTATGGTGCTTTGTTTTCATCTTTGTTCTCATTGTTTGTTTTGTTTCTTTCTTCTTTAAAATAGAATTTAAAAAAAAAAGAAGGTGCAGATCCAACTATCAGCCGCCACCTTATCTTTGACAAGGGGCCAAACATGTTCACTGGAGGAAAGACAGCCTCTGTAACAAATGGTGCTGGGAAAACTGGCCTTCCATATGCTGAAGAACTACTTTAAAAAAAAAGAATACAAAATGATTTAAAAAATTAGAAATGATACAAAAGTTCATTAAGCAAAGTAATAGGAATTTTACAATGGTTACTGTATTGCATAGTGTTATCTTCAAATTAGTTGTTTAGGTTACCAGGCATAAACCTGCAACACTGGTTAAAGAAGTTATAAGAAGTTAAAGAGAAGAAAAAAATAAAAACATCAAAAAATTTTAAGCCTTCACTACTCCTTTCAATAGACCAGCAGAAATCAGCATTATAATTATCCAAGGTATCCTGTAGATATACATGGCTACGTCTGTTCGCCTTCTTTCTTTTGTAATAGTACCTAGACACAAATTCCTTTTTGCTTAAATACATCATGGGTGGTCCCCAAGAGCAAGCACCGGGCAAGGACCTTCCTGGAGCGAATCTCCGGAAGTGCAGAGCCAGGACCTCTCAAGAACAGAATCTGCAGGCGATCGCTTCCCTTACCACTTGGACAGTATTTGCGGACAATCCGTGCACGTCCTCCTCCGTACCTTAAGGCATCTCTAGTCCACTCCAATGTGTAAGCTACTGCGAACACTGTGGAAATAGCTGTCACGTTGCATTGCTTAGAGAACCACGCACGAGAATGCAAGTCTGAACCTCCGCAGTCCGGCACGGTTTCCCCCTGGTGGCTGTGGTCAGCTGAACCTTTGGATGTGGGGCCCGGAGGAGCAAGGGCTGGTTGTATATCTACATCACCACCACCTGGATTAAGATACAGGAATCTCCACTCCCCAGGAAGCTTGCTTACTTCCTCTAATTGCCATCTCTCTGGGTAGTCACTATTCTGACCTCTGTCACTGCAAATCATTTTGAACTTCATCAAAGCGGAATCATACAGAACGTTCTCTATGTGCCTGGCTTCCTCTTTGACGCTGAGCCCAGGGGTGGCACCCACGCTGCATGTGGCAGTAGTTCATTCTTCTTCATCTTTGCTACCTCAGTGTATTGATCTGTTCTGCCAGGGATAGACATGTGAGCTGTTTCTGGTGTGAATCTATTATGAAAAACGTTGCTGAAAACATCTCCGTGTGGCTTTGATGAATACAAACCTATTCAGTTCTCCTGTGCACATACCGAGGAATTGAACTGTTGGGTCACAGGGCATATCACACTGGGCTCTCATAGACGATGCCAAACACTTCCAAGTGATTCAGCAAGCACCTCTGCCCATGAAATGCATGACCTCCCATTTTTCCATCTCTTGGTTGGCCTCTGATGAGGTTAATTTTAGCGCTCGCAGATGCTGATACCTTGTGATCCTCTCAGGCCCGAGCCCCCAGGTCCTGACCCTTTTCTTAAACTTCAGATCTTTATTTTCCTTTGGCTTGCTGTTTGCTTTCACCTGAATTCTCTTCGTATATTATTCAAACTCCACACAGCCAACCGAGGATTTCATATCTCCTTTCTGACAGTCTCATCCCTTTCTTTGTCCCTGGCTCTAATAAACTGTCCAAAAACTACATTTCTTACACATTTTTTAGTTCCTCTTGTTCTTCTCACCAAAGATGAAGGATTATGGCCCTGCGGTGCTGCTGGTCCTGAGATCTTCTCTCTCCCCTATCTCTGCAGCCCTAGATCAGCTTACATTATCTCTACTGTAGAATATTTCAGGTTCAATAACAACAACAAAAATGTTTTCTTTCAGACATTCTAGAAACGGCTTTAATTCATTTTTCTAGGCAACTTCTCTGGCTGCTGATCAAAGTATCTATAAACTTCTGAGTGGATTAGTCTATTATTCAAAGCATTATAATTAAAGTGGCTAATTTTCTCTCTGTTAGCTCACTGAAATTCCACCAAATGAGGAGTGTAAAACTGCGATATGAAATTCATTTTCCAATAAGGGTTTGTCTCTTTGAAGCACTGACTTCCTCTGCGTGTCTCTAGACCATGACCAGCCGCCCTTCGGTGGGCTCTGAGCAGGAGGCTGTCCTGTGCCGACACACCGCAGTTTACTTCATAAAGACCCTTGTTGTCACTGGGCTCTGACACCATACCTGGGGCCCTCATTTCTGATCACATTTTCTGAAGTGATCTTGTTTGGCAGGAATAAGACTTCTGCCATTTCTCTTTCCATCACTGTTAGTCTACTTCCTAACCTGGTTAAATGACCTCAGGTTTCTAACATGTCCCTTAAAACTCTGCTCTCAGCCCTCCAGCTTCTAAGCTTCCAGGCTATCCCCGAAGAGCAACGCAAAGTTCAGCGCCTCTCAGAGCTGGCAGCCTCAGGCCTACACGTCCTGGCCCTGCGAGGTCTGGGGTTCCTCACTTCATCCTCTGGGCTAAGTTTCCCATCTGTAACATGGGATGATAACGGGACCTGCCTGAGAGGATGATTATGAAAATTCGATGAAGCAAGCTGTGCAAATTCGATCGTCCTGATTTGGTGGGTGCATTCTGCACACCCTGATTACGGATGCCAAAAGCAAGCCCAGGGACCATCTTGTCCTTCCCTCCACAGCTTACCCTGTCCCACATATTCCCATTATAGATCCTTGGCAATTCTTTGTCTCCTTTTGACTTTTCACCCTTCCAATCCATCTTGAGGCTTCCCAAACAGGTTGTATCACTTCCCAGAGACAGCAACTCCTGGGTGACCGCTGGTGTGCCCTCCCCTCCCTCGCACTCCTCTCAGTTTCCTAGGCCTATGGGACTGCTTGCAGCCAATGGGAAGCGCAGCTTTCAGGCTGAGGCCCTGAAGAGCCAGTGTGCTTCATCGCAGCTCTTTCTTTCTCTGCCAAGCCCAGAGCGGCAGGATCCCAGCCCGCTTCTGTGTGTGGTGCAGATCCCCATGTGGTGCAGGGCACAGGGCGCGGGGCTTCTGCCAGCCGGCTTCCTTAATGACTGCACTGATAGCACTTGCCAGACTCATTTGGACTTCATTTCGGAAGAAACCTTTGGGTTGCATCTGCTCCGCTCTGGGGGTTAGCTAGCTGCTGCAGCAACCCTGACCTAATCCCGACTACTGTTTTTAGTTCAGCGATCTGTTGTTTTCCAAGCTCATGCAGGCTTCTGCCATCCGCACCTACTTGTGTGCGTCCAGTTTGCTGACACCGAGCGCATCAGGCTCATCAGCACGATTTCCAGGCTCTTCAGCGAGCCTAGCAGGCGCACGGCACGGCGATGGCTCCTGACCTTCCCGTAAGGACACCCAGCTCGCCCTGCTCTAGGACCCTCTCAGAGTCTCCCTTCTGATCCCCTTTTACGCTGGAACTGGCTGTGTCTGGCCGAAGACCTGGCCACCTCCGCCAACCCTAAAGAATCCTTCCGAGATTATCAGGACATTCTAGGAACTTGGGTTATTGCCCCCTTCGCATTACTAGGCTGTCAGCCAGGACAACACGAAAGACCTCTAGGCCTCTCAGCTCTTGAAGTATGCCACTAATTTCCTATTGTCACCTCACCTGCAGCCACAGCCACCCCCTCAGCCTCCTTTCCTGTCATTGGGTGCTGAAGGCAAAGCCCCTTCCTCTAGCAGCTACGAGCAGCCACCTGTTACACACCCCAGGGCCATCCAAACCTGCCCTAGGAAACAGAGGACCCGGAACATCATTTACACTGTGTTCTCTGCTAAATCAGAAACTTCATGATGAAGGGGGCTAGAGCTGGCTCATTTATCACTCTGCCCACATTTTCAAATATAGCACCTGGCTAGGAGCCGGTGCCTAAAGCCCATCTCCTGATCAGGGCTTTCATAAATAAGGGGAAGAGCATTTCAGACAGCGACCCTCCTCAGCACAGCAGTGAGCTTCCGCATTGCAGGTTCGTATCTGGGGCGCCGAGAAGGCCTCCTTCAAGGGCCTGCCCAGCGCACCCTGAGAGGAATAGCCCCCCACAACTGCTCCTCGCAAGGCGCAGCTCCAGTTCAAAAAAATGCAAAAGAAAATGAGATCCTTGGCTTCCTGATTCTGCCATCTATGTTTCCTTACTGTCACGTTGGCCCTATTTTTATGGGCTAGAAACCAGTGAAGTATTCACCAAGACTGATGGCAGGAGCCCGACACCCCACAGTTCACCCAGCTCTGGCGGGACGAGCAGCACTCTGCAGCCTGAGCCGGCGCTGGGGCCTCCGGGCTTCCCGCTGCCCCTCATGTGTGAAGGGAAGCTTCTTACACCACACGTGCTTGGAGGGCATTTTCCGTTCCCTCCCTCTGAGTCCACAAATGTCCAAAGCTACTTGAGGATATGTCTTCATGTCGCGTTTTTACAGCAAAGGTGATGACCTGCCACATGCTCTTGGATAGGGACTTGGAAAAGCAAATTTTTGAATAAACCACCAGGAGCAATGTTTGAATTAATTTTCTTTTCCTTTTTCCGTGTTTAGGACAGGGTTTACAGGGTCTCACTGCATAGATCAGTCTCATAGTGATCCTCCTATTTATAGCCTCCCAAGTGCTGGGATTAACATGTGCGCCCCACCACGCCCAGTCTCAATCACTGTCTCAGTGTGCCCTGGGGTTCCTCACTTCAGGCCCCGCAGGGGCGGGGCCTGCACAACAGGCCCAGGGATGAACCCCAGCCACTGCACCTGCCTAAGCAGGCACTTTAATCCACTGAGCTATTTGGCTGGCCCTTATTCTTTTTTTTTTTATTTTGTATTTTTAGGGAAGGGTATACAGGGTGTTCAGGGCTTCACTACCTGATCAAACTTGTAGTGATTCTCCTGTTTATAGCCTCCCAAGTGCTGGGATTGCAGGTGTGCGCCACCACGCCCAGTCTTAATCGCTGTCTCAGTGTGCCCCGGGGGGCGGGGCTGGCACAGCAGGCCCAGGGATCGAACCTCTGGCCCCTGCACCTGCTTGGAGGTGCTTTAATCTGCTGAGCTACTTGGCTGGCCCTTAAATTAATTTTTTGAGTTACAGCAGAAATGAAAACAACCCAACCGATATAAAGAACACTGGTAGTAAGATAATACCACACCTAAGGGTTGGCTCATAATTTCTTTTTCTGCCTCTTTCATTACAAACACACACAGGCTAATGAGAACACGGTACACCAGGGAGCACCTTAGGGCTTTTTTTCTTGGTGCCAGGGATTGAACTCACAACCTTGCACTTGCCAGGCAGGCACTGTCCTGCTGAACTATATTCCTCACACAAAGCGCCTTATGATTTTATTTTATTTCTAAACTAAATAAATGCTTTGCTGGGTTTTTTATTTCTTCCTGAAGTTAAACAAATAGTGCAGCATGTGGTAAAACAACGTTTTTTTCCCCTGCATATAAAACCCCAGTTCTCGTATTTTGGTAGTGTATCATCTTTATTGTGACTTAGAAACTTTAAGCGCTTGAGATATTTTACATTGATTTTCACTTGAAAATCTTGACAGTTGGGGCAATTTTCTAGTCACTCACCCCAGTGAATTGAACTGATCTATCTATCTATCTATCTATCTATCTATCTATCTACACACACACACACACACACACACACACACACACAAATATATATATTTTAATACAGGTCTCCCTTGTAGTTCAGGTCAGCTTTGAACTCACTAGGTAGCCCCAGGCTGGTCTTAAACTTTTGGGGATCCTCCTGCCTCAGCCTCCCGAGTGCTGGGATTCTAGGCAAGCACCACCATGCCCAGCTTTGAACTGGTATCTTCCTAGCTTGTAGCCGGGGATTGCAGTGTAGGATCCCAGCCTCCAGAACTGTCTCAGACGAGGTGCAGGCTTCATCAGGAGAGACCTTAACAGAAACCTGCCCAGCTACTTGGCTGAGGGATGAGCTTTTGTGTGTGTGTGTGTGTGTGTGTGTGTATGCATGTGTTTGTGTCTACATGAAGTTCTCGCTTCTGTAGGAGAGAAACAGAGCCCAGCAACAGCAAGTGACCAGCCACAGCTGCCCAGCTGACCCAGAGGGCAGTGTACACGGCAGTGGGGTGACTGGAGCAGGCTCTGGCTCTACTGCTCCCTGCCGTGAGAGCCTGGGCAGGAGACGGCCTCTGGCTCCCACATGTCTGAATCTCCAGGTGGAGGTACATCAGCTTCCCAGGGCTGCTGTAAAGACCCGCACATCGGCCAACGTAAAAGCACAGCAATGGATTTGTCCAGGGTGCTGGAGGCCAGAGGGCCAAAGCCAAGGTACAGGCAGGGTTGTGCCCTCTGGAGACCTCAGGGAGCACCCACACTGGCTGCCCCCAGCTGCTGTGAGCTGCTCAGACCCTTGGCCCTCACCGCTCTAATCTCTTCCTCTGTCTTCAGCTGGCATTGCCCCTTGTGTCTTTGAACCTCTCTCCTCCTCAAGAGAATATCATTCATGGCATTTAGAGGCCACCTGAGCCAGCATGATCTCATCATAACTAATTATGTCTACAAAGATCCGGTTTCCACGTCAGGCCATATTCTAAGGTTCCAGGTAAGCATCGATTTTGGGATGGGGACACCACACAACGAAGTACAAAATGGAAAAGGCCACGCGTTGCAGGGCATGCTACAAGGGTGAGGTGCGTGTCAGCAGAGGCTGGAACAAGAGGCAGCGCTTGTCACACTGTTAAAGCTCCATAAACAGTGGCCACATTAGTAACTGAATCATCCCCGCCTTGTGTCCCTACAGGGCACATGAGATATTTTCACTCCATGGTCAATTCTTAAATTTTCTGGGGTCAAACCTTTAACCTTTGGGATAGTCCCTACTTAGGAAAATGAGACAAGTTTTGCCCAAGCATTTCCTTACACCTTCTGCCTTTCCCTTCCCTGTCACTTTTGCCTGTGTCCTTATGCCCTCCCTGGGGTGTGGTGAGGGATTGGCGGAAAGGGACGTTGTGGGATATGGCGGAAGGTGTTCTTTACAGAGAAGTCCGTGCCTTTTGGATAAGTCTCCCAGGCACACAACACGACCCACACAGGCATCTGCTACGGGTGTCCTGACATTTCAAAGCGGGGAGCATTTCTGGTCTTGCGCGGCCGTTTTTCCTGGCTGAACTTAAACTGCATAGACAGGCTCGGAGCCAGGGCTTGTGTGATCAGGGTTCCACGCAGATCTGACCATTTTGCTCCAGGCTCTGGAGCATGGAAAGGAAATTAGTCCGACTCAACCTATTCTGTTTCCAAATCCACTTCCGCAGAGGCCTGGTGGGCATTATAAGCTCAAAGATAATTCTTGAATTATTTGCCAGCATAATTCTCAAGCTTACTACAAGGTTCAGCCCAAAGAGATTCATGCTTTTCTCTCATTCTTTACTTTTGCTTACTCTAGGAAATATTTTCTGGAATTAGGTAATGGGTCAGGATAGGGGGTGCACAATGCAGGGACGGCTCAGAGGTTCTCAGATTTTAGCGCAGAACGCTATGACCTCCGGGCTTCACTGCAAACACAGACCTGGGGCCCCACCCCGCATTCTGACGTAGGAGGTCTGGGCAGGCCTGAGAATCAGCTTTATTCCAGGTCTTCGGGTAATGCAGTTGCATCTGGCCACACCGGAGAAGCACTGCTGGGACCAGCGGGCCCGGAATGCTCCTGAGGAGCACACTGTCCCTCCACGAGCTTCCTGTCCTAGGCTGACGCTCACTCAGGGTTCCGAGTGCTGAGACCACTCACCAGGCAACAGGCCCATGGATGGGGCAGCTTCTTTCATGAGCTCCTACGAGGGTTCAAGAGGTTAAACAGGCAGCCCAACCCCCAGCACTGGCAAGTCACGGGTCTCAGGGCCTCTGCCTTTGGTCACTGCTGGGCTTATTTCTTACTCAACATTCTAATACCTTCACTTATTCTGTTATGACTTTTTAATCATTCAGTAGGTCTCTGAGGATGACTGTGATTTTCTTTCTTTTCTTACTGTCTTCTGTTAACTGGTATGATGTTTACTCGGAGTAGAACTTTTACTGCAGGTGCAGGTGATGGCTGGTTCGCGAGGTCACAGCTACTCAGGTTTGATTGCTCTAAGATTATGACACCCCTCCACATGTGTGTGCATGTGTATGTGTATGTGTGTGCGTGCGTGCGTGTGCATGTGTGTGTGCATGTGTATGTACATGTGTGTATATGCACGCATGTGTGTGTGCACATGTGTATATATGCATGTGTGTGTGCATGTGTGTGTGTGTGTATGAACCATCCTCTCTTAAGAGGAGGCAGTAGTGAAGGTAAAGCTGATAATGATGTTGGCAGTTCTGTCTTAAAATGTCCTCACTTGGTACAATAAGAATTTGGTTATTCTTTGTCCCTCCAGGTTTTAAGTGGGAAATTTACACGAAATTTCAAACCCTAGGAAACAGGGAGCTATGCTATTGATTCTCTGAAAAGCCTTTAAAGACCTGTTATTGTTAGGACACTCCTCTGTGCTTGTCTTTTTCAGACCATAAGCACAGTCAGACACACACAGAGGGAGAATTTCACAAGCCCAATCCTTCCTTCTTCTAGGGGTTACTGTGAGCTGTCCAGATAGCTCCGGCTTCCCAATACCATTTTTGAGAAATGGAAACTTTTGCAAAAGAAAATTATTCTTTCATGGGTGTGTTGTGTATTCTTAATATTCCATTAGACTTGGTCCACTTATCTCTATAATTTCAAATTGTACCATATCATTTATGGGCTGCAAAAGGATTTTCATAGGCAAGTTAAGTCCAATTGTGGAATGAGGTGTTTATCAGTTCTCTCAAAATGTCATCTAAATTCATATTTCACATTCTAAGATCAGTGTTGTGTTCTCTATCTCAGTGAGCAAAAAATTACACACAGCAGACTCTCACTTCTAATATGAATAAAAAATGTTCTTCACTTTATCTGCTCTAAACCAATATCCCTGAAGACTTTAAATATCTCACTCCTTTTCTTTTATTTCTTACAATATAGCCCCAGGAGAAACCCATACATAAGATACAACTTGGCCATCCATACGGAGGGTTCCTGGGCTGGTCAAGAAATCCAACCCCACTTATAAAACAAAGCCAACACATTTCAGGAAAAATTTGTGAAAATGGCACTAATGCCAGACACACAGGAGACAGATATGCTGTTGTCCCAGGCGGGAGCCCTCTGGCCAGGATCCTGCCACCCAGACACCTACCAGCCCCTGTGACCTCTACTGCTTTTTCCTCTCTACCTCAGCTTCCTCTCCTTCCATGCATTAAGAAGAACACGTCCTTCCCTATCCATAAACCAAGAGAAAGAGAGAGAGATCGAGAGCGAGAGACAGCGAGAGAGATAGACAGATGGAGAGACAGACACACACAGAGGGACAGAAAAATGATAATCTATGAAAAATATTTATCCCAGTGCCCAGATTATGGTAAGTCATTAATAAAAGTTAGTCTCCGGTACAGTATTATTTATTACCACCAAAAGATAAAATACTTTTTGATAAGTTAAACTGGTTTTATTCCCCGATTTCCTGCTCTTCACGGGTTTTCCTCTCTGTCTTCTACAATCCTTCTTCCCATTCTCTAGACCGTGGTCAGCAGCCCAAGAGCTAAAGCTGCCTTCATAAATAGAGCCCTATTTCGTGAGGTGTGCGCACCACGCCGGTGCCTCCCAGACGCAGGAAGCGCGCAGCCACCTGGGCACAGAGCTGCGGTAGCCGGTGCACACTTCATTCTAAGCTGTCCACGTCACACACCCATCAGCAGCTTGACAAAGTACACGCGCACGCGGAGTAGGTGGCCTTCACACCCCTTCTGTGCACCATGCCCGCAACATCTTAGAACGAGGTCACTTGGGAAGACCGCGTCTAGCTGGCTCCTCCCATTTACCTTAGACACGGATGTGGATGCAAGCAGCTCACGCAGGAGACTGTCCCAAGAACTATGGCGGAGGAGAAATGGTGGGAGGGCGCCGGTGCTCAAGCAGAGCCTGCAGCCGTGGCCCGGGAGCCAGGGTGGGGTGGGGCGCACCTCACTGTCATCCTATGGGGGGAGGGGACAGTAATTCTCCAACTCTTGCCTCTTGAAGGCTCCGGTGGCTCCCGGAATATGAACTCCCTGCGTGTAGGGCACACTCCGGGGGCCAGAGGAAGCCGTGGCGCTCACGGAGCCCACGCTGTGTGGCGGTGGTCGGTCCTCAGAGACCCACATGGGCCTGGACCTGGGGGTACACAACAGCTTCACAACTTCCGGGGCCTTTCGTTCTCTAAGTGTCTCAGTTATTGACCAGAGGCACTAGAAGGAGCGGCTGACCTGACTGGGCAGTCAGGTGCTGTCTTTACTAAATGTGTTTACAAAAGTGTTTGCAAAGCAGTACATTATTATGGCTCTTGGTGCTCAATATTTAGTTTAAAGCTGAGGGTGGTGGAATGCATGTTACTAGAAAGCTCTGGCAGCTCAGGGAATCCTGCTCACAGGCGCGTGAACCAACGTGGGTACGGCCTGGTCCAGGAAGTGCTTTAGCTGCCTGCGAGAAGCTTCCTTGGTTCTCCAACTCCCTTCCAAACATGCAAGAAGTTCGTGCTGTTCAACTGTTAAGATTTGGATTAAGACCATGTACTATTTAAGCTGTTTCTCAGCCCCTTCCAAAGCCCTGAGCTTTCTGGGCAAGCGCACGTTGAAAGTATCGCTGGCTTCCAACGTGGTTAGCTTACCCTTCCCTGGGTTCTAACGCAGCTTCTTCAATTGCTCAGCCATCTCCTGAGCCCTGTCAGAACCGATACCTCGCGAAGGACGAGCATACCACCAGCGACCTCAAGAAGCCCTGGGTGGGCAGAAGAACCAGACTAGAGGCACAGCATTTGTGTTCCTTGTGACAGCCTCGTGGGCAGGATGATGAACAACTAGGTGAGCAAGTGGAGAGGGAGAGGGAGGGGTGGATTCTGCTGGTGGAGGTGGGGAAGGGGCCCAGGGGAGGGGCTGTGGATATCTGAACCAGTTCTGGAGGGAAGGGCGAGGGAGAAAGGAGCAGCCATCTTGGCAGGGAGAGCAGCGTGTGCGCATGAGCTTTCCACTGCTGTATAACAGATCACCCGCTTCTTGGGTTTTAAAGAAACAATGAACATTTATGATTGCAAGCACTTTCTGGGGTCGGAGACTTAGAAGCTGCTTGCCTGTGAGGTTCTGGCTCTAGTCAAGATGTTGGCGAGGCACAAGTTGCCTTAAATTTTGACTGGGGATGGGTTGAAGCTTCTGGCACGGCTCTCACGGGGCTGGTGACCTGGAATCCGCTCCCGAGAGGTGGCCTGCCCAGAGGCAGCCGCGGTTCCTGCCGCGCAGGTCCCCAAGGCTTCCGGAGGAGCTCACAACACAGCAGCTTGTTTCCCCCGTAGCAAGAAGGAACAAGAAGAACCCAGCCTTAGAGTCCAGACAGTGGCCTTTGTCTTCCACCCCGTCAGCCACCCACATGAGTCATCACTGTTATGCGTGAGAAAGAACAAGGTTAGGGCCCAGAGGTGACTTGATTAAGCACACGGAGCCTGCAGCCACCGCCACGGCCGCCAGTGTCTCTCCCCTGCCGATGCTGGGATGAGTTTGTCTTGGGAAGAGTTGCTCTTTTTGGGTAGAATTTGGCCAAGTAAATTCCCTGGGGTGCTCATAGACTGGCCTGTTCCTATGTCCGTCATTAGGCTGGCTGTGAGGGCCCTGGGTGTGGAATTTGCACGGATTTCCATTGATCTGCCGAAGTTGGGCATGATGGTGTCACCCAGGGCCTCCCAGGCAGAGGCAGGTTGGAGTGTCATGGGTGGAGTCCAGCACGGATGCCTCACAGCCATCAGAGCTGGGAAGGCATTCTTTCCTCCAGGAGCAGGGAGCAAAGCATCTTGGGTCTGGAGCCCGGATTTGCTTAAATTTACTGCAGAGAGGGGAGACTGAAGCTCACATCCAGGCTCCAGGCACGGGTAGCCTCACGTCTCCCCACCTGTGCTTCCCGTGGCAGTGAGAGGCAGTGGCGTGGCCGTGTGCAGCATGGGCTCCCAGCGCTCCTGGCCCCTCCTTTCACTTCTCCTGGTTGTGTTTGCAGAGAAGGGAGCATTTAAAGCAGGAAATTGTGGTGCTTAATTTGCAACAGGCTTTTCTTTTTTAAAAATTACCTTCACATGTCACCATGAGACTTAGTTGGCAGGACACTAATTGCTTGCTTGTATGAATATGTTTCCTACCTTTAAAAATATCACTGTAAACAAATGTTATTTTAAAAACATCCTTTGAAGCTACTACCCTTGCCATCTGCCAGAGACCAGGTCGCTCTCATTATCGGCTCTGACACCAGCTGCTGTCCGGGTCGAACCTGCTCTGTCTGGGCACCCGGTGTGGAGGAAGCTGTCATCTCCCTCCGCACCCTGTTGGCTGGAGGAATGGGTGCTGTGGGCGGGCACCGTGCCTGGCGCTGCCCTCCTGCCAGGCCCCGAGTGCTATGTCTAGGTCGTAAACACCCTGCTGCTAGGTTCCTGGCCCTGCAAGGAAGCTGCAGCCCTGCGCAGGTTGTGTGTCTTTTGGTGGTGTTAACCCTTTTGTTTCACTTAATGGGTGTCTGTTGTGTCCTGGCTTAGGAGCACCCTGCAAGGCACCATGTGCATAGCAGGCCCTAGAAGGGCAGAGCAGGGTGCATCGGGGACCTGCATCCTCTAGCTTCGGTCTTCTGGGTGGAAGGGACTGAGCTCAGGAGCCTGCTGAGGGTGCCACGGGGACAGCAAGCCCACCCAGGTGATCATCCCACCCGGGCCTGCTCTGCTTCTCTGCCCTCGCCCGGAAGGATGAGCGCCCCGTAGGGGGTGGGGCGGTTCCCAGCCAGTTCTCACCTCCTGCAGACCGACGGACGGCTCCTGGGGGACTCGTCATTGTCCCACTCTGAACCACCCAAAGCAGGCAGTATCCTTCCCCTACAGCTTTGTATCAGTGACTGGAAGACACATCCTGTATTATTTCATAGTTCTGGAGGTCAGAAACCTCAGGGGATCTCTCTGGGCCAACGTTCTGCAGGCGCCAGAGGATTTATCTCCCACCATCCCCAGTGGCTGGGGCTGTCTCTCCCCCTTGGTCACAGGCCCTTTCTGCGTCTTTGGAGCCAGCAGTGCAGGATCTCAAATCTCGTTCTGAGTCAACCAATCCTGCCCCTGCCTTATGAGGACCCTGGGATTATATCAGCCCCAACTAGATAATACAGAACACTGTAATCTTGGACTCTCCGCATCCTGGCTTAATTATCCACAGAGTCGCACTCACCCAGTACGTTCTTGTGCTCGCAGCTCATGGAGATCAGGATGAAGACATCTTTGGGAGCCATTATTCGGCCTTCCAACAGGTTATGTTATGGTATCCATTTGCTAGCCAGAGCCACCAAAGCTCAGAGAGGTACAGTGACTTGCCCAAGGACACACAGCTAACGAGGCACAGAACCTGGGTGGGTTCCCACTCACGGCTCGGAAATCCCTAAAATCCATGCTCTAGGGCACTGTGCTGTGCGGGCTAGATAATGCCACAGCCGAGGGAAACTGAGTCAGGCCTCCTGTGCTGGCTAAGCATGATGGTATATGCTTGCTTGGCTTGGGAGCCGTCTGAATGGTTGGCCAGCGCACTCCTGGGAGCGCGTGGGTGGCTCGTGGGGGCGTGGCCTGGAGCGCTGCGTCTGGTCCCGCCCCCTTCTTCTGCGCTCCGTTGCTCCGCCTCCCAGCTGCTCCACGCCTTGCGCCCCGACTCCGGGCTCATTGCCGGCTACCTCTGCGCTACACCCCTGAACCAGGAGCTGAGTCACTCTCCTCCCGTGTGTTGTGGCCGTCAGGTATCTTGTCCCAGCAGCGCGAAAGCCGACCGGCGCACCTCCCTGGCAAGTAAACAGCCCCAGAACCAGGAACAGGAATCTCTGAAATAAGCTTGATAAGGCGTGTTTGTCCTTTACAGACTTGTGCAGATTTCTCCCCTAAGGTAGGGCAGGCTTTTCCTTATGAGCCTGGAAGAGGAGGCGGGGCAGAGGGGCTGAGGCCAAATCCAGCCCCGCTCGCTCTCCAGCTAGGACTCGGGCGGCGTGCCACCTCCTGGGAACTACCTCACCGACGTCAAAGCCTACTCACGGCCGGGCCGCCCATGCTGAGCTCCTGCAGGCACGATGGAGCCTGTCTGAAGCTATGGGTGCTCTAATTATTCCTGCTGAGGCTGTCCAGTGCTGACTGTGCCATACGCCACCCCGTGCCCGGAGACACTGCAACACCAAAGTGCTAGTGGACAACTCTCTCAGCTCCTCCCCCTCTCAGAAAGCCAGAGTCCAAAGGGACAGAACACTAGAATTGAGGCTGCTGGGAATCTTCTGTGGAGAAAGCCTAGCCCACAAAACAATTCAGGAGCGGCGGGAGAGAAAATATCTAAAGGAACTTAATTCTAGTTTCCACTTTAGAGTCCAGAAATAGAGAAGCCAGCCACTGAATTTCAGCAGTCATTTTTACAGCTGCTCTTTGCAAATGTCAAGAAAACTTGTTTTCCTTCCCTAGCTGTCTTCAAAGCGCACAGTCAGAGCTACACCATGCCTACTCGCCGCGGCCACTGCCTGGGAGGGAGAGGTGGGCGGCTGCCACCGCGTGCTGTGCCGCTCGCAGTCAGCGGAGGAGGTCTGCTGGCATCCTGGCATCGCTCACAGAAGTGAGGGTGCCGACTGCTTTGGTTGTGGGTGTTCTGACAGAAGTCACCTGAAGACGCCTTTACAAATGCCTTCTCCTGACTTGGCGAGCCTCTGCGGTCACCTCTGCCATAATGTGATGCCCTGGCACCTGGGGCGACTCTGTCTTGGTTACTTTTCTCTCATTGCTGAGACAAAATTCCTGATGCCCCAAATGAGGGAAGGAAAGGTTTATTTAGCTCTCAGTCTGTGGAGGTTTCAGTCCATACTCAGCTGGCTCCAAGGCAGAGCGGCACATGGCAGAGGGCAGCCTTTCACGAAAACAGCAAAAGGAACAAGAGTGCAAAGGGAGGAGCAGAAAGAGCAAGGCTCTCTCCCTCTCTTAGATTGTATGCAGGCTGCCTGCCCCAGGGGAGGTGTAGCGCCCATACCCATAATCCCAGTGTTGGACATGAATCCCATCACAAACTCCAGAAGCCCACCCCAAGTCTGTGTGAGGCTTTGGGAGATGCCTAGACACAGACCACAGCACACTGTTTTGCCAACAAATCAAACCATCTCAGAGGTGGCAGAGCTGCCACCCCCTCCCATCGTGGCCCTGTCTCCTAACCATCAGCCTTCTGCTCAGAACCCCCAAGCACTTGCTTTTGGAAGCAGTTAATGGAATTGTAAATTTTATTCCAACAATAACGTGGTCACTGAACCTAAACTAGGAGACAGAGAGAACCACACTAGCTAGCATTTGCCTGCTACTTTAAGCAGGTGCTTGTATTAGTTCATGCAATCTTCACAAGCTCCGTGAAGAGAGGCAGCATTATATTCCCAGTTTGCAGAGTGAAGAAACTGAGGCAAGTTCTAGCCATATCCAATTTTTTCTCTATATTACGGTAAAGGAATTGTCTGGGAGTGTTTCACACTGTTGCAGCGGAGGGCTGTTTAATGACATACAGGTCATAACTGTGGCTGCTGGTTCTTCAGGCCACCCACACTCTTCAAGCCTCGCAGCTGGTAAGAAGTGAAGCAAAACTCAGGCTCAAGCCATGTTGACCTGGAGACTCTTGTCTTACACACGGCACTGAAGGAATGTTCAGGCCACTTGTATCCCCGCGAGGACCACGCCTAACACCGCATGCGTCCTCTTGCGCCTTGGGTCACGAAGAACCATAGCTTCTATGGTATTTTGCAGACCACGTGGTAATGCATTTGGTTCTCTGTATCTGTGGGTTTGACATCCACAGTTCGAACCAGTAAAGGAACAAACAAATTTGAAAAAAAAAATTGCAGTTGTAGTGAAACTTTTTCCCTGAACAATTCAGGACAACAGTGATTTATATAATATTTTCATTGTATTAGGTATTATACATAGTCTAGAGATGAGCTAAAATATATAGAAGGAAGAGTATAGGTTGTATATTATGCTATTTTATGTGAAAACCATAAACTTCCAAGGGTTTGGGTGTCTGTGGGGGGTCTTGGAACCAGTCTCCTTTGGATACTGAGGGAAGGCTGCACATCTTTTCATATCGTTGACTATTCTTTGGTCACATCATTACACATGGTTTAGTGGAATTCGAGTGCAGGGATACAGCATGATTCATTGAACAAATCCCAGTAGCTGGACCCTTAATTTGGTTCTCTAAACAAAAATCTTGTCCTTGGATGTCGTCCACATGCTGTAATTGGTTATGTGGACTTGCTGAGTTAAAGAAGGTCGTGGGCACTTTGTAAAGCCAGTGGGTTCTTCCTGCCAAGATACTGAACAAATCCGTGGTACTGTTTGCATTTCCACCATTGCTCATGGGAAGGCGTTTGCCCACAGCTGCCTCTCACGGAACTGTAGGAGCCCCCTAGGCTCAGCGACCTGGAATGGGCTCAATGACCAGAGGGAGGCCTCAGCTCCATATGGTCCCCAGCACTGAAGCCCACAGCCTGATCAGAATAAAAGTTGCCCTGAAAGGTCTTTGTTATTTTGCTTTCTTGCATTGAAAAGCAGGCTCAGTATCTACTTCATCTCTTGTCTCCAAAGTACATGTTGATATTGCTGATTCAAAGTGGGGGGGCTGACCAAATAGCTCACTGGGTTAAAGCCCCTGCAAGCAGGTGTGCTGAGATGGCAATTGAGACGGTGTGGTGGCACATGCCTGAATCCCAGCTCTTGGGAGGCTGTAAACAGGTGGATCACTATGAGCCTGATCTAGTAGTGAGACCCTGAACACCCTGTAGACCCTGCACTAAAAAAAAAAAAAAAAAAAAAAAAAAAAAAAAAATGGGGGAGAAAAAGGTCCATGGGCTTTGGAGGTGGGCTGACACAGGTTTAGAGCTCAGTGATGCTGAGTCTCTATCTGTAGGACTACGAGTACTGTACCAACCTCACCAGGCTGCTAGCAAGGCTTAATTAAGTATCAAGTACCTACAGTGCCTGACCTATGATGCCACATCATGGATACTCAAAAATTCATTTCAGTTTATTTATTATCATGGCCCCAGTGTCAAGTCGGAGAATGACAAGAAGGGAAGAGAGAGGTCGGAGAAGTCACCTGGGAAATATGCCACAGTTGGCTGAGGATGTCTCTTTGTGCCTTCAGGAGATGCTAGAGGAACCTCATTGTTCCTTCAGATTCCTGCAAAGTTTGAAGAGTGTGGCATGAGCCTCTGGCTCCCCTCACCTTACCCTGCGCTGGTGTGAACGGGCCCACCTGGGTTCAAAGCTCTGCCCCCAGGAAGTCTCTGTCCTCCCCTTGGGATGCTGCACCATAGTCTCTCTTCACTGCGGCTCTGACAACAGAAACACTTCCAGGCAACGGCACCAACACGAAGTCCATGTCTGGACAACACGTTCTATTTTACTATTTTTAGGTTAAACTAGTTATTTTAATCATTGCAATCAAATTTTGAAGTTACAAATGAATTACCTGAGCTTAATCTGCTTCTTAATTATGAGAGAAATGGATGGTACTGCCAGAAAAAATTGGAAATCAGCTCCATCATCCATGACCTTCCTGTCCCTGTGATCACACCTGAAGGTGACGATGAACCCAAGTGAGCTCACACGTGAGGCGAGGGCCTCGGACACAGACGCGGGGAGACAGGGGACAGCCGCCGCACGAACACTGCTCACCAGCTGTTCTGACAGACGAGCCCATGAGCCAGAAGCTACCAATCGTGCTGTCACGCTCACCCTTCTGGCGATTTTTTGACAATGGCCCATGAGTTAAAAAATGTTTTGTATGTTTTTTAAAAAGTGATAAAGCACCTATATGATATCCTCAATTTGCTCATTTACCCTTGAGCCTAACAGATTTACTCTCTGATGCTTAAGGAAAGAAGTGTGACCCCTTCCAACCTAACAGATGATCCTACCCCTGGTAGTCCTTTGCAATACTAAGGTGACACCATAGTGCCACATATCTAAAAGGCAAGGCCTTTTAGAACCCAAAATGTTCTAATGAGGAGTATGACTGACCATTAATCCCAAGGAAACTGATGAGCAAGTGAGAAACCCTTTAAAACAAAAACATGGAAGCAGTGTGGATCGCAGGTATTTTGAGATATCAAAAAGTGTTGAAGTGGTCTTTTGCTGCTTTACCTCAGTCTCAGATGGTGGCTTCTGGTCACCTTTCCCTACGTGGCTTTATGCTGAAAGTGGACAACAGCTATTGTGGTGACCAGGTCCTGGCTGGAAGCCAAACAGGCAGAAGGCGAGACTGAGCCAGCTGCCTTCAGGCCGCTCGCCAGCCCTCCCTTTGATGACGGTCATTCTTAATATGACGGGAGCGGAGCTTTGTTCCATTTCTGTCCTCCTGTTTGAAGCCAGAACTCAGCTAAAAATTATTCATAACTTGGAGAGCTCCACTCCAGCCAGGACTATTAACGGAGATGGGGCTTGGCAAAACCTGCATTAATCATGCTGCTTGGCTAATACTAGAGGAAAACAGTTCTCTAAAAGAAAAAAGAAGAAATTTCTTCTAGAAAAAAAAAAACAACAAAAAACAAAACATTCTTCGGCTTTTTAGGGTACTTCATATAAAATGAGATGGAGAAATTTAAGATGACAGAAAAACAGAAGTACTCTAAATTCTTCATCACCCTCCATTTTAAGTTTTTTTTTTAACTACATAAAACCAAAACTAGAAAGGGAAAATGAAAGAAAGCATAGAAAATGAAACATTTGTCAAATCCAAAAAGATGAATATCACTTAATGATGAAGTTAAGTGTCTTTTGATTCAACCTGCACCAAGCGACACTGATTGTCTAACAGTTTAAGATGCACATGAGTAGAGGAAACAGAGAAGGTTGGTCATTAATCCAACAAGCTGTGAAATGTCGATTTGAGCACAGCTCCTTCTCTCTCCTCTGGATCATGGTCTTTGAGATCCAGCTCGACAGTGACTGAGCATACCCGCCCAGCAGCTAGATGCCCCACGTGGTCCTAGGGTGTCCCTATCGGCACATGCGGCTTCCTTCCCAGCTCACGGCTCTGTCGCCCTGTGTTTCCTGGGGCTGTTTCAGGGTTAAACAGTGGCTGGTGGATGTCGTAGTTACGGTCATGTCTCTAGGACACAATACCTGACACCCACAAATTAAAGACAGAGGTTTATTTTGGCCTCTACAGTTTGTAGAGGTTTGAATCCATAGCCAGCTGGTTCCAAGGCAGGGTGACAGGGAAGAGGGACATCACAGAGGAGAACCAGCCTGTGGCACAGTGGTAAGAAGCAGAGAAAGACCAAAGGGGGAGAGAGGGACAAATGGCCTTCTAGGCCATGCCCTGTGACCATTTCCTCCAATCAGGCTTTGCCTTCCAAATCACATTCAGCTCTAAACTCATCAGTGGGCTAATTACTGAGACGTATCATGCCCCTGTGATCCAATCACTTCGCAGAGCCCCGCCTATGGCTGCATGAAGCTTTGAGGGGCCTTTAGAGGGGCCCCATGGCATAAACCGTGACAGTAGGTATCCTTAGGATGACATTGGAAGACCTCGCAAGCTTGTGCCCACTCTGCTCCTTTCCATTCTCTTCACTCCGCATCCTCACTCTCTGGTCTTCACCTGGCCCCTTCTTCTCCCCATCATGCACTCCCTGCAGTGTCTCTCCTCCAGCTCCTGCACACGATCCATGCTCAGCCTGAAAGCGCACGCGCGTGTGTGTGTGCACACACGTGTGCATGCTATTTCTTTTCTGCTTACCCACACACCAAGGAGCCCCGCCATCTGGGAGCTGAGTTATCCTGGTGCTCCACTGAACTGGAAAGGTGGCCACACTCCCTGCTGCAAGGGCGAGACCCGCTGGCCTCCCTGTCCATCAAGGGGTGCGCCTGGTCTTGGCTGCTCCAGTCGCATGGTCAGCTATGGAAACACTGATCTCAATCTCAGCTCATATTGAGAGTGCCAGTTTCGGGGCAAGTTGAACATAACACCATTGCTGGGCACGTCTTTCATCTTGTGAATACCTCTATGAAGAAGGGACTGCTTATCCTCTTGTGTCAGGGGAATAAACTGGGACTTAGAGAGGCTCAGTGACTTTTCCAGAGTCTCATGGCTGATAAAAGGCAGCAGAGGCTGTGAACCTGGAGTCTGGGCTCCCACCCTTTAGACCAGGTTTCAGCCAAGCTGAGGTCACACAGGGCGACTGGAGGCAGCCTGGCCATCAACTGATGGGCCCATCTCAGAGCCAAGGGGAAAATGGTGAGGGTGGTCAGTGGGGACCTCCGACCCACGGAGCCCTGCAGGGATCTATCCCAAGTGGAGAGGTGGCGGGGGCCACAACCTAAGACCCACCCTCTCCCTCTACCCTCTGCCATCAGCGAATGCCCCACACTCCTGCAACTGAGTTTGGACACAGAACCTGTTCTGTTGTGTCTGCTGCCGCCACAGGGCAAGTGTAAGCCTGCAGACGGCTGAGCACCTGCGCTCCATTTGTAAGGATAATGTGTTATTTTAAAAATAAGACAGTTTATTTACATCTACATTTTTTCCCTCTATTTTCTCAGCAGTAAGTGATACAAAAAATGGAGGAAATTATCTCAACAAAAATATTTATGAGTAAATAGCTAGCAGAAATGGTGAGGATGCCACTATCTAATTCTGGTCCCACCCACCGAAACAAAGAAAGAGAATGTTCCTGACAGCATGATCGAATTGTGTGCAATTATTGCCCATGTTTTAAACATGATGAGAATGAGAAATGTATTAGCATTAGATTAAAGTGGCCTCACAACATTTATTTTCCTAAGAATGTGACTTCTGCTTCTAATTTTTATTCCAGGAATGAGGGGAAAATACTATTTATTATTTTCTTCAGGCAATTTGACTTGATATAATTCTCTCAGTTTCCTGCATATGGTTCTGGAGATGCACCTTATGTGACGTCTCTTTAACTTGGATCATTTTGCCCAAATCAGAATTATCTTCTGGCTCATGACTATACATAGAAATTCACCAGCCCCTTCGCGTAGACTGTTTCCTCCAATATTCTTCCTTTTCTTTTTTGATACATTCCAGGACTCCTGAATATCTCAGAGCAAATAAATGGACATAAATGTAAAATTAAATCCTGAAGACATAGATAAATCTTTATATGACATTACTACAAAAACAAAAATGGAAATTCTCTCAATTTTTCACGTCTGACCTAAAACTTGGGCTGAAAATAGAACATAAAGGGCATTCCCATGCTTGGTATCTTATACTGTACGTACCTTTTACGAGCTGTCCGTCACCTTCCTTAGGTTTTCTGGGAGATCATACATAATAGGATAGAGGAGAATTCAAACAAGGAAAGGAAAGTGCTAAAGCTCAAACTCCTTAAAAAGGCGAACGATGCTTTCGCAATGCAAATACGAGCATCGCTTTTTAAGAGCCTCTTTTGGAAACTATTTCCATTTGCAAAAATACTCTGACCATTAGCTACTCTGAGTAGTTGCAAATTGTAGTTGCGTCCAGAAAAGCTGGCAGATTTCTGCTGATGAATTTCAGTCTAGCAGCCAAGACGATCAACTAAATAAACCATTTATCAAACGTTAGAGACCTTTATCTGATTTCATTTTGTAGCGCAGCCAGACATAGTTTAAAAACATAGACAGAGCTGCCAGTATGGAGTGGCTAAGTATGGCTATAGAGAAGAATAAAACAGTGCCCGGCTGAACCCAATTTCATTGAGTAGGATATATGGCTCTTATTTTCTCTCAACATTTTCTCAAATATTTAAGCAAGAGGCGCAGATCCTGATCAGCATCCTCTGCACCAGAGGATGGACAGAAGCAGTACTTCTTAGAGGCCAGCAGGAAGCCTGGCATTGGTAGGTGTTAGGCAAATAATCTAAATTAGGGAATGATTACATGAGAGTGAGACTAAGTTCTCAAAATGATTTCCTGTTTATATCACAGAAAAGTGTCTGGTAGGCCACAAGGTCTGTAATACGTTCAGAGATAGTAAACTGAAAATATAACCTCATCCATCTCTTCATCATTCATCCATCCATCCATCCATCCATCCTTCCTTCCATCCTTCTATCCATTCATCCTTCCTTCCATTCATCCATCCATCTATCCATCCATCCATCCTTCCATCCATTCATCCCTCCCTCCGTCCCTCCATCCATCCATCTTCCATCCATCCTTCCTTCCTTCCATCCATCCATCCTTCCATCCATTCATCCCTCCCTCTTCCCTCCATCCCTCCCTCTTCCCTCCATCCATCCATCTTCCATCCATCCTTCCTTCCATCCATCCATCCATCCATCCATCCATCCATCCATCCTTCCATCCTTCTATCCATTCATCCATCCTTCCATTCATCCATCTATCCATCCATCCATCCATCCTTCCATCCATTCATCCCTCCCTCCTCTCTCCATCCATCCATCTTCCATCCATCCTTCCTTCCTTCCATCCATCCATCCATCCATCCATCCATCTTCCATCCATCTTTCCTTCCTTCCTTCCATCCATCCATCCATCCTTCCATCCATTCATCCCTCCCTCCTCCCTCCATCCATCCATCTTCCATCCATCCATCCATCCATCCATCCATCCATCTTCCATCCATCCTTCCATCCATCCCTCCATCCTTCCTTCCTTCCATCCACTCAACGAGTCTCAGATCTCAACAAATGCCTCTTGTGCGTCTGGTGCTATATTATACATGGCATTGGCAATACATCATTGGGACAAAGATCCAAGGTCCCTTGCTTCAGGTAGCTCCTGCTCCCATATGGCTTCAGTACACAGATGCACTTGTTGTGGAGAATGGCCCAGGTGTGCAAGGCAACACGATGTCCATAATGTCAAGCCACCCCAAGGAAGGATGACCAGTGGACACCCCAGCTGACCTCAGAGCTGGGCCTCAAGTCTCCATCTCCCACGTCCTTCTTTTCTTTTATCTCTCAACAATAGCTTGTCAGGTACCTCTAACATGATAGGGACTGGGAATACGTCAGGAATCAGGCTGGACAGAATCTCTTCCTGCCTGAACCTTGGGGCAGGGTGAAGAGCAGATCAGATGACGGCATCTGCCTCTGTTGGCCGCAGGTGAGATTCCCGGGACATGAGGCGGGAGGGGAGAAGAGAAGTCCATGGCCTAGCTGGCCGCATGTTGGAGATCCTTCCCCACCACTACCGCTCGCAGTTGCAACACGCTCTACGACAAAACACAGTGTGGAGGACAGGAAGGCAAGCGGCCAAGTCCGAAGCATTTGCTCAGTGTCCACTGCTGACCCATGTCTGTGTCAACTCTGTCTCCCCTGAGTGAACACCTCCTGCCGGGTCCACCAGGAGATGGACTCGTGAGAGGAAACGCACCACATGGGAAATCAAAATAAAAGATCCATCTTGCTCTGGACTGAGCTCCTGCAGACTGCAGGCTTTCTGAAACCTCCACGCCCACCTAGCAGGGGCACACGCGCAGGCTTTGCTTCCTTGCTGAGCCAGTGCTGGGGCCTGAGCAAGGAGTTCGCCCAGCCAGGAGCCCGGCTCTCTCGGGAGTGTCTGCCTGCTCGTCCACTCACCGCAGCCCAGGCTGGCGCGCCCGGAGAGACACTGAGAAGACAGGACGGTCAAACTCAAATCAACGTGAATCGCACCAATGTTCTTACGAGTCCAAAGAAAATACTTTCCTGCAAATAAAGGGCGCACACTCTGCCCTGAGAGCACCAGCCTGCCCAGGATGGCCTGCAGAGCCACACTTAGGACAAGCTGCCCGCCAGCAGCTCTCCGGAGATAACAACGGGAAGTAAGCCCCTGGGTCTGCAGCACGCGAGTGATCTGCGGAAAGGAGCTGGGGTGCCGGCGAGGGAGGCGCCGCGAACCTCGAACAAGAACAGAGCCGTGGGAAGCGCAGCGCGCGTGCTGCCTCTTAAGGTCAAGGAGCAGGGCGCTGCCCTCAGCTGCGGGGCAGCAAGGAGCTGCAGCACAGCGCCCGCCCGGAACAGCCGGCCCGCATGACAATGTGGTGACATCTCTCTCCCACAGACCATGCCAGAGCTGCCTGGATCAGCACTGAACTCTGGAAAACCTTGCTGCAGAGTGACACTTTTCATTCATTTGCATCGATTTTCCCATTTCGGTTAAATTGCGTTTATCTTTTCTTGGGGGTTGTTTATGTATGGTGGTTGGAAATGCTTAATTCAACTCCCATAATGACACGCTTATTATAACTTTACTGAAGCTCAGATGAGAAAATCAGGAGCTAGAAATACTCTTGTCCCCCAAATAAACTTAAACATGAATAATACCCCCTCTTCCCAGTTTGGTTTATAAATAGAAAGGACCTGCTGTCAGGACTGGGGGCAGCTGCAACAGAGAAATCCTGGCACATGCTGCCCAGAGGAGCTCGCTCGCAGGCTCGGGTGGGGGTGGTTGGAGGCTGGTGCACATGCGCTGGTGTGCAGGTGTGCGGGAAGGCACACTGGATGGAGAGGGTGGACGGCACTGGGCACCCACACCTAACTGCCAGGAAGAAAGTGCGGCAGTCATGCAAGAGGAGGGGACCATGATGGAGCTGGGCAGAGTATTCTGTTTAGAACTAGGGACGGTTATATTTTCCAAATGACAGTCACAGTATCATGTAATTTTTCTCTTTCTCCCTTTTGATAATTTTCCATGTCTTCCTACTCCTTCCTACGCCTCAAGTGTAAAATCCTAGGGTCATTCCCAGGTTACACCTGCTTTTCTTCCTCTGTGCCAACAGATGTATAATTAGGATTTTTAGAGATGCTCAGACTGTGGTGGGCAGTGGGCTGCCCACCTGGTGTGACCAGGCTCACCCACCTGGTGTGACCAGGCTCATCAGGCGCCCCCCGTGAGTACATGGCCACAGCACTTTCTGCAGCAGTCAAATGTCCTGTGCTATCCACCACCACTGCCACCAGCCAGGCTGACTACTGGATACTAGATACAGGGCTGGTACGACTAAGGAACTGATTTGCACATTTTAATTACAACAAATATAAGTTAAAGTTTTATATTTCAATATAAAGTAATATGGCCACTTATTATTTATTGGATAATGCAAGGATAGCCCAAGAATAAGGGGATACTCTTTATTATTAATATATAAAAATTAATTAATTAATTAATTTGGTACAGGGTCTCACAGCTTGGACTCATAGTGATCCTCCTGTCTCAGCCTCCCCAGCCCTAGGATTACAGGCATTCACCACCATATCTGGTTTCAGGGCCAGCACAGCACGCCCAGAGTCCCAGGGCTCGCATGGCATGTAGTACCAGGGATTGAACCCGGGTCCTTACGCTTGCCGGGCAGGGGCTTAGACACTGAGCTATCTCCCCAGCCCTGGGCATACTCTTTAAAGAGACAGTTACAATGTGAAATGATAATGGCCACAAGCCATGGACTCAGGGAATGGGGGACAAACACAGCCCCGAGGACTACGGAGATGGGGTGGCTTCTTAGGGTGGCCTGGTCTCAGCCAGAATCCAGTACAGAAAGGCACCGAGCAAGGAGTCACAGAGGCACCCTGAGCCATGGGTTCATGGCCAGCCTGGCGAACAAAGTCAGGACCGTGGCCTGCAGAAGCGAGCAGATCTGGGGGGCGAGGGTGGGCGGGGAGGATGGAAGGGGACCCGAGTCTCTTAGGCTGGCTGGGTCTGCAAGGCCAACAGGGCTTCCTACTGAGGTTGCTGTCGGGCAGCTAGGGGCTGACATTGAGCTCAGGAGAGCTCAGGGCTGGGGGGCACCTTCGGGTGGGGACTTAAGTAGGGATGGGGGCTCACATGCAGTCTCAACAGGACAGCCGACACCTAGCTGTGTGGCCATCACATGTCATGCGACTGATTATGTTTGTATGAAAATTGGGCTCTAAGATTTCAATTTCACAAAAGTTTCCCAAGTTCTAAACTTCAAAAACTCTGGACATAAGAATTTTTTTAAAAAGAAACATGAATCTAAATATTCGAATATAACCACTGATTCTGAAACTTTTAACAGTCTGGGCAAAGCCATGGAGCCAGCCTGTGACCTGATGGGTCCAGGGACACTCATTGTGACGTGATGTGGCAGTGAGCGAGGTTCCAGGGAGGGCCTGTGGGGGAAGGGACACCCACAGCAGAGAGGGGAACCAAGCTGTCTCACGAGGCACCAAGGTCAGCCTCAGTGACTTGGGACAGGGACGCTCTGACTCCCCACCTCTTCCCCCTCCCTGCTGTAGAAGCCAGAATGAGGGGCCTGAAGAAAAGGCTGGTGAGGAACAGGCACCAGGCTGAAGAATGTGGGGCGCCGTGAGGGCCAGGGCCTCTGAGAGCGTGTGCTCCCCTGGCCACCCCGCCTGTCTCCTTGCACAGGTCTTCCCACCTGACAATGTGGGAGTGTCTCACTTCTGCCCTCACCATAGAAAGCGCCACTGACCCCCAGCTTCTCTTGTGGGAGACCGCATGCTATTTTCACGAAAAAGAAAACACTCCGCCTGCCAACTCACCTCCCGGTCCAGCAGCACAGGTGACACCACGGTGACAATGTCTCCTTTCTCAGGATCGATGTAGAACATGTTGGGAGATGGCTTGTCAGGCGTCTGCTGACGAATATTATACCTCAGGAGGGCATTGTCGGTGGCTGGGTCATCCGCATCGAAGGCTGTCACCCGCATCACAGTGGTCCCTGCAGGGCAGGAGGGGAGCGCAGGAGATGGTTACCGAGAGGCACTGGTGACAGACTAACGTGCCAATCATTTTGCAAAGGAAAAACAATGACGCACTGCCCAGGCTTTGTGGCGTTTCAGCGCCCTGTTCCCACTCCATCACACTAAAGGACCTGGAATAAGATGAAATCTCTGCCGATCAGCAGAATGACAGCTTAATTTTTTTTTTTTTTTTGCCTGTTTCTGTTTATTTGCAAGGGCATTTGTTTCCTGTGGATATGACTCTGTGACAATGGCCTTCGTTTGGAAGCCTCTTATGGGACACCTCTGTGTGCTGAGGTTGTGATGGGGGCAACACTCACAAAACTGCAAAGCCACAAAGCCACAGTCCCCGGCATCCTGGCTGGATCTCAGGAGGAATGGCAGAAGCACACAAACAGCGCTGAAAGGGGAACTACGGGTTCAGAGCACACCACCACCCAGCCTGGGGGTTAGAGAAAGTGCAGCCTGGGGTCTGCACCAGGTAGTCATGGTGAGCTGGCGTGGGAGGCAAAGGACAGAGGAGTCCCAAAGCTCAAAGCAATCCCACTTAGAGAACATCTTAATTGAGCACCTAGGGTGGAAGAGCCACTGTCTCTCGGGGCCCTCAGAGATGGGGTGGGGGGTTGGGCTCCCTCACGGACGAGCGGAAGGTGCAGGCACAGCGCTCGCTGTGTGCGGCCCTGGGGTATCGTTGGGGATATCAGAGCACGGATTCTGCACACCCGGACCCAACATGACAGGGAGTGCTTGTGACTCCTGAGGGCAGCTGGTCAGCAGTTACTGAAGACGATGCCTTCAATTTCTTGGGGACAAATCCAACACGGGCCTTGCGCAAGGGAGTTCACAGGAATACTATCTGTCATGGCAGAAGTGTGCAGACAGCCTAGCTCTTGTAGTTTGTGTCGAGTTTTCCCCTCAGAGCCTCGTGCAGTCACTGGGGTGGGCTTCTAGGGTTTGTGGTTAATTCATAATCCAGTGCTGGGATTGTGGGTGAGTGCTGCTGGCATTCCGGGTGTGAGTGTCACACCTGCCCTGGGGGCAGGGGCACAGCCTGCACACAGCGTAGGGAGGCAGAGGGGCTTGCTGGCAGCTGCCTTCACCGCCCCTCCCCTTGCTCTTTGCTGTTTTCTGCCCCCATGAACAGCTGCCCTCTGCAGTGTGCCTCTCTGCCTTGGAGCCAGCTGAATGTGGACTGAAACCTCCACAAATGGTGTGCTAAATAAAGCTTTCTTTCCTTAATTGGGGGTGTTGGGTATTTCGTCCCAGTAACAAGAGAAAATAACTGAGACCCTGTCTGTCCAAAGCAGAGAATTAATAAAATGGGATATCTTCCAATTGTGAAATATTTTGCTGCACTTAGATAATGTTGTAGATCAAATATTTTCCAACGTAGAAAATTTTCTAGACTCTGTTACTAAGAAAGGTTACTAAGAATGTCATCCACATAGATGGCATCATCTTTGTGAACCTGCTTGCAAAGAAAACTCTGCCATACACATATATTTTGCAAGTACAGATTATATCCATAACTGCATAAAATTGAAAACGTCATACCACAGGAATATACATGCACCCATGTGTATAGCAGCACAATTTGTTATGGCTAAATCTTGGACACAACCCAAATGCCCATCAACAAAAGAATGGCTAAAAAGCTGTGGTATTCTTTCACAATGGAGCACTGTTCTGCTGTAAAGAAGGGTACACTCGAGGCTTTTATAGGCAAATGGATGCAACTAGAGACCATACACATAAATGAAATGAATCAGACCATGTGTTTGAATATCATATTGTCTCCCTAGTGGAAGAAACTGAAAGAATAAATAAGAGACTCAAAAGGTGCTCAAAAGATATTGTAAAAGGGAAAGAAACTGCTTAAAAGAAAAGAACAATTGGGATGGGGAAAGGAGAAAGGAAAGAGGTGTACTACTAATTTCTACTGGTTTATTGAAAGGAAGAGCAAATGCTCAATTATTTAATCAGTTTTGCATGCCCATATCTGGTAATCTGAACAACTACTTTGAAAACAATATACAATATATAACAACCATTATTTATTAATTTTTTATCATTTAGTTTTGAAATTCTGTATCACCTTTTTTTCTTATTTTTCTTCTCTTTAAAAAAAACTGCCTATACGAAAAGTCTAAAGAAGTGAGAGAAAGGGTTGAGATTAGGGATGGCCATCAGGCAAGACACACTGTGTGGGCTATTGTCCAAGGTGGATGTATTGCTTTTTGAGATTAAAACTGAAAAAAAAAAAAAGATGGATAGATAGATAGATAGATAGATAGATAGATAGATAGATAGATAGAAAGAAACAGCATTTGGAACTGGGTCAGGCAAATTGGTCCACTCTTCTTACCACTGTGTGGCCGTCATTTGGCACGGGATGCCCTGTGCAAGCTCAGTGCTTCACTGAGGGGGCCTGCTGGCAAGAGACCAGCGCAGGATATTTCCTGGTTCCCAGCAGGAGCATTCACTTGCAGACATTACGAGAGCTCAAAGGAGACACAGTGCTCGCCCAGCTCAGCTGCCAGCCTAGATTTCTTTCCTTTGTCTAACACGTTTCTCTGATCACCAAAGCAGATTTGCATCTTTTCCCACATGGAATCCAAACATCAGCCGTTCAGCTCAGTGATCAGATAAACGACAGGAACCTGCCTAGCCTAATGGTTGGGTCCATTTGTTAAGCTCACCAATATGGCCACTCAACTAGAAGCTTCAAGGCTCATTTTCTACCCGTGAACCTTGTTTCTTTGTCCTTGAAATTGAGGCAGGGCAGACAGAGCATTCCCGGCATGTGGCCCCTTGCACTGCCCCAGGCCTTTGTAGGACAGCATGTGACCTATGGCACTGTCTCTCACCAAGCCACGCTGGCGAATCGGGGTTCTCCACCCAGTGGTCCAGCTGGCCACCCCCAGTCTATGGTTTGGCTACCTTCCTAACCTAGGACGTCAGGTCTCTGTTGAGAACCCGAGGTATCAAGGTACATCTTGTACAGGTCCAAATTCCTATGATGAATGTGATCATTATGTATAACTAAAATGTACTGATAAACTGAACTTAAAAGAAGGGAATCAGAAGCAGATCTCAGGCCCCAGATCTCACCCTGGGAGCTGCTAAGAGAGTTCCACATGGCCAGAGGCAGAGAAGAGGCGTTGACCCCATTGATTCCACACCAAAGTCTCAGGTTAAGCACACTTGACTCAGGGGCTCTCACTCAGCCACTGCCTAGTGAATGCTTAATTGCCTGAATCCATGCCCTGCTTAATTTGCCTTTAATTGAACAAGAACAAGTATAAAAATGAAGTCATCATGGCCTGCAACTGGCAAACGTATTAACATGATTATAGGATGAAAAAAGGCCTCTTGGGGTAATGACTATCAACAGAAAATACACGGAGACTATCTCCTTTACTCTTCCAGATTTGATAACATGATGTAGGATTGTTCTAGAATAGTCTCATGGTCACAGAAAAAGGGCTTGTCCTCTAAGGAGTTAGCAGGAAATGAAAGAACTTGCTCGTGTGTGTGTGTGTGTGTGTGTGTGTGTGTGTGTGTGTGGCTGGTTCAGCCCATCCTGGGGGTGGAGCTGGCATGGCATGTGGTGCTGGGGATTGAACCGCAGTCCCTGAGCGCTTACCTAAGCTTGCCTAAGCAGGTGCTTTAGACTGCTGAACTATCTCCCCGGCCCAGAACTTGCTCTTAAGCTTGGTCCTTGCATCAGTGTGGACTCGCATTTGGATTTGCCTTGGAGCAAACCCACGCTGATGGAGACTGCTCAGTGCCTGCATTAGGCAAATGGGTTTGCAGCACTGAAGAAGAGGACCTGGGGGGACATCCCCAGCCTGTACCGATGTGACTTGGGTCAGGGCACCCAACCTCCCGAGCCCCGAGCTTCCCATGTGCAACATAAGGAACCCGACACCTCTTTCTCCTTGGGTCACCATGAGGATCTAGTGGGTTGATCTATGGAAAGCCCTCGGTGCCATGCCAGGTGTACTGTTAGGAAAGAAACCTTGGAATAGCAGACCTTGCCCCAGGTGGCTCTGAGCCAATCATGCCAGTGCAGAGTAACATGGGAGTTGGAGCTGAGTTGGCATAGAGCCGGGGACCTGGCAGAGTAGGAGTCCTGGTGCCCATCTCCTCTGAGGTGCCCTGCCACCCTACCCTTCCACCACATCCTGGTCTGAGGGTACCAATCTGGGTCTCTGCCATGGAGATCACACCTCTCCACCCGCATGCACATGTGGGCACACTCACACACACGTTTTGCACATTACTCTGGCACCTCCCTCTAGGATCAAGGCTCCGTCTCAAATCTCAGTTCATCTGTGAGCCCAGAGCCACGTTAGCTCCTGCCAGTGCCTGCCCGGGCAACAGAGTCAGGTCAGGCCTTGCTTTTTTCCAGGTTCTACAGTGGGTAAAAAAACTCCTGATAAGGAGAGTTCTACAAGGACGGACTAAGCCTCCTAAAGCAGCATTTTCCAGCTTAGAATTCCAGCTCCTCAGCCTCACTAGAGAAACAGATGTGGGAAATATGTGGCAGTCATAGTGGAGCAAGTCTCCCCGCAGCAAGATTTCTCTGCCTTTATTCAGCAAATACACATTGGGAATCTCCAAGGAAAAGCAAACTCTGCAGCATTTCCTAAACCTCACTGTGGGTGGAAACCCAGCCGAAGACTGTCTTTACGCATCCCAGCTCCCACACGACTATGTTCTGTTTATGCCTGTAAGCTCAGCACCGAGCTTGGTAGCTCCTCCATGAGTGTTCCAGGAGATGAACAGCATTGTGGCGATGCCCAGGAGCTTCTCCTTGTCCACACTGGCCTGCGCCACCAGTGCCCTGACGAGGGCGGACAGTTGACCTCCCTGCCTGACATTCCACAGCCTGTGCACTGCCCCTCTCCAAGCCCCGTGTCTACTCCTCCTCGGAGGCGCCTCTTGGAGCCTGATCCAGCGCCTGCGCACCAACTCCAAGCCCATGTCCAGTAGGGGGCACTGCGCATCCCCAGAATTCCAGGTTTCCCAGCATGCTTGCCTCACACCCGTGTGCTTCCAGAAGGCAGAGCATGCTGCGTCCTCCCCAGAGCCTTGATGTCTTCTCCCCCGTCACAATGTTGTTACAGTAAATGATAATCACCCTGTCACTCCCATCAGCAGCCCCGGTCGAGCAAAATGAAAGAATTACAGGTTGCCAGTTGCAAGTCTCAGCCGGGGCAGTCCTTGTCTTTCGTCAGAGGACACGCCTGCCAACCTGACAGGCTGGTGAACAGTGGCAATTGCTGTGTCTTGGCCAGGCAGCCTCTTCCTAGTGGCTAGAATTCTCGTAAAGACAAGTGCTGCCCAGTGCCTTGGCCCGAGCACTGGTGTTTGCAGTGTCTTCCCTGCATCATGGCGCATGAACAAGGCCCCAGGAAGGCAGTGCTCGTGAGGCGAGGAGAGCTGCTTAGCAGCCTTGGGGAGGAGGAGGCTTCGCAGGGCTGCCTGGGCCGGCTGCAGCCTGACATGCAGCTTTGTACCTGTTCCCTGGCAGGAGAACCAGGGCAGTCAGGTCTGTGACAAAATGGCATACTATTGTATGTCATCAACTAGCAAGAGGAAATGGAGACTTCTGATTCCACTTAAGCAATGATTTTGAGGAGAATTATCTAGGTCCACAGTGATGGTGAACCTTTTAGAGGTTTCAATGATACAAATAGCCTGCTCCAGCAGGTGTGCCCTGAGCTCACTACCACGGCCTAGCACACGTGCCTTAGAGGTAACTCAGGATGGCATGCGACCCTGCAGAAGGTCCCATCTGTCCTGACCCTTCCTGTCGAAGAAAGCCCCACCCCTGCAGCTTGCTGGCTCAGCCAGGCATACGGGCCTTGGTCTTGGCCCTGCTGCCACTGGGGAGTCCAACATCTTGTCCTTTATGTAGTTGGGAAGATTCTAACCTGAAACCAAACCCCCCTCCAACATCCTTCAGTTGGAAGGGTTTGGGACATCCTGATTCCAGATGCTCAACCAGAGAGCTGCCCAAGCAGGCCATGATCCGCTGAGGGCCAACTTGAGAATTACTGGAGACCTAAATTAGTGTCCTGGGACATGGGCCACAGGCAGTCATGTGACTAAACACCACCCACACCCTTTGAAAATGCCCGCTGACCAAGCAGGCAGACAGGACCCGCCTCTCTCCTGTAGCCCTCAACAGGGAGATAGTGGGTATGCACATGTGGGTGGGCTGTCCAGGGTGAAATCCTGGCATCGCCACTCCCTAGCTGGGCAGCCTTGGGTAACTCAACTTCAATGTGTCCTTCCCTGATGGGTTACTATGGGTACCTTATTCATTCCCTGTGGACAGCTCTGCCAAGAGCCATCCTAGAGAACTTTCTTAGCTAACACCCCCTGCCCCCATGAGCTGTGGATTCCACAGACTGACGGAACACCTATTCATGCACCACAGCCCTTTGGGGGGGCATGGCTCCTTGCAAGAGCAAACATTCCTGACCCTGTGCTGTTGTCATCGATTTTCTTGCCCTCAGGGGTGACACCATTTCCACTGAGCACATACACACGAATGAATGGGTATGAGTTCCGCTGACTGAGGCTGGCGCGTCATGTAGAGATGAAAATTTTTTATGTTGTTTCATTGAGCAACAGGTTTAGAAGCCAGTCTGGAGGGGACCCACACTCAGGGCAATGAGGGGGTGAAGGTGGGGCCCACTGCTTAGAGTCCAGCTCATGGCAGTTCCGGGGCTTGGTCACAGGATCTACAGAAGCAGGAGAGTTCTAAAGTCGCACAAGAGAACAGCTCCTTCCTGCCCAGAAGCCTCGGTAGGATGTGCACTTTCCTCGCTCCGGTCTCCCCTGTGTTCCTCAGCACACAGGATTAGTAGGCAAGCTGTCAGACCAGTCACATGATGAGCATCAGGGTGGCCCGGGCTCCTGAAGCTGCCACGGAATGACTCAGAAATAACAACTTATGTTCCCACTGACCCGCGTTAGCATTTCAGGCCAGCTTCATCTCCATTTGAGGAAGCGTCCAATGGGGAGCTGCTCTTCATAATTCAGCTTCTGGTTTATCCGGTGGTCACCAAAGCACTGTTCTGGCAGCAGGAGGGAAGGAGGGGATCCAGGGAAGCCGCTGGGGCCCCAGGGCAGTGTGGGGAGGTGGCTTTGCCCTCTGGCTCTTTTGAGGCTCTTGCCTTTGTCATGCCATTACCCAGATCAACTCCCAGCTGCGCAGATGCCTGTCATTCTCTCCACGGTGGTGGGACCAGAAGGGTCTTGGTAGCATGAGTTAGGACTTCTGTGACAGCAGCCCAGCCCCAAAGTGTGACTGTGACCCCCACGGTGGAGTCCGGGTTGCTGGGATTTGCAGTTTTTCATCAATCGTCATGCTGTTTCTGTATTGGACACTCATTCATATTTTAAAACTGACAGAGAACCGAGGGGTCACATCTGTTTTCACCTTTGACTGTGGTTGTCATCAGAGTCAGGACTAAGTCACTGTTCCTCCCCACATCTTTCCCTGGGCTGTGACACTGCGAGGGGGAACACAGCACCTCACTCTTTGCGCAGCCTGGAGACACGAGGGCAATGAGTTCACACATGGGCCTGTCTGATCCGAGGCCACCCGAGGAGGTGTATGATGTCATCAGTCCCATTCCATAGACGAAGAAAGGAAGACTGAGGGAAAGGAAGACAACCAGTCCTTGGAGCCAGGATGTGAGTGAGCCCCGCCTTGCTAGAGGCGCAGACTACAGGTCGCTGCCAGGGCCCATTCTCCCCTCTTCCTCCTTTGTAAGCATAACCCTGATTCAAACAATGAGGTGTCACTAGAAGTAGTATGTGTGAGCCTCCTGGAAAATGTCCCTTCCAGGCGCTTTGGCCAGGAAGGGTGTGTGCTTTCAGTCCTCACTTCCTGTTTGCTGGGAGGTAGATGTGATTACCATAGCTTCGGCAGCCATTGGGGCTGGTGATGTGGTTCTTCAAATGGAAGGCGGGTAGTGGGATGGTAGAGCAAAGAGATGGAAGGCTTCTGGGCCCCTGACTTTCTGACGACCACAGAGCTTGCAGGGACGTCTAGACTGTCTGCTTTAGCTTTGTTTACATATGGAAGAAATGTTTGCAAGAAAAGCCAGAGCTTGTCCTGTTGGAGCCATTATTATTTTGGGTTTTCTGTCTCTTACAGCTATAGCTAATTATCTCTGAAAAAAGCAGGGAGTAAAGCTTGAAAAAAATAAATGAATATACTTTTTTAGGTAGGTACCTAGTATTACCTAATAACACCTACTATTACCTTAGGGAGCAAATTCAGTTGCTTTCCACTAGAGCTAAGCGAAACTAATGTTCACAGGACTGGAAAGATCTGGCGAATTCTTCACAGACGTTCAAGTATTTAAATTGGCTTCTGATGGTTTAAAATGTATAGCATGCAGAACCAGTCTTTATGTCAGGGGAGGTGGCAAGATCGTCACTTTAGTGGGCCCAGAAAACCGTGCTTTCTCAAAGCCTGGTTCTGGTGCTGTCCCTCCTTGTGACAGGACTTGTGCAGCCAGCAGGACACAGGTGAATGTCACTGGAGGCAGCTGTTCATGGGGAATGGGTTCCTGCAACTAGCTTCCATCCACATCAGCTGAGCCATCCTGCTGGAGGGAGGATCTGCATGTGAGAGACTGAGGCTGCCAGGCTGGGGCTTCTCACAGACCGTTGGCTGTGCCAGGTGACGACACTGGCGGGGACCACCCAGCTCTGGCTGCACCTCCCGGCAAGAGCATCCAGGGGAGCGGCCTTGGGCAGAAGTGGCAGAAAACCACTCTGCTGAGCCAATTCCCCCAGCGACTCAGGAACAAATGCATAGCTACTGTTTGAAGTCACCACAGTAGTTTGTCATACAGTGATAGATGACTGGCAACTGCACATAAATAAATGAACCATCCCTCCGGAAGGAGAAAATAATCCACAACTAAAAATAACAGGATTCACTTCCAGAGTGAAAGTTTTCTATTTTAAATAAACAAATAACCTGACAGGCTAAAGGAATGGATCAAGATAAAAAGAACCAAATACAAAGCTGGGGGTGAAGTAAATGTGAAGTTGGCAGTGGCCACATACATAATTCCAGCACTCTGGGAAGCTGAGGTAGGAGAATTCCAAGTTCAAACCCAACCTTGGCATTTAATTACTCAGTGAGAACTTGTATCAAAATAAGAAATAAAAAAACAAAAAGAAAAACAGGTGGGGATGTAGTTCAGCGCAAAGGTCTTTGGCTCAATTCCCAGCACCCTTCAAACCCCCCAAAAGGGCCAAAACCCTAATACAAAAGCAGGTATGAAAACAATTGATAAAACTTTTAAAATATGTGACTTACTCCCTACATGTTGGCCCTTTAGATGCTGGGCTCTGGGCCACTGATGCTGTTCAGTAGAGGCATTGAAATGTGTTGGCAATCGATAGTCTCAGTCACCTGATGGGTTTTATTGCCGATTTTTACCTTTAGAATAACAGGAAAAGGAGCTGGACACACTTCACACTCTTGGCAAAGGGCTGAGTAATACTGTCAAACAGGAGCACAGCTCTGTTCGTAAGAACAAAAGCACCTTAAATTCAGAGGCTGTTGCTAAATTGGCCTCACGGCAGCTTTGAGTGTCCCTGGGAGGCTGCAATTACCAAGGGTTTGATATGAAACTCAATAGGTTTTGCCTCTCAAATTTGCCCTCCTTCGCTGGAGACAGTCGGTTTCTAAAGTACAAATTGACGGGTGAATATGTAATAAGTTATGACGAGATGAGCAATCGCTGGCCCCATCTGTTCCCGAAGGCTGTTAATTTTTGTGCCAGTGGATGGTGAGAGTCAAGAGAACACCTTATTAGGATGATTCGAGTCCCTCGGCTGCTGGCCCCACTGCACAGTGTCCTTGCCCTACTTTTCTTGTGAACTATTGTTTAATTAAGCTGAATTGGGACAGATTTTAGGAAATGTAACAATTTTCTGCGATCTTAGGTAACACACAGCCAAAACTGGAATCCCTCCCACTGTGACTCACATGATTGCCCTAATTTCTTCATTTTTAGCCAGAATGGTAAGGTAGCATTTTTCTCAAGCCTATTGAAAAATTCCATTTAGTATTTTTGGTTATCATTCCTTTCTATGTAGCTCTCTTCTAAGGATATAAAATTCTCTATGCTGAGTTACTTGATCTTGCCTAAAACACTCCAAATAAGTAATTTTGAACGTAAACATGACCCCAATATTCCAAACTAATAAGAAATATTTACATAACATGAATTAGCCCTAGTTCTCAAATATGAACTTATAATTCTAATAAAATCCTAGAAGCCACAAAAGGACGTTGCACATTTTTAGTTGATTAACCAACTAAAGAGATTTTTAAAGGGCAGCCCGGGTCTCCTAGAGCAGCGGTTTTCAGTGAGTTGGGCGTGCCTGCAGGCACTTGCGGCGGGGCCATGTGCCAGGCAGGCGACCCCGGCAGCCCGTGGGCAGGCACACTGCTGAGCACCGAGGGGCAAGGGGACCATCAGAGCCACCGAGACAGGAGCTGGGCGGACGTTTGCTGAGTGCGTTAGTGGACGCATCGCGCTCCGGGAGGGAGCGAGGAGCGCCCAGCGGCTTTATGGTCACCCTTCTCTTCTCGCGCAGCTCCAGGTGAGGAGGTGGCTGGGGACAGCGGGCCGCAGTAACGGGGAGCGGCCGCCTGGTGCTAACCATAGCTCCCCCTTGGGTTGGTTCCAAGTAATGCTCTCATTCATCGCAGAGAACAATTCTAAGCGCAAAGGGGGAGCCGCGCTGCCATTTAAAATCAAACTATAATGTTAGACGAAATAAATCAGACGGCTAAGCTTAAATATCGTCTAGCTTCTCTTACATAAGAAACTCAAAGTACAAATAATGTAAAGACAGTGGGAAGCAAAATGAAAGATAATAGGAAACAGGGAGATAGATCGCCTACAAACGGGAAGAGACGCAAGAGATGGAGGGGGAGGGGGAGGGGCAGGGAGAGGATGGCTCAGCGGCCTAAGCGCTTGCCTAGCAAGCTCAAGGTCCTGAGGTCAATTCCTAGTACTGCAAAAAAGAAAAAAGAGAAAGAGGCAATCGAGATGCACCGCGCACAAGCAACAAGTCCTCGCGATGCACGGAATCATGACGTGCTGCAAACACGTGCTAATAAACAAAATCTAAGAATAAAAGCAAACTATATTAGCCGGTCTGGACTGAGGTGAACCGACCCGGAACATCAGTGCCTCAGCGTGGAAAGTCATTTTCGGTTTAGTCGGCTTTAGATCCTGCTCCAAGGAAGGGGCCTGTCGGCGTGGCAATGTGGGGCTGCCACTCCGGGACACGGGGGTTCCTGACTACTGTGGAAAGGGCGGAGAGCTGCACCGTTGTGCGCTGACTCTAACGTGCTTTCCTGAGAAATGACGCGCATCTCTGTTGCTTGTCACCTACGGCCGGATCGCTCCAAAGCCGGAGCAAGAGGTTTTCAGGACGGACCTGTGCTGGGATTGTGCTGCCAGGCCTGGGCAAGAGCCAGGAGCCAGAGCTACGCGGCTGGGAAACGCAGGAGGGCGCCCAGACGCTAAGCAGACGGTGCGTGGGCCAAGCCTCTTCTGCGGCCCCAGGGGCAGGGCACACTCCTCCCTTCCTGCCCTCAGCCCGGGGCAACACCTGCCCGGAGCTCTCAGCTCCTTTGCCTGGTCTCCCTTTTGGCGCCGCAGGGTGCCCAGGCCTTGCAGTCCAGCCCTGGGACGCTGCCTGGGAGGCCTCCCGGCTTCACGCTCCACTCTCGCTGGCTCCAAGTGCCTGGCCTTGCTTTAGACTCCGAGAAGCGGCTGGTCCCTGGGCTGTTGCTTGATTGGACGCTAAGTTGCCTTCTCCTCCTTTTTAATTACACTCTTCTCTTGCTGACTGTCAGGTTGAGGTGGAGGCAGTGTGGCCTGGGCCAGGTGTCCCAACCCTTGCTGCACCCCTGAATCACTTGTTCTTGTGATGTTTGGCATTACCAGAGCTTGGAGTGGGCTCTGCCAAGCAGAACAGGGGGTCACCGGGCAGATGTGGACTCTGGTCCTCTGCTTACAGGCTCATGGCGTGGGCAACAGCGGAACTTGCGAGCCTCAGTTTTCTCGCCTGTGAAATGGCCTGACACACAGAAAGTGAAGGCGGCTTGAGGTCACATGCTAAGCAAAGCAGGAGCAGTTAGTGGTCTCTGCAGGGCGTCCACCGAGGCAGAGTGGATACGTGGCCTTGCTGTGTGCCAGCCGTTGGCTCCATCACGGCTTTGCCGGAGTAATTAGATCTCTTCTGTGTTTGGAATGAGAGAGCCAGAGGGATGGCTGTTGGTCAGGAGAGAGCGGAGGCGAGGCCCTTCCGCGGAGGCGGGTCCCCCTTCTCTCAGGCTCCCCCACCCCACAGCAGCTGGGGCACTGCAGCTGTCACCCGCCCATGTACACTTGAGGCTGGTGACCTCAGCCTGTTCTACAGAGAAAGCTGAGACTGAGCCTAGCCCGTTACCCCAGTAACCCAGCTAGGATTCGACCAGCCCTGCAGGCCCAGACAGCGTGGTCCCAGGGGCCTCGTCTCCCATTTACCTGCAGCACAACTCATGCCCAGTACGTATTTAAACCAGCATTTACAAGTGTTCAAGGATGTGCTCTGCAGACTGGCTCCTGATCACCTTGGCCTGGCCACAGAGCCCATCTAGGGACACAGAACCCCTGTGTCCTCGGGGTGGAGGGTAGGACAGTGGTCTACACCTGTTAGGTAAATGACCTCCCTGAAGTCACAGGCGTGATCAGTGAGAGGCTCAGGAGCTGGGCTGGCTGGTGTGGGAGGGGACGTGGTTGCTGGAAATCACAGAGGAGCCAGGATGTGGCAGGACAGCGCCTCCCAGACCCAGCCACCACGGGAAGAAAGTGGGGCATGACTGGGAGAGCGGCAGGGTCGCTGCTTTTGCAGCGTGTGTTCTCCAACTTGATAAGTAAACACAGATTGGGTCGCATGGTAGTGTCACATGCTTGGAAGTCAGCTGCTTCTGATTGATGCTGGCAGGGACAGTATTTATAAAATAACACTGAATTAGGAGGAGTTGCTCTGTGAGTGTCAGGAAGTGGATCTTTCATAAAGAATAAAACTTGGCGAACGAGCTCTACAGGGTCACATAGACCTGAAGTCAAACCTGCTGGGGTGGGGATCAAGGAGGGAGCCCTCAGGGCCCTCTGGGCTCGCAGCCTGCCAGGGGTGGTGTGCTCTGTCTCCGGCCATCTGGGTCACGTGGGGTGAGAGTCATTCCCACTCCCCAGCTTTTATTTCTCTCTACCATGACTGTCATTTTGAAAGTTATTCCCACGTTCACGCCACCAGGACACACAAAACCCAGAGGTGTGCATTTGATTCCCTTTGCATCCCACTGAATGGCACTGGGCTAGGCACGTAGTAGGTGCTCAATAAGCACCAAGTTAAGGAATGAATGGAGAAGAGCTCCGGCAGCTTTCTGGCGCACTACACAACTGTTCCATCATTTCATCTCCATGTGTGTTTCTGCCTTCTTCTTTTTCTTTTCTTTCTTTCTTTCTTTTTCTTTTTTTTTTTTCTTTGGTATTTCAGGAAAAGGTCTACAGGGTATTCAGGGTCTCACTACAAGATTGGACTTGTAGTGATCCGTCTGTTTACAGACTCCCAAGAGCTGGGATTAAAGGTGTGCACTACCACGCCTAGTCTCAATTGCCGTGTCAGTGCACCCCAGGGGTGAGGCTGGCATGGCAGGCCCGGGGATCGAACCCCTGGCTCCTGCACCTGCTTGCAAGCGCTTTAATCCACTGAGCTCCCTGGCTGGTCCAAAACTGTTTCTGCCTTCTGATAGCGTGGCTTTCCGAGACAATATCCTCTTGTTTCTGAGAAGGCAAGGGAGATGTCAGAAGTACCTCCCCAAGCTCAGAGAGCCACACGGCCTATTATGCAAGCTACATGGACGCATGTGCCCTCGGCTTTGGAAAATAAGCGTGAGCACTGGAAGGGCAGGATCCTGACTCAGCCATCTTAGCTGCAAGTTGCTGTTAGGTCCTGCTGCTGGCCCGAAGCCACCACAGCTCCTGTGCTCCCCAAGTGCACACCTGCTGCTTCCTGTCACTCCTGAGCACGCAGAGAGGCCCCCAGCATGCCCCCTTGCTCAGGGAAGTTGGCTGCTGTCCACATCTTGCAAGCCCAGAGCACTACCCCATCCGACACCACCAGCCTTCTGTCCAGACAGGTGATCTGGAGACAGGTGGAGGCCACATCTGTGGTGACCAAAACCCCTGAATGTCAGTCACAGCTCTGCCACTTAAGAGCTGTATAACCTGAGGTAATGCCGAGCCCAAGATATCCTGGTGGCAGGTAGGAGAAAGATGCTAGCCCAAGATATCCTGGTGGCAGGCAGGAGAAAAATGCTAAGTGGGTATATAATGGGGTCATTGTGGATTCAGTAAGTGACTCAGTACAGGTGACATCAGTGTGGGGTTCTATTTTCTGAGACTATTATTGACAGCTGACAGGAGGGGCAGAGGCTGCGGGGCTCTGTGTTTGGTCAAGTAGAAGAGTTGTTTTGGGTGAAAGCAAGGTTAGTGAGAAATGCTTCCATGTTTTCAAAAATAGTCTCAGCTTGTATAAATAGAGGTGCACACATGCAAACAAGGCAAGCACTGTTGGCCTCAGAGTCACGTCTCCACAAGGTCAAGGTCCATCCTGTACACCAGGACACTCGAGTGAAGCTGGGCACACAACTCGTGCTTGCAACGCTCGGAGAATTTGCCACATGGCTGGGCTGTCCATCGCCACTCAGGTGAGCCCATGGCATAGCAGTGGTTCCCATG
>NW_004524847.1:1527056-1533572 GCF_000260255.1 Octodon degus | reverse complement strand
TCTGAGCTGCTGGCGTCCCCTGCTGGGACCATGGCACCTGGCTCTGTCCCTCTGAGCTGCTGGCATCCCCCGTTGGGACCACGGCACCTGGCTCTGTCCCTCTGAGATGCTGGCATCCCCTGCTGGGACCACAGCACCTGGCTCTGCCCTTCTGAGCTGCTGGCATCCCCCGTTGGGACCATGGCACCTGGCTCTGCCTCTCTGAGCTGCTGGCCACTTCACAGCTTGAAGGCAGGGATGATGCATGGTTAGAAAACTGGCAGCCCCAAGGATGGAGATGACCTGGCTTCCTGAACCGATGGACACATGTGTGGGGCTCCAGGGGGTAGAAGGCCCTGCAGATGCAATTAAGGCCCCCAGGATGAGGTGACTGTCCTGATTATCCCCATGGGGATAGGGATGTCATCAGAGCATCCTGGGAAGAGGGGGAAGCAGGGTCCCAGTCCAGCAAGTGCACTGGAAGTGAGGGTTGAGGGACTGAGGACACTACACTGCAGAGGTGAGATGTGGAGAGAGGCCCCAGGAAGCTGGAAGGGGCAGGGAACAGATTCTCCACGTGGACCCTCCAGAGGCACCAGCTGCCTACGCCTTAGCTTTACCCCAGCGGCATGGAACTGACTTAGGATTTCTGACCCCTAGAAGTGCAGGAAAATGAATTTGCTTTTCTCAAGCACTAAATGTGTGATGACTCATCACAGCACAAAGGTGGTGCCCATCAGGTGGATGCCTGAGATGCTCGGACGCCACGCAGGGAGCCTGGTGCTCCGTGCCAGGCAGGGCCTGTGGGAGCCTGTGGGCTCTGGGGGCCATGGTTACTTGCTGCAGCTTCAGCTGCAGGGGTTGGCAGCACTGAATTCTGATCCCTACTGATCCTGCCCGTAGGGAGAGCAGGTATACCGTGCTTTTTCAGAGGGAGCAAGGTTAAAGGAGCAACTTTAACCTTGGGCCTGGAGTCCTGTGCAGCAGGAAAAAGTTCACCAAGACTAGACAAGGCAAACGGAAAGGAGCAACATGAAATTGTAAACTCCACCCTGCCCTGGAGCATCACCTTCCGATCCCGCTCCCCCAGGCTGTCACCGGTATGGAGAAAGCACAGAGGGCTCCAGAGGACAGCAGAGTGAGAAGTGGCCGAGAGAACGAGGGTGCACACGGGGGAGCTGGGGCGGTGACACAACACAGCTGAAGGTCCAGGAGTCACATGGACCTGAACCAGAACATCTGATACCATATCAGTGGGTCGTGCAGAGACTGTGGACGTGGAAGGAGACGTGGCAGCAGCAGGAATCAAAGGCGCCACGGTCCATGTGTCTCTGTGAGGCCTCCTGCCTGAGCTCCTTGGGGGCTGGGAGAAGCCTCCGCGCCCTCGTCAGTAGAAGCACACTTTGCATTTCGCGCCATCCAAGGATGTCGTAGGTCTCAAATATGAGATGTGCTTCTGTTGGTCAGTCCTGGGCTCGCCTGGACAGAGGTCACCTTGCCTGTGTGTCGCGAGCATCCCACTGCGTTCAACTCCTCTCCTTAAACCCTGCTTTTGGGCACTGGGACTGGGCACTGTGGGTGCCCAAGGAATAAGGTTGCTCCAGCCTTTCTGTGTGCCGGAGTTTCATCGGATGGGTAAAGTGGCTTAAATGCAGACTCACACTGGGTGTGCTGTGTGCACTGGGCTAAGAACACGCGCAAGGCCAGTGCAAGGTCACTCTGTGGGCCGTGTGGCAGGGCTGTGCGCTGTTTGTGCAGTGTGGTTAGTGGCTCCCGGCGGGCTCTAGGGCACGGCACAGTAACTTGCCATTTACTGAACACAAAGAGGCAGTAAGGCCTGGAAACCAGCACTGCTGGCCACTCCAAAGCGCCAGCCCTCCCTCCTGTTAGCGGAGGGGGCACCTGCAAGGGTTTTAAGAGCAGACAACTTTTAGGCTTGGCTTACAAGTCATAGAAAATTCCCCGAGAGGGCCTGGATGCCTGCACCACAGCCTCTGCCCTCCACGCCCTCGGACATTCTACTTCCGCTGGGCTCCGGCTGTTCTATGCACACCTGGCCGGACAGGGCCTGCGGAGCCGAGAAACGCCGTCCCCTGGAAGGAAAGACGCAAGGGAAGCTGCAGGCCCTGCGCACTTGTCCACACCCGTTACTCCCTCCTTCCAGGGCATGGCAGGCGCCGGGGGAGGGGACAGAAACCAGTGTCCATGGGCAGGATGGAGAAGGAATCAGCCAGGCGTGAGAGGAGAGACTACAGCCGCACCTGGGTGATGATCCATTGAGGAAGAGAAGGGGCAGACAGGAAAGGAGGGGACAGAGGAAGAGCGGCAGAGGCAGTGCTCCGAGCTGCCTCGCCTGGCCAGCCCGTGCCGAAGATTGCTCAGGGTGCTCTGTGTACAGCGTTACCAGGGCTCTGACACAGGGCTTGTTTATTGCGACCGTCTCCTGGGGCTGGTGTAACAAATGAGAGAGACCAAGTAGCTGGAAACCACTACAATGTGTTCCTTCCTAGTTGTGGAGCTACAGTCAAGATACCCTCCCTGGCCAGCCTCGGTGGGCGGGGCGGCCTCGGTGGGCGGGGCGGCCTCGGTGGGCGGGGCGGCCTCGGTGGGCGGGGCGGCCTCGGTGGGCGGGGCCACCCTGAGCCTGCCGAAGCCTGTGCATCTCTGGCCTGTCTTCTGTGTGTCTGTTCTGTCTCCGGTCACCTTTCTTTCAGGCCCACTTGAGATGGTATTTAGAGTTCACCCAAAGACCCAGATGCTTTTGTCCCTTCAAGACCATCCACGAGATCGTGGCTGCGAGGTCTCTTCTTCCAAAGCTCACATAGGGACTGGGCGTGGTGGGCCACGCCTATAATCTCCGCACCCTGGGAGGCTGATGCAGGAAGATTGCAGCTCGGGGATCTGGGCAATCTAGCAGCTTAGTGAGGCCCTGTCTCAAAATAAACAAATCCGAAAAAAGGGCTGGAGATGTAGGTCAGTGTGAAGCTTCAACCCCCAGTGCTGTCAAATAAACAAAAGAATCCAACAGCAAGGAAACCCCCACGGAGGTCACACTTGTGGGGGTCAGCCCTTGCTCTCTCAGCGGCCACAGCAGCTAATGTGGTAGCCTCAGTGCACCCTTGACCTCCTGAGACCATCACCCGCCTGTGCAGGGGACAAGAACCTGGCTTGAGCCATCCAGTGAAGTGGGGAGGATCTGGTTGGAACTGGACGCCAAAGGACCCTGTCCACTCTGGGGTGCTCCCTTCATGGCCAAGAACACCAGCTGTGGTGGGCAAGAGGAGCAGGCCTGGGCCCAAACACCGGAGCAGATGGGTGCTGAGTGTCCCAAGAACACGATGGCACCAACTTCCAGAGAAGGAACGCAGTGAAGGGTTCGCCGCTCCTCCATTTCAAGGTTTTCCTTCCTGGGGAAGCGGTGTTATCTTTGCAGAAGTGTGGTGAAGCGGCTCAGGAAGACAAATGGGTGACATCCACTGCCGCTTAAGCTGTATCAGGGACTGCAGGATTTAGAGGCAAGAAATATCTCTGTCACAGAGGACACACGCTTTGTATTTCTATAAAAACATAGACAAGGCAAGCTTTTTCCTTGTTTCTTTCCAGTCTTTTAAAAAAGAAAAATGTGCACAGTGTATTTTCTTTTCTTTTTGAACCACAAAACGTTTGAGCAGAAAGAGGCTCTAGGGTTAGCAGAGAGCAGAGGCTCAATGAGAACCTTTTTCTTGAATTCAGCTGATGTGGGCGGCATGCTTCCCGGACGGAGAAGGAAATTACACGGAGATGCGCGGCACCCTTCACCTGCGTTGAGCTCTGCAATGCTTCGGTCATGGCTGGGGTTCCGGAGCATCTTGGTTCTGTGGTTTTCCCAGGGAAGGAGACCTCTGGAAGCTGGCAGGTGGCCCAGAGCAGTGTGGAGGTGAGGGCAACTCCTGCCTCAATGCAAGTCTGAAGTCTTTCTTTCAAACTCAAGGCAAAGAAAGGAGCTGGCCTGCTATAGTTCAGATTTTAGCGTCTGCCAAAGAAAGTTCCGTGCACTTAAGACTGGCTGCTAGGCCCTGGGGGTATGGGGAGGGGCGCAGCCTCGGGAAGTGTGGTCTACGGCAGGATGTGGAGTCACTGGGGGCATGGCCGTGAGGGGATGTGGGTACCTGCCCCCTTCCTGTCTTTTCCCTTACAGTTTCCTCTGGTGTCTTTTCCCTGCCATGATGTGGTGCCTCACTGTAGGCCCAGAGTAACAGACACAGTGAGAGTGGACCAATCCCTCTGAAGCCATGAGCCAGATAAACCTTGCCTCCTTAAAAGCTGAGTATCTCAGGAATCTTGCTGCAGTCATAGAAAGAGCAGTGATTCCCAGGACTTGAAGATGCCCTACAATGGCAGCAGGGACACTTCCTGGACCCTGTCATTTCCAGTGTGAACTGCAACAGCTGGGTCCCAGGTAGGATTCTTGAAAGGGCCGGGAGGGACATGGGGGTCAAGGGAGGGGACAGTGGGGACCTGGAGAGACACACATGCTGGAGCAGAGCATGTGCTGTGGCGTGACACTGCTGTATGGACTCGGCTTGGGAACAATGCACCGGGCAGGTCACCATGGGCAGCCTCTGCACTGGCACGCTCCGCCTCTCCAGCAGGTACACACGGCACCAGCCGAGACTTAGCCGCACAGCTCGGAGAGGCCCGGGCAGCGGCAGAGGCCAGCGTCTGGGATGTTTCCTTAGTGACAAAGCTGTAGCTTGGCTTCTGAGGTCATCCTTTCCTGCAGGAAGGCACCCAGTGTCCTGCAGCTACGCCAGCTAGCTCTCAGCGAGGGGAGGTTGGCTTCATGCTGCATGGCTATCACCTCGCTCCTTTATGTCTGAGCCACGCTGATTGGCTCCAAGGACAGACCCTAGAGCTGAATCGTCACCTAACCCTTTGTGAAAGTTCCATTGCAGCCACCCTGTTGAGTCCTTTTTCTGTTACCGGCTATCCTTTCAAAAGTCAGTGTCACACCATGTCTGTGGGACAGAGTGCTTCAAAAGAGCCGCTGCACTTCCCAGACCCAGATCCAGCTGTGTTCACTGGCTCCTCCTGCCTGGCTCTGCGCATGCACTGCGCACCGTGTTCACCCGTCCCTCGGCACCCACAGGGCTGCCCGCGTCCCTCGCTTCTGCCCCTGTGGAGCTGGCTCACCTGTCCTGCCTTCGTGACTCCATGCTGCCAGCCTGCTGTCTCTCCTGAACAGACTCCAAACTCTCACCATCCCTTCTGAACTTTTATTACTGTGAACATCAGCAAGCGAAGCCCCGTCAGTTCACTTGTCCCCTTGCTGACTGGTGGTTGTCCTGTACTTCTCAGATGGGGCGGGGACCTCGGCTGCCTTCTCTCATCTACATAAACATGTGCCGCAAGTGAATGATCGATGTCCTCTGAATCCAACTCAACTTTTACACAATGAGCAGCAAATCATGCCATGCCCAGACTTAACGTCCCTCAGCAGCTCTTGCTAGGGACAGTGGAAGCCTGAACATCACAGGAAGGACCCTCCGTCTGGCTGGGATTGCTCCCTCCGTGTGCTTGCCCCTACTTGCCACGCTGAGTGTGGTGACCTTTACTGCTGTCCACATACACCTCCAGTGCTCCTCTGGCCATGTAGCACTGTGCCCACCTCCCTGGCGGCATTCAGCTGTGGCCTCATGGCGCACTTGGGCAGAATGGCACATGCCAGTTTTGAGTAGGAGCAGTAGGAGGCAGTGTGTAGATGTGGCTTGTTACTGCTCCCTCTGCCTGGCAGCTGCCAGTGTTCTTGAAAGTGGGTGCTTCATCAGCTCCCTCCCAGGGAGAGGGTGACACGGAGGTCTCCAGCTAGCCCCTGCTGGCCACAGACGATGGGAAGAAGTGAACCATCCTCCCTGTGGATCCCAGGTCCTTCGGTTCTCTGCTACACAGCAGCTGCATCCGGGCCTTCTTTGCTCATCCACTGGCCTTGAGCTTCCCCCAGGTGGCTGCATGCTCTCGTGCCTGGCTTGTCCCGACTTTCTCAGGAATGGGCCCTTGCACTACTGTCTCCCCATGCTGAGCCAATTCACTGCAGTAATTTCCAAGCATCTTTTAGAAGGGTTTAGGAGGCCTCCCATTCCTCCTGCAATGTGAGGCAGGGTTCACATTGCTCCTCTCTGTCCCCCTCGTCTGCCCACCATGCTCATCCCAGTCCTCAGCTCCAGCTCCCGGACTGACCTCCATAGTCCATGTGGCTGAGAGGCCACCAGGTACCTGAGATGTGGGCGTTCCCATGCCCGTCCCAGCTGTGTGAGTGAGAGGATGAGGGGATGGATGCAGGTAAACAAGTGACATTCCAATGGCTCTCAGGGCTTGGGGGCCTGGGCGCTGGGAGATGCAACATATACTAGGTACTTTCGGTTCCTTATTTAATCTCACTACCATCTGCACTGGGAAAGCTGTTCCTCATCTACACACAGAAATGGAACTTAGAGAGCCCTGAAAGGATTTGAGATTACTATAAATGAGGCAAGGTGAGACTCGTTTGTGTGTCTCAAG